>NC_134564.1:37180460-37780460 GCF_025594145.1 Primulina tabacum | reverse complement strand
ATGGGCCGGTGCACCAGGCACGAAGCTTCCAAGTGTGCCACGTTCCATTTTTTTCCCACTTAAAAGCATGGAGATACGTAGTAAATAAATAATTTTCTTTTGTTTTTCTCCCAACTTTTGCGTAAACCTTTTTTGGGTAAAGAACTTACCGTCCTGAACATTGTGCGATTATAATAAACCTTGCATGACATCTACTATCTAGTTAAGTATTACCAGTGATAAAGATTTGATACCAAGGACTACTCGTATTAAGTAAATATTGTTCAAATAAATTTCAATTTTTCCTAAACGTGGATGGACAAATAAAAAACTCTCGACTTTCTGCAAAGAAATAAATATAACTCGATCCTCATTTTTCATTCTGTCTGCGGAGAAAAGCAATGGCTTGCTTTGAGGTATGACTCGATCCTCGTTTTTTATTATGTCTTTGATCCAATTAGTAGTTGTTTTATAAGATCGTCTCATATGTTAATTTTATTTATGAGCAGATTCATATCTTATTCACCAATGGAAAAAATTATTTTTAATACTAAAAATATTACTTCTCGATTTTATATTAATCGATCATCGTATTATAATTTTTAATATATTAAAGACAAGCGCATGCGCACAAGAATCCCAGTGGAACTCTTCCTAGAAACGTGAACCAGAATAAAAAAGGCACAAATCCTAAGAAACAACATCCTGGTTGATTCTTACATACATGTCTTCCACTAATTTTTCAGTTCACAAACTGTAAATCAAAACGTAGAATCAGTTCTCGAAACAAGAGACAGAGCATCTTCGAACTGATATTCCTCCCCCTTCTCATAGCCCAAGCTTGGTGGGATGAATGATCTGAACACAACTTCCATATTAGGAGTTTCTTTCAACTCTGGGCAAGCAACAGCAAGTGCTGTCGATTGGAAGAATCGGTAGAATTTGTTCTTGCAAATGAAGCCGAAAATGAGTGATATGATCGGAAGAGGGATCAGAATGGGAGGCGTGTAGAAGAATTTCTTTGCAAGGAAATAGCCCACCATTGTCGTTTGATACATGATCAAGGAAGCCAAGATTCGGGTGTACAAGTGTGGCCACATTCTTCCATAGCTCTCATACGAAGGGACGCAGACTTTAAGCACCTGCCGATAGTAAAAAGTTTTGAAATCCAATCTGAACTAAAATCCCAAGTACTTTCGCTAGGTTTAGCGTTAAGTTAGAAAAGAGTTAAGAGTATGAGGGGACAACATTACCTGATTACGTAAAATGAGCCACTCCAAGCCAAAGTATACCACACCAAATGGAAGAATCAGAGGCGCTATGACAGAATAGCAGAGAACAATGGTTACAACTAACATGTCATCAGGCACTCTAGTGGCGTACTCGAGATCGCCAGGAGCCCACGCTTCTTTAACCTCATCTTCAGTTTTGCAGAGATACCTTTTCTTTAGGTGGAAAATTATTAACGGCACGATTCGTGATAATTCAAGCCCGTAGCCAACAAAGAACCTGATCCATGCACCAAATTATTACTAAAGTCTCAGTTTATCTCATACTGATTATGTACGAACAATTTAAAGACAAGGGAAAAAGCAATCTTACTTCAAAGCAACAAAAGTTAAGAAAAAAGTGGCACTTCCAGGGAGGCTTGTTGCTAGTAAAGTGATAATGGAATTCGGGTCCTTCTCAATTGACTTGAACGTAGTGAAAAGCGTAGAACCCACGGTGACACCCACAAATACATTCAAGACGGAAAAATAGAAGTACTTGCCCGAGGTAGCCCTTGCTACATGACTCTTTGAAGGTATCCCTTCAGCCTTGGACAGAAACGTTAGGAAATTCGGCAGCAAAGCCAGGAAAACCATAAGTGCTATCTGAGGAAGGTAGGCCTCCAACAACGTCTTGATTTCCGGCTGATCAATGAGAGGTTTTAGAAAGGGGAGAAGCTTCTTCAAGTTATCCAGCGTAGTAAACGCAGAAATGAGCCCAATGGGGATCATGTAAAAGAATATGGTCAAAAACACTATGAAATAGATCACATACTGTCGAATCTGCCTCTCATAGAAATGTTTCGGAAGATTGTTCCATATTATCTGACGGGGTTCGGGAGCCTCCATCACTGTCCATGTATCAACCATCGTATCATGTAGACTTTGGGCAGCAGCTGATGCAGTTACCCTGTTATTAAAAAAGATGACAGCGGCACATTGTTGTTTATCTTTCAGAGTGACCTTCTGTTCCGCTTCTAATTTAGTGATCAACCCCTTTATCTTTCCATCATAGTATTCTAAAGAGTCGACCTTTTTACCAACAAGTCCTAGAAATCCGGTACGAGTTGTTGGTCTTATTCCTTCTGGATTACCATTCTTTACAGACTCAGCGTATATTATTTCATCACGCGCAAGCTTCTTCTTGTAGCCTTCCAGTTCTTCATATATTGCGTTAGCCTGGTGTAATCGAAGCACATGAAATTACAATACAACCGGAGGCGAAAGAATAGCAAATAGAAGACAGAATATGAGCCACGAGGACCTTTGAATTGTCTGTGACAATGATTGATCTATAAAAAGTATCCGGATAGATTGCCATAAAGTACGAGTCCACCTGCTCCTTTCTGGTCTGAACATTCGTGGGTGGAGGTATGTCTCGGACAAGCACGGCAAACTGCTCGTTTTTCACCTCGGAAGTCATAAGAGCTTGAGCTCTCAAATCAGAGACGTGTTTGTATGCCTTCCATAAGAGGTAATATGTGGCGAAAGAAACCCAATAGACAGCTACGACGAACGCCCACAACCGGGGACTGCCTTCCTGTATCATACAAGACAGAGAGACACAGATGGAGCAAAAAAATTCGTGGATGAAAAAATCAAAATAAAGAACGAGGATGGGGAGGTTTTAGCACTAACTTGAACATGCCCCATGGAGAACTTGTCGAGGTCATCGAAGGCTCCTACGCTGGTGGTGTCGTTGGAATCCATGATGGTTTCAGAAGTAGCAGAAACTGGTAGAAGTACAGGCAGAAGTAATAGTGCGGAGAACAGGAATATCCCCAACACTGCAGCATTAAAAAAAACTTACATTAAAAGGTCAAAACAGCACAGTGTATGTTACCCAAGACAAACCAGAGAAAAGTTACCTGTTGATATGAAAACAAAGTAAACAGCAGAATCAACCCCGGAGATCCTGATAACATCAGCTTCAGTAGAAGCTAGCGCTTCCCGGATCCAAGCAAACGGGTTCCGGGGAGCCCGCAAGCCCTCAAACGGATCCAAGCCCCTCAGTATCCGGTTCGAGTAGTAAACAACATGGTTTTCGGGTCTCCGGGACAGCCAAGCGAAGAGAAACATCAACACCGTGAATATAAGAAACGAGGTCCCTAAAGACGTTAAGAAAGAATTCAAATCCATGGCGGCTCTCTGTCAGTGCTGTGCAAGTAAACTCCACAAGTATTTTTTTGTTGCAAAGCGAAGAAGTCGAGGGTAATTACGAAAGAAACTTAATAGCCGTTGATGATTTAAAGAAGAAGATAATAATATAATAAATGATAAGTGAGAGAAACAAGAGGGCCTAATATACGTATTTTTCTTATTTACAAATTTAATAGTGTGTGTATTTGTGTGCGTGCGTTTTAAAGAAAAGAGTCAAATTTGATAAATATATTAAATATTAATATTAATATTAATAGTGGAGTAAAATAATAATATTTATATTTGAATAATATAATTTGTATGTAGGGCAGCAAAATAGCCACGTGCCGTGGGAAATGCAAGCTGCTCTACGGGGGATAACAGTTTGGTTGGTGACAGAAGGTAGAAAATATATTCAGTTGTAAAAGCTTAGAATTATGTAGTAGTAGCGTTTACCTGATCTTCATCTTTATGGCAGACCATCCAAATCACATATTACTATTTACCCGATCTTCATCTTTATGGTAGACCATCCAAATCATATATATATATTGTTGAAAAATATATTTAAAATGTGTGTATTGAATATTTGAATGTTGAAAATAAGAGTTGTAAATATTGAAAATTAGTGTGTGATGATGTAGGTAATGATGTATTTTATTTTTGGATTATTTGTAAAGATTTCCTATAAATAGATCTCTCATTTGTGAAGAAAATCACAATTGAGTAGAGAGAAAAATATTATAAAGTATGTAGTTTGATAAATTTTGAGAGTTTGAGATTTTTACTTTTTACCATAAATTTTTACTTTTTCACAACACGTTATCAGCACGAAGCTCTAAAAGTCCTCCATCCTTTTCCAAGCTCCAAACAAAAGAAAAAGGTAACAAAAGTAATAATATTTATTTTACTGTTATTTATTTATTGTGTATATATTTAATATATAATATAATGTTATTAGAAATAATAAAAATAAATTTTTCAAAAACTTGTTATAAATCCTGGGAGGATGTTAAGACGACATCCCACACTCCCGGTAAGGGATACGACAAGTATAAAAGCCTATAAGATTTTTAAATAAAATATCTTATGACACGTCATTATAATAATATGATATGATATACATAATTATTTAAATATGTCTAATATTATATACACCATATTATTACCATAAAATTATACAAATACATACCTTTATTTTTTTATACACCAACGGTCATAAACGGTAATAAAACGGCTAGTTTTTGCCCTATAAATATGATCTCATAAACACATTCAATCACTCCAATTTTCTCTTCTTCTCTAAAAATTATTCTTCACTAAATTTTCGAAGAAAAAAGAAGATGGCTTTCTCAAGGTTATTTTTAATTATTTTGGTTATCATACTCACGAGTCTTTTATTTATCGGAGAATATCCTCCTCGTGTGTTTTCTTTATTTTTACAAATGCTTGTACTTGTTGTTTATCCATTACTTTGTATTGCAATATTCATTGACTAATAAAATGCATCGTAATTTTTTTTTAGTACCACCATGTCAAATTTGACAAAGCTCGAATTTGTTGCGCTCGACATCACGAGAAAAAATTATATGCCATGGACTCTCGATGTAGAAATGCATCTTGAGTCATTGGGTCTACGTGAGACAATAAAAGAAAATGGCATATCGACATCACAAGAAAAGGCAAAAGCCATTATATTTTTGCGTCGACATCTCGACGAGGGATTGAAATGTGAATATTTAATTGAAAAAGATCACATGGCTTTGTGGAAAGGATTGAAAGAAAGATTTGAACATATAAGGGAAGTTATACTTCCGACCGCCCGTGATGAATGGAATATGTTAAGATTCCAAGATTTTAAGAAAGTCAGCGATTATAATTCAGCTATGTATCGAATAATCTCGCAGCTAAAATTTTGTGGACATGAGGTCACAGAATCGAAAATGCTTGAAAAAACATTTTTCACGTTTCATGCATCAAATATTACTCTACAGCAACAATACAGAGTACGTGGATTTGCGAGATATTCTGAACTCATCGCCTGTCTTCTTGTGGCGGAAAAAAACAACGAGCTATTAATGAGAAATCATCAGTCCCGACCCACTGGATCAACAGCATTTCCAGAAGTAAATGTTGTAAGTAAAAATGAATTTAAACCTGGAAACCAAAATCAAATTCAAAGACAAGGTTTTGGTCGAGGTCGAGGTCGAGGTCGTGGACGTGGACGTGGACGTGGAATTGGCCGTGGTCGTGGTCGAGGCCGTGGTTTTGAAAACAATAGAGATAGTTATTTTTATAATTCATCTCAAAAGAGCGTCCCAAACCATCCACAGAAAAGGCATCATGAGAATACAAGTGTTAATGAGAATCACTCAAAAAGATATGAAAGTTCTTGTTTCAGATGTGGTACTCCAGGACATTGGTCCAAAATTTGTCGAGCCCCTGAACACCTTTGTAAACTTTATAAAGAATCATTAAAGGGGAAAGAAAAGGAGACCAACTTCACTGAACGCAGTGACCATTTGAGTGATTCAACTCATTTTGATGCTGGTGATTTTATGAATGATTTCTCTGGAAATGATCAATATGTTGGTGGGATAGAAATGAACAATATTGATGCTGCAGATTTTCTCAATGGTTTCTCTGAAAATGAACAATATAGTGGTAGAATATAAATGTACAATAATTTATTTTTCATGTATCCATATAATATTTTATTGTATAATTATGATATGTGTTATATTTAAATATATATTGCCAGTAATTTTATTTCATTGCATATTTTTTTGAAGTTCAAAAAATGGAAAATGCTATGAGCAAAGCTGAAGTTTGCATACCCGATAGTGGTACAACGCACACTATCCTCCGAGATAAAAGATATTTCTTGGAACTAAAACCAACAAAAACAACGGTGAATACAATATCAGGTCATGTAGACTTGATTAAAGGATGTGGTAAAGCACAATTTTTGTTACCTAATGGTACAAAATTTTTTATCAATGATGCTTTATATTCACCACAATCGAAAAGAAATTTGTTGAGTTTTAATGATATATATTCCCATGGGTATGATACTCAAAGAATGAATGAAGGGAATAAGAAATATATGTGTCTTATCACATATAAATCAGGAAAGAAATATGTGATTTAAAAACTACCAATGCTCCCTACTGGATTGCATTATACACATATAAGTCCGATTGAATCAAACATGGTAGTTGATAATTCTTCGATATTAACCAATTGGCATGATCGATTGGGACATCCTGGCTCAACCATGATGCGAAGAATTATAGAAAATACACATGGTCATCCGCTGAAAGACCAGAAGATCTTTCAGAATAATAAGCTTCAATGTAAAGCATGTTCTCTTGGAAAACTTATTATAAGACCATCACCAGCCAAAATCCAAACTGAATCACCAATGTTTCTTGAACGTATTCAGGGTGATATTTGTGGACCAATCCATCCACCATGTGGACCATTCAGATACTTTATGGTATTGATTGATGCCTCCAGCAGATGGTCAAATGTATGTTTATTGTCAACTCGAAATGTTGCATTTGCAAGATTACTTGCTCAAATAATAAAATTGAGGAATCAATTTCTCGATTATACAATCAAGAAAATTAGACTTGATAATGCTGGTGAATTTACTTCCCAAACTTTCAATGATTATTGTATGTCTATGGGAATCATTGTTGAGCATCCTGTTGCTCATGTACATACACAGAATGGATTGGCTGAATCATTGATTAAACGTCTGTAAATTATTGCTAGACCAATGATTATGAAAACAAAGCTCCCTATTTCTATATGAGGACATGCAATTTTACACGCTGCTTCATTAATTCGCATCAGACCAAGTGCATATCATAAATACTCCCCATTGCAGCTTGCATTTGGTAAAGAACCAGTCATTTCTCATCTGAGAATTTTTGGATGTATGGTGTATGTGCCTATTGCACCACCGCAACGAAAGAAAATGAGACCTCAAAGAAAGGTTGGAATTTATATCGGTTATGATAGTTCATCAATCATTCGATATCTTGAACCTCAGACAGACGACGTGTTCACAGCACGTTTTGCTGATTGTCATTTTAATGAGGAAATCTTCCCAATGTTAGGGGGAGAACAGAAACATACCGAAAAGGAAATTACATGGCATGTATCATCATTGTTACATCTGGATCCAAGAACAAAACAATGTGAAAAGGATATACAACAAATTGTACACTTGCAAAGAATAGCCAATCAAATACCAGATGCATTTGCTGACACAAAAAGGGTAACTAAATCATATATACATGCTGCAAATGCCCCTGCTCGAATTGAAATTCCAAAGAAACAAATTGAAGATGCTCATGATGTCATTAAACGCCTGAAGCGTGGAAGGCCAGTCGGTTCCAATGATAAAAATCCTCGAAAAAGAAAATTTATAGAGAAACACGATGATCACAAAATAAAGAATGATGTTCCTGAAGAAACACATGATGATCACAAAATAGAGAATTGTGTTCCTGAAGAAACACATGATGATGAAAATATTCTGTCAGAACCACAAACTGACGAGAATCATGAAATCTCTATCAATTACATTAATACTGGAAAAATATGGAACCGAAAAGATATAGAAGAAATTGATGATATATTTTCTTATAATGTGGCAATCGACATCATAAATGATAATGAAGATCATGAACCAAAATCTTTTGGTGAATGTAAAAATCGGCAAGATTGGATAAAATGGAAAGAAGCCATCCATGTTGAATTGGATTCGCTAAATAAACGTAATGTTTTTGGACCTATAGTCCTTACACCTGAAGGTGTAAAACCTGTTGGATACAAATGGGTTTTTATTCGAAAGCGAAATGAGAAAAATGAAATAGTGAGATATAAAGCTCGACTTGTTGCATAAGGTTTTTCTCGAAGGCCTGGAATTGATTATGAAGAAACGTATTCTCCCGTGATGGATGCAATTACGTTTCGGTATTTGATTAGCTTGGCGGTATCTGAAAATTTAGAAATGCGTCTTATGGATGTTGTTACAGCTTACTTATATGGATCACTTGATAGTAATATATATATGAAAATCCCTGAAGGATTTAAGATGCCTGAAGCACAAAGTTCAAAACCCAGAGAATGTTATTCTGTGAAATTACAAAAATCATTATATGGGTTAAAGCAATCTGGTTGAATGTGGTATAATCGACTAAGTGATCACTTGATGAAAAAGGGATATGTAAATAATTCAATATGCCCTTGTGTTTTCATTAAGAAAACAACATCCGGATGCGTAATTATTGCTATATATGTTGATGATTTAAACATCATTGGAACGAATAAGGAAATTCAAGAAGTTGTGTCATACTTGAAGGAAGAATTTGAAATGAAGGATCTTGGAAAAACCAAGTATTGTCTGGGTTTACAAATTGAACAAAAAGAATGTGGAATGTTTGTTCACCAGACAAATTATACAGAAAAGATCCTTAAACGTTTTAATATGGATAAATCAAATCCTTTAAGTACTCCAATGGTTGTTAGATCATTAAACATAGAAAAGGATCCATTCCGATTCTTGGTCCAGAAGTACCATATCTAAGTGCTATCGGTGCCCTTATGTATCTTACAAATTGTACAAGGCCTGATATATCTTTTACCGTAAATTTGTTGGCAAGATTTAGCACATATCCAACAAAGAGACATTGGAACGGAATTAAACATATATTCCGTTATCTACGAGGAACGACAGACTTGGGACTTTTGTATTCAAAAGATGCTAATCCAAGTATAATTGGTTATGCCGATGCTGGATACTTATCTGATCCACACAAGGCACGTTCCCAAACTGGATATGTTTTTACTCGTGGAGGCACTGCAATTTCTTGGCGTTCACAGAAACAAACGCTCGTAACAACTTCATCAAATCATGCCGAGATTATTGCACTACATGAAGCAAGTCGTGAATGTGTGTGGTTAAAATCAATGACCCAACATATCCAAATCTCATGCGGATTATCATTCGACGAGAAGCCTGTGATACTATATGAAGATAATGCTGCATGTGTTGCTCAAATGAAAGAATGATACATAAAAAGCGATAGAACTAAACATATTCCTCCTAAGTTCTTCGCATTCACCAAGGAGCTTGAGAATAATAAATGTATTGATGTTCGTCACATTCAATCAAGTGAAAATTCATCAGATTTCTTCACAAAGGCGCTTCCTACGTCAATATTCAGAAAGCATATATATAATATTGGGATGCGCAATCTACGAAATTTGTGAAGAATTGTTCGTGTCAACATGAGGGGGAGTTTACGTGACTGCACTATTTTTCCCTTGCTATGATTTTTATCCCAATGGATTTTTCCTAGTAAGGTTTTTAACGAGGCAGTATAAAAACACGTAATGAAGACAATCATTATGATCATCATCACAAGGGGGAGTGTTGAAAAATATATTTAAAATGTGTGTATTGAATATTAGAATGTTGAATATTTGAATGTTGAAAATAAGAGTTGTAAATATTGAAAATTAGTGTGTGATGATGTAGGTAATGATGTATTTTATTTTTGGATTATTTGTAAAGATTTCCTATAAATAGATATCTCATTTGTGAAGAAAATCACAATTGAGTAGAGAAAAAAATATTATAAAGTGTGTAGTTTGGTAAATTTTGAGAGTTTGAAATTTTTACTTTTTACCATAAATTTTTACTTTTTCACATATATATATATATATATATATATATATATATATATAGATATGACTGTGCTCGATCGATGTGCTTCTGCTACAGAATCGATGGATAAATAAATCATGCATCTCAACAATTTGTGATTTTGTGGGGCCACCTGACGTTCCCAATTTGTTGTTTGTATTTTTTTTATATAAAAATAATAATAATGTGATTATAGTGTCCACACAGATATGGCATACGGATAGGGGCCGAGATACATGAACGTGTTATTTATTATATAAGGTGTATTCTGACATGATTGAGTGTCCCCTTCTTTGAATTTTGCAAGTTGTCAACGTCACGTTATATAAATCAAAACAAGCCTACCCAATTTATATTTGACATCAATATATTTATTATCATCATTAATTATATATATATAATAATGGCTACTTTATACAGAAGATGGTGGGTGAGTATTATTATATTGGCAATTTAAAAATCAAACCACCGACACAGCGTTTGTGATTTGAAGTTCAAGGCAACAAGGCTTTATATCATAATATCGATATCAAACTTCAAAATAGTTTATTTTTATTCAAATTGATAGAAAATACTCGGAATCTACTACTTTTTAGTTGGATATTTGGTTTGGCCTAATCGGGGTACGACGCAGACGGGGACAAGGGACCAGCTTTCTTTTTTTGTTTTTGTTTTTGTTTTTCCATAACATGAAAGTGCGTAAGAAGATAACTACAGAAAAAAGCAACAACTCTATAAATTGATTGATTATGAGATCAAAGTTTCGATGGATCTAACAAAACATGCGCAAAGAGGCACATTGCAAAGTCAATGGCCACCTGACTAACAACCCACTTTACAATCTGGTTGGTTAAGTTTAGCCAAGGAAAAGTAACTTGGAAAACATATAGTCTAATCTAAGATGACTATTCGTTTCAACATACCTCGCGTTTATTGAACAAATTTCTACCGATCACAACGCCTCTTCCTCCTTATAGACAAAATTATATCGTAACACCCTTGAACTCCTCCACAAAACTACCCTAATGCTGTTACAATACAGTTCACATGAATTTCGGACAGCAACATTATGTCATGCTTCAATAATTGCAGCAATGTGCCCGGCCCTTCAACAGATTGTCCCAAAGACAGATCATCTGTCGCGGGGACTGGTAATGTGCAGTGTAATAGTCTTCCATGCATCCGTACTGGCAAAACTTCCAGTTATGAGAATAATGCACGTGCTTCGTGGTGTTGAACTGCTCGACCCACATTCCCATGCTCACGTCCTCCATCTTAAATAGCTGCAAAATTGGGGAAAATGTTGGACAAGAGGAAAGGTGCCTCAGATGTGAATTCCAGCAGAAAATATATAGAAGATTAAGTGCGTATTACACACCCATAGGCTGTGGTTTTGGTGTTGGGTGACAATGTACTCAGCAATGTCGCTTGATACAACATATCCAGGACCATTGGCATAAGGGGGATATATTTCCTCCGGCCATTCCTGCATACAAGAAAAATAACTCCCCGAGTGTAGGGCTCATAGGTGTGTGGATATATAAATTGTAAAGTTAAATGGATTGGTAATAACAAAATTTAATTTCCGCAGAAAGAAGTTTTGTACCTCATATGACACGGCCCATTTCCCGGTCCTAAGAGGTCGATGCAAAAAGTTTAAATTTCCCAAATACAGAGACCTTGTAGGAGATGTGCCTTCTATTTCTTTGAGGACAGGATCTATCTTGATGAAAGTGTCGTCGTCGCATTTCATGATGTATGCTGCTGTTGCATTTTTAACCTAGTACAAAAAATAATAATGCATTTGAGAAAATGAATCAGCCTAAAATTGAAATGTATTCGTAATCGACTTAGAGTAAAAAAATAAAGGAGCACCATAATAGGGAGTATAAGAAGTGCAGCTGAACATACCCCATACTCGCAAATGGCAATAGTTTTGAGAACTACCAGCTCATACCGATCCATGAATGGCAAAATCTCTATATCACCAAAGTAAGCAGCCTCTTTCTTCAAAATTACATTCACTTCACTCCTAATATTCTACATATGATAATCTTTAGTGGGTAAACCTCCAGTTACTGAGTACATATTTATGATCAGGTATACGCATACAACATGAAATCAGGACGATTAAGCAAGTGAGAATTAATGGACAAAAGGCCACTCCAAGGCCCCACAGCTATTGACAATCATAAATCTGATGTCAAAGTAATAACCATAAAAACATCACAAAATATACAAGCATGGGTTTTTCCTCATCCTGTCATCTCAATAGGAGATGATATCCTATGCAACATATGTTGAACATTTTTTATTACGAGCTTAACATATTTCAAAATTTTGAAAGATAAATATGATCATAGTTGTTAAGGGCGCAAAGCGCACCGAGGCCCTGGAGCCTGAGAAACAAGGCGCAAAGCAAGGCACGCGCCTTACCAAACAAGGCGAACTTTTTTATTTTTAAAAAAATATATTTATATTAGAATAAATATATTAAAATATGAAATAATTAAGTCAAAATGTCACTCAAAACAAAAGAAAAAATTAATAAGTTCATAATAATTAGTAACATGATTAAATTTTTTCAATTATCCAAATCAAGTTCATCTTCTTCCATCTAATCATCAGAGTCTCCGGAACTTTTGGACTTGTATTCTGCTTGGGCTTCATAATTTTCTTGATCAACATCAATTTCTTCTTCCTCTTCATTCAGAAGATGTTAAATTGGTTTCTTCCGGTTGTTTTAGATGCAGATGTCATCGTCTCGTTCTTCTGTTTAGCGCTCTCTTCTTCTGCTTCCAGCATTGGAGCGTTGGGTTACTGGGGATTGGGTTTGAACTTTTTGTTTCAAACAAGCAACTAAAAAAATCTCTAAGCGCATCTAAGTGAACTTCCAAAGCTAGTCCGGGCGAATGCTTGGGCTCTCTTTAGTGAATTGTTGCGCCAACAGGGGTCTGGGATGACCCCAGACACAGGGTCCTCGCCTTTGACAACTATGAATATGATTATTATTTCCGTGCAACATCCTTGCAACACATCTTTTGCTCGATATAATTTTCCCAATTAAAGGTGATTGTTTAAATGGTGTTAAATTATGATGATCCTCACATTTTGCTCATTATCCACACATCATGGCCAAATCTTTAAAGTAAGTGCTTGCCAAACTCCTAGAATATAAATTAAAATTAAGATATGCCCACAAAAATAAAATTAAATATCGATGAAAATCCCAAAAACTGGTAAAATCATAGGAAAAATTGAAGCAATATATTTAGAAGAGTGGTTCAAGAGTAACTAGCAATTGAATCTACCACTCCTTGTAAAACATGCAACAGTTCCAGAAACACCTATCCTTCAGCTAAGTGTGATTCTACAAGTTGCAAGGCAATCATAATGCTAAAAGAGAAGGAAGGGAACAGAGAAGTGTGAGAGATCACTTGTATATATGGCAAAAAATACTAAGCATACGGAACAGAATCCATATTTCTTAAACTGTTTCATCACTCCACCCGGAACAGAATCCATATTTCTTAAACTGTTTCATCACTCCACCTACTATTAAACTCACGATCATATCTCAGAAAGTTCCAAGGCAAATGTATTCAAAATCATAGTAATCAAAAGTGTAAGGTAATGCACACAGGTGTCGTGAGACTTAAAGCACAAAGTACAGCACATGCTTTATATTCTCAAAAGATAAAAATAAAATCAATTTAATAAAATCATCATCATTTTCATCTTCCAAAGATAAAATATTATAATGTGAGGGCAAAGGCAGAGGCGACGCAATATTAGGGTTTACTCTGCTTTATTTTTTAATAAATAAAAGAGATGAGAAATCACACTTTTAATGAGAGATTTCTCCTCTGTTAGATATTTAAAAAAACGGTTTTTTCTATAAAGAGCGTGATTGATGGAAGTCATGCACTTTGCTGCGCTTTTTGAGACTTTGACAATTATTATTCAAACATCAAAGAAATATTCAATATGAATTGGTTCTAAGAAAGATATGCCACTGTCAATTTTACCACTTATGCAAATGATCCACGTAAGCTAAATAAATGCTTCACGTACATTTAACCCTCGACATCATCATGTTTCAAGTCTGTCAATAGATGCGGTAATAAATAGTCAGAGAGGAGAGAGATATTAAAATAAAATGATGGCTCACCAAGGCAACAAAGAACCTAACAGCCACTTTAGAGGACTTGATTGCGACGGATTGCATCCATGTCTTTCTAATCGTCATGCGCTCTGCAAAGTGATTTGTGGCGGAAAGAACTCCAATAAAAAGTTGAAACCTACTTTCAGGCATGGGATGAGCTTTCCACTTCTCTGAGAAATCTAATACTCTCTGGGGTGAAAAACTTGGATGAGAGGTTGGTAGAGAGGTGGCATATACTGAATGAACATCCACATCTCCTTTGATTGCCAATCCGGTTGCATCTTCCAAAGTAAAACCCTGCATGTTGAAATGGTGCGATCAGAAAATAGTACTTTGTTTGTTGACCAAAGCAATACATAAAAATGATGAGCTTAGTTTTAGCTCATTTATGTTTGTTTCTTCCATGTCGCTGAGAAAACTGATGTACAGAGACCAAATAAAAGTGATTGCAGATGTAATCCAAACAAAATGGCAAACAAACTTACCATTCGATATGGAAATGATGTCACATGACGACCCCCGACATTTATGTGGTATCCATCAACTCCAGCACGTATGGTCAAAACAAACATTCTGCCCTCCCAGAAAGGAAACGGCC
The DNA here is from genome assembly GCF_025594145.1 of Primulina tabacum. Classification (NCBI taxonomy): domain Eukaryota; kingdom Viridiplantae; phylum Streptophyta; class Magnoliopsida; order Lamiales; family Gesneriaceae; genus Primulina; species Primulina tabacum. Next base: position 37,765,587 of record NC_134564.1, on the reverse strand, counting down.
AGGTTATTTCTGGTTTTTTTAGCCCGTCCTATGAATCGCTGAAACCATGATAATATTTTGGCCTCTTTTGTATCTATGACATCGTTGCGCATCCATTTTTCACATCTCAAATACCCGTCAACTGCCAGGAAAAATGTGCAATTTTTCACAAGTCAACCATGCATCACTATTATGTACAAATCAATAAAATGGAACATGGGCACAGTACATGATGAGCATTAGAAGGGCTAACTACTGACTAATCAATAAAAATGTACCACGAGAGACTCATAACTCGCAATTGTTACGGAAGGCGGACCCACTACTAAACTTCAGCATTACAAATACAAGCAAAAATTAACATTAAAAAAGACTATAGTACAAGTGGTAGAACTCATCATTCCATATATATCATTTTCCACACACACAAAATTGCCATACATGCATTAATTGATGTCTTCTCCACGTGTAACCATCAATCAAAGCCATAACTGATTCTAATTTTGGTTTAGACATAAAAAGAGAGCAGAATTTTAGAATTTAATATGTTGTTGTCCCTTAAAAAAATATATGAATTGATGCCAGAAATTTCACACTAGATTGATTGTATTAATGGGTTAGAGAGTCAATTCAGTATCATGATGTAAAATCCTAACATTCTTCAAACTTGGAAACATAAGAAATGCAATAGTCTCGTGTGGATAACTAAACAGAGAATAAAAACATAAACTTACCCAGCATATCATCATCCTCTTTGGATGCTAAGCCATCGCACCTCTGGGCCGTTCCCCACTGCATTCTATAACATGTATTGTGTTCCATCACTGGCCGATGGCTCCAATCACCTCTAAGTCGAGGATTCAAATGCAAAATCTTCGGAGGATCCTCCCCATCCACAGCTTTCAATCCTTGCAGTTCAACCATGAACTGTGAAACCATGACCAGTTCTTCATCAGGCCTCAATTTGGCAAGCTGAGGGACGTACTCTTGATGTGCATTGTGCGGAGTTCCAATAACTGTGATAGAAGAACCGGCAGCAAGGCCACATGGTAGGAACATAACAAGATCTCTTTTTGCCAATTCTTCTCCATCCATTAAAACCCACGAAGGACATGTTTCAGGCTTCCCTCCCAGTACCGTGCCCATTATGATCTCCTTATCACCATATTTATCTACTTCTTCCCAAGCCTTCAACCCCAAAGTCCATGACTCATCCGCCATTCTTTCCAGAAGAGTCAGGTTATTGGGTCTATTCATTCGTTTCAAACTTCCAGTAGTTATTCGACCATATAGTGGCTGCATTGGCTTTGTCAGTGGGTGGCCATCTTCCTTATCTTGTGAGGCTTTTTCGCCAGATCTTACATGAGGATCTTGATTTTCATTATTTTGTAATATGCGGTGAAGCCCATCAGAGAACATGGATGTCGATCGTGATTTACTCAATTCTACATCCTTGTCATCCACATTAGACAATCCAACAAAACCCTCGTCAAAATCGCCACTAAAAACTGTGGCACTCTTAAAAAATTGAGGAAACTTGAGGAAAATAAGAATTAAATATAATGCAGCTATCCCCCATAAAATGTAGGATAGTTTGAACCTCCTTGAACTAGGAGGCTCACCTTTAAACCTCTTCATCCTCACAGTCCAAACAAACAAATAAAATGCCTAAACATACGCTAAATATCACTCTGATCCATTTCTCACAATCAACACAGAGATAAAACTACAGATAAAAGAGGAGGCGCACCGAAATCCAAGCATTTCTTAAAAATTTCAAATTCCATAGAACCCAGCTACAACCACACCAATTAATTCATGTTTATATCTTGAACAAAAATGCCAAACTAGCAAAGTTATGAACGGTAAAAAATGCACAACCAGAATCAGAAACAGAAACAATGCACATCTGAACCCAAAAGCGCAGAGATCACATTTGATGAAGAAATAGACGCGAATCCACGAACAGATTCTTTTTCTCTAACGCTCAACATTTTCAATAGCATTTGCTGGACAAGGGCCTGCTAAACCCGTCACTCGTTCCCGCGCCAACGACAATTCAGCAGAAAATGTAAACTAAAATCCAAGAAATCGCAGCAGATCGACGCTGAAAAGGACCAGGAGAAGTCAAAAAAACCCTAAAATACAGATGTATACGTATGTATTACGGGAGAAAGCAGTTTTGTATTACGGTTATATATATATCTTTTAATTTTCCTACACCAGTTAGCATGACAGTGAAGTATGTGTGCGTAATCTGGATATGGAATTTGTGGCTGATTACTGAAAAATAAAAAATGCAGGCACCAAAGTGAAAATATTAAACAATTTTTCAGGAATATCAATAAATAAAATTTTTAAAAGTTTATGATAAAGCTTCCCACCGATCTGTTATCTAGTAAGATCGTCTTTGTTCCTGCTATCTTCAATTCTGCGCATGCTTCGCATATTCAGTTGCTTCCATGTATGTTTTTTCTGTGAGTGAAAGCTTGTATATCGGAAGGACAAATGTTAGCTAGGTTGAAGGTTGCCACTGGCAGAAAGTAATCGCCTTTGATGACAAGGTTTTATGCCAACAAATTGTTCTTTGAGCTGCACGCTTTTTCATTATCTGGATCTATTTTCTACCCCACCTAAGGACGGTGTTAGCCCGATTGTTATAAGTCGCTAGTTGGGCTTGGACATGCTTTATGTAAACTAGGCCCACATCCCGCAACCTAGTGTTTTAAATTTTGGTTTTGTTCAAATATAATGATCATCCAGGTGACAGACTGGTGTATTAATTATCACAAAAACTGCTGCTCAATATCTTATCCGACCTAATTTATACAAAATTATTATTATTATTGTTAAAACTATTCCAAATATGAATCATGCCGACCTGTCATTAGATATAAATCTGTATCTATGGGAAATTTGTATAATGATTACCGATTATGCTGCTAATAAGTTCTTTATCTGTATTCAGGAGAGTTCACTAACAAGATGAAACATGAACCTCATTTACAACTTCTCTTTGGAAATTATTGTTGGACGTCATGCATAAAAAGAAAGGACATGAATGAGAAGAATCAATTGCTTCTTGGTATAAGGCGTGCTAATCGGCCACAAACCGTGATACCTTCATCGGTTTTATCAAGTGATATTATGCATCTAACACGAATGTTTTTGTGTTATCAGGTTTACAAGGCAGGGTCCTTTGGAAGGTCTCTCGACATAAGCAAATTTAGCAGCTATCACGAGCTACGCAGTGAACTTGCACAGATGTTTGGCCTTGAAGGCCAACTCGAGGACCCATTGAGATCAGGCTGGCAGCTTGTATTTGTGGACCGAGAGAACGATGTTCTTCTCCTGGGCGATGATCCCTGGCCATAAGTTTTACATCTATCGCAAAAAAGAACACTGGTATCCATTCCCATTTGATGGACATTCCTTTGGATGCATATTCCTTTTCATCACCATATTCCAGGGAATTTGTTAACAGTGTATGGTGTATCAAGATTTTGTCTCCTCAAGAAGTACAGGAGATGGAAAGACGAGGGGTTGAGCTCCTGAATTTGGTCCCCATTCAGAGGCCGCCCCTTCAGAATGGCACCTGTGATGGTTATGTTGGACAGCAGGAAGCCAGAAAAATGGGTTCTGGAATATACCATCTGTTGGCACTCCTAATTTCTAATTGGATTTTTAAAAAAATCAGTTCTGTATGCTTGTAATATTAACGTTGCTTCTGAATGTGCGAGGGAAAAGAAAATTTCTGCTTTTAACACGAGCCTTTCATGTAGAAGCTATGTTATAATGCAAAATAACCTTAGATCATAAAGTGCACGTAGCACAGAATTTAAAAATTTCATGCCCCAGCTTGTCAATTCATAATTGAAAATTACGAACTCAAGACGCATGTATTTAAGATAGAAGGAAGCGAAACAAGAAATACTTTCTTCCGTCGGAGATGACATTGAACCAGCTTGTAACAGGAAATGCCGCGAAAATGTTGAATTTGAGCTATGCGGGGTACAAATAAAGCAATGATAATTGCATCATGGCAATCACATCCAGACCAAAGATTCAAACTTTAAGATTATATTTCTAAAGCACCGTCAGAGAAAACTGCGGCAACAGAACTTGAAACTCTGCTCGATACTTTGGTTTGCTTTGTTGGCTGTCTCGTTATGTATTATATCTGTTATCTCTTCTGGTTGGTTAACAACCAACCACAGCAGATAAAAGGAGATGATGGGATTCGACCCGTTTGGCGAATGTACTCTGCCTGTGCTGTGGTTTTTTCGGCCTGAAGATTTCTTCTAGCTTCCGCACAATGTAGCATTTCCTCCGATTTTTGTCTCGACAATGCTACCTTCTTCAGCATCTTTGCTTGAGCTTCTGCTTTCATTTGCTCAATTTGGTACTGAATGTAGGCAAAAGAACAACTCATGAATTGAATGAAACGCTTTTAGGCAACTCGAGACTTATTCATGATGTAATACTTCACCAAACATATACTGGATGAATATAAGGAGCGAAGATCTCTACCTCAATTTTCCTCATTTCAGCATCAAGCTTTGCTTTCTGTCGACTCTCCCATGCTTTAATTTTTATCTCTTCTCGTTTGACCCTGTGCAACGAATTGTTAGGCTAAATTTGACACATGATAAGATAGCTCAAAGATCATTTAACGAAATAATCAGCATAATCTTCTAATTGGAGAAACCTTGCAGCATGCTTAGATTTCTCAGCTTCTTCCCATGCAGCCGCATGTTTAGCGTATTCAATTCGTTCAAACTCATTTGCGTCAATGGTTTTATTTCCGGATACACCTTTTTCTTTATCATCATCTATTGCCCATGCAGCAATATTCATCTTACCGAGCTGAACGCCAAGGGCAACAATCTCCCTTCTTGTTTTGAGCTTCATTTCTTTCTCTGACAATTTATCTTTCTTATAATCAGCACCTAAATTTCCTGTTGACATTCTTTCTGGCTCTCCTCTTCGAGGAGTAGAAGGTATTGAAGAATTTGGGCTGCGGAGGGGAGTTGTTGCACCAACAGGGGTGGCACTCCTTGAAGGCTCTTGACTTGGAATAGGTGTCATCTCCGTTCCCATGTCTCTCATTGACACTGATCTTATGACAGGAATACCTACAAATTTTCCAAGTCGTTAACATCATTTTATACATTTGAAGTTAAGTAATCTCAAAACATAAATAACCTCTGGTTTCTTCTGTCACGCTCTTTGTAAACGGCAACCCTGTATCGCCCTCAGCCCCTTTCAAATCCTCAAGTTCGGCTTGGCCTGAAACTGGTGCAGCTCCTTGTGAAGCATAAGCAAACTTTCCGAGCCCCGCCTGAGAAGTCGGCAGGCGGAAATTAACCCGTTTCACTGATGGTTTATTTTCATAGCTAGCAGACTCCGAGGCAACTCTGACCATATTCGATGCTATTCCACGGTTCACTTGATCATGTAGATTAGTCTTCTTTGATACGTTGGACTGCACATTCTGCCTATTCATGATCCATTTCTCCGCATCATTCCATTTAGATGACATTGGTCTTGATAAAGATCTTGCCGCAGAATGGTGCAGTGATCTCTCGCCTTTATGGAATTCGAAACTCGATGTACTATCGTAATCTAGATTTTCTTCTTCACAAGTTCTAACAGGATATACTGTATTCGAATTGGTGTCCTCAGTCTTGGAAACTAGTTGTGTTCTTAACTGTCCAGTTTCCCCATTTTCTCTGGGCACGGGGTCCCTCAGCTGATTAGAATTCACACCATCATGGCTTGCATCTAGATTGGAATGATCATATTTAATAGGCGGAACTTCTATACTGGAGTCTGTAAAAGATTGATAGGGAAACACCAATAAAACAGAAGTAAGATTTGAACAACATAGGTTTTTATCTAAGAAAAGCTGTAATCTTGAAAGGAAATATGTGCTCAGAGCAGACAGGAAGATCTGTGATGAATTCTATAAGCATTTACGGTTTAGAATTGACGACTTCTGGTATTTGTCACAAATACAGAACCAGTTCCTTCTGAGCCAGCCAATAGAAACAGTTCAAAGAACAATATCCCAGTCTCAGTTTCCCCAGACATTTAGCTGATGGAAAAGAACGAAACAAGGCAAATAATTCATACCTTCCTCCCCAAAATCTGCATTACCCACAGCTAACAAACTGTTCATCACAAATTCTGAATCCTCATATCTAGAAGGAGATGTTCTTGAAGAATTACAGTTTGATTCATCCTTTCTCTTTTGTGAACCAGTAAGCTTCATCCTCAACTTGCTAGGAGATATTATACCAGTCTGCATTGAAAATAATTCATCACAATCTTTCCTATGTTGACAAAATCCAGCACAGCCCACCAAATGAAAAAAATATCAAAACCATCCCAACAAACAGTAAAAAAAAACAACAAAAGAAAGGAACCCATCTCAGTAATCTTTCAATCCTAATCATGAAAAGCCGATGCTCACAAAAAAAAGACACAGTGACTGGAGACACACTCAGATAGCAGCAGGTCGGAATGAAAGAAAAAGCAGAGGATGGCAAGAATTTTCTTGAAAACACTTTGTGCATTTACAATACAACAAAATAAAATGCATGTGTTTATATATATATATATATTGCCACGATTAGTCGTTTTTCGGGTGCATGGGATGAAAACGAGACCTGAACCTTGTGTATCCTTTCGTACTCCATTATGAGATCTTCCTCACCATCCACTTTCCCCTGTCTGAGTCCCCAAAACTCTCTCTCGTTTTGAAGAAACCAAATCGGTCTGAAGGACAAAGCTCTGACAATCAGATGCCAGAGAGAGACTATTAGTTTATAATAAATAATTAGATGGGCAAATGTGTTGACCATTTATATACTCGGATGTCGACTACTTTAAAAAATATAACAATAACTGTATGACAAACGTATCATCTTTAGATAATATAATTTTTACATTCGGTCAAATATATAATTATGTGAAGATGAGAATAATAATAAAATCCAGATTTAATGAAGATTTGCCCTACCAAACCTTTCCATTAAATAATATTAGTCACAAAAGATTGGCTAATTACTGTTAAATTAGGATTTCTAGTGTTTAAATAATTATAAGATAGTATTTTTTTTTTGAGGAAATAAAAATGTGTAACAATAATATATAATAATTGATAAATGACGAGTCAAAGTAGTGAATTCTATAATGTGAAGAAGATATGATTTTGAGCAATGACCGAAAGAAGACAAGCGAATGGTCAAAACACTTGTTCAACCATCATCGCTGCTTTCCGCACTATACATCCGCATTTATAAATTTTTTAATAAATCTTTAACCTAAAAAAAATGGGGTTTTTTTTTTAAAAATAAAAATAAAAAGTGAACCTTTTGACGATAGAGAGAGGCATCCAAATTAGCGTAAGATGATGTTCAATTTTTTTACACTAACTTCCCCGGATACATTTGGCAAGAATCTCCTCCCATTTTACATTTTGACACTTATATATGTCCCTTCTGAGAATTAATATTTTCATCCAAAAATATAAAATCACATAAATCATAAATGTCCTCATTTAATTTATTAAAAATAACTTTTTACACCTTATTTTTATGTACGACCTTGAAACTATGTTCTAAATTACAAAAAGTTCCATAAAAATGTTCAAATGTCATTGATACAAAAAATATATATCCTAAAATTTAATTATTTTTTTAGAAGATTGGGCTTTTAATTTTTGTACACGCTATAAATGAATGATTTAAATATGTAATAACGTATTATTCAATGATGATTACATTTATATGTATGCAAATTTTTTTTTTAAAAAAAAATTATCGCATGTAAAAAATTAAAATATCAGAATATAAATTTTATGTGTAAATTATTGTAGAACAATTATTATAATTGAAGACATGATTTAAATTGATGTATCCAGAAAATAGTTCCTAAGGTGGGCCATTTCCTATCATTATTAATGGATGGAAATTTAGGAAGTGATATTCACGTGCTTGCCCATTGTCCTTAAAATGGGGCGTCGCCAATATTTTTGACCAAACATCGTATTTTCTCCATGACAATGAAATGGCTGAATTTGGGTTGGCAGAATATCTAATGAAGACCTACTTCTTCACAATTCTCAATTCAACGCTCATCTCTATTTCTATGTATATATCTATTGAGAGAGAATGATTTGAAATTTATGATTTCGAATTTATTTCATCATTTGAAACTCAAGTTCATATTCTATTTATTTTATATAATATATTAATACATATCACAATAGATTTTAAATAACTCAAAAATTCCAAAGATTTGAAATAGAATGTGATCAGTAAAATTGTAGTATCATGAATAAGTGGGAAGATGAATCTGAATTTATTTAGTAACATTTAAAATCCATTAAATTATATGGATCTCAAATAAGAGCAAAGTGTCGGTTGTTTTGAAACTCCAGTCGAAGCGCAGCTAATTGTACATAAATATTGCATGGTTTGATTTGAACAGTACAGCGAAATCGAAATGTCATCTTCAAACAGCGTAAGGTCCGCGTTCAAACTTGATGGATGTGTCCTTTTACTGCAAACTTTCTATCTCAATTCTTTGATGGGTCCTTCAAATTTGTCGATCTTCATCACATCGTTTGCCAAAATTTCATCTTTCCCATATTCATACGGGAAATAAGTGTGAAAAAAATAAAAAGTGTACCCATTTTCTGGATGGCAGGCATACGAGAAGAGTTTTGGGTTTTTGCTGATTCAACTATTTCAGTCCTCTGGTGCTAGAGCCCAATAAAATTTGAAGCTTGATTGTGGGCTTGATATTAGATTGACGACCCCCATAAGAAGTAAATGTGTATTTTTAAGGGAGTTCCTCCTTGGGATTTGTGTGGATAATGGAAATGTTTTTCGATCGTGAACGGACATAATTATCCTTCGTATGTTTATTTATTTTCGTTATCATGTAATATATATGATAATTTCACATTTACTCAATTAATTAATACTAATCAACCACATTTTATGGTTATGCTTATGTGCTTTTGACTTTCTTCTCTTGTCTTTCTTTCATTATAATATTTAATTATGTCATATTTCATTCGATAACCATTTTCTCTCTCTTTCATTTCTTTGAAACTCACTAAGGCTCCACCTTATTGCAATTGTTGTTTGAAGTATTTGTAAATTATTAAAGTCTTATGATTGAAAATTTTGATGTTTCATTTAAATTGCATTTAGTATCATAGTTCTGACATCAAATTTATCTCAAAGAATTGCATAATAAGTGTGTAGATAATGAAAAGTTTTCCTATTGTGAATGAACATAATTAACATTCACATGCTTACTTAGTTACATCATCAAGTAACATATGTGATAATTTCACATTTAAACAATTAATTAATAACTAATACTAATTAACCATATTTTATGGTTATGTTTATGAACTTTTCACTTTCTTCCATTCTCTTTCTTTCATTATAATATTTAATTACGTCATATTTATTCTATTTCATTTTAAAAAAAATTTGTTTCATTCTAAAACCATTATTTCTCTCTTTAATTTCCTTGAAACTCACAAATGCTCAACTTTATTGCAATTGTTGTTTGGAGTATTTGTAAATTATTGAGGGCTTAAGATTGAAAATTTTGATATTTTCTTGAAATTGCATCATTTGGTATCATAGTTTTGACATCAAATTTCTCTCAAAAAATTGAAATATGAACAAGTACAAAAGAAAGAGAGAACAATTTATTTTATTTATTTGTTTTCTTGTAGTTTTCTTTCTATTTTCAAAGTGCCGTGTCATCCATTTTTTCCTTATTGTACTTACTATTTATTTATAAGATATATATTTAGTGAGATGTTGCAATGATAATAGATGATTATGGTCAAACTAAAAATTTGAATTGAGATATGATGTATTATCTATATATCCTGCATCATTTCATCTCCATCTAAATTGTCTTTTTTTGTACTCTCCCTAATATTTAGTGTGTAGATGGATAAACATTTTTTTGAGTTTTTTCAATCCATATTGTTTTCTGTATGATATGTTTATTATCATTTTTTTCACTAAAAAATGTGATAGACTAACTTCTATAAAGAAAAGAACCCCATACTTAATTCAAATAATTTTCCTTTCATCTAAAAATGTGTTAAGACACCCTGGTCCTAATTGTTAAAGAGAAAAGTATTTGATATTTAATTTAATTTTTGTGACATTGATTCATACTGGATGGATCTAATAATTCAGTTAGCCCATCTTCTGCCTACCGCTAGTTTTTATGGCTTGGAGTTGTTGTGTGGAAGATTTTCAATCAAGCATGTCCAGGATTTGACTCCATTTGTTGAGAGCTGGCTACTCCTGATAGGTAATAGACTTTACAGTCTCTTTCTTACCAGCTGTTCATGTGAAAATGTTTTCTAATATCTCATCATAGATTTCAACAACAACGTGAGGTGAAGATATGGCTTCATTTACTGAAAATGGAAAGATGTTCTCTGACGAACTTTCTTTTTTAGGTAGTGTAAGAGCTTTCATGGGCTCGTTGGCCTAAAAGTTGCAGAAATCACACGTAAAAGAATGACAGTTAAATTCCAGATTGACATTAGGTAAGAAACAGAGAGGCTGGTGTTTGAGTATTTACACTTGCGTTTTTGTTTTTCCAGATAGGTTTAATTTATTTCTCATAATTTGTCTATGCTATGCGCGAGGAGTATTGGCATTGCAAAATGAAAGGGTACAATGATACATGTAACAATATGTTCAGGAGTTGATTGTAGCTATCAGTTGTCCAAGCATGGATTCTTAATGACCCTAGAAGACATGCAGTAGTTCATCAGTTTAATCACGAATTCATGTCTCTACTTGTTAATATAGATGAGAGATGACTTACGACAATTATGGCTGTACCTTGTTAGCGTGCTTATAATGTCATGACTGATTTATAAAATGACCAATATTCTCTTCCTTTTCTCCCTAATTTAATTCACACGCCGACCCTGACTGCAAATTTTTTAGTGAATTTGGCCAGTTTATTCATGAGTTTTCTTTGATGATGAAATAGCACCACAGCATCAAGTCCGGGTCAAGTGATACCTTAGCTCTTCTATCTAATGTAGGATGTATGGACCGTCTCAGAAGTACAAAGCAAAACATCTCATATTATCGCATCTTTTTTTGTTTTTTAAAAACCCCCTGCGATTTCGGGATCTCGAGAAATGATAATGATCATAAATGGACGATTAATTTTTGATATCTCATCTTTTTGTAGCGGGTTCAAAAGATGAACTTATGGGGTTTTTACGTTATGCGAAATTTATCATTTGAATTATATCGTGCATGTTTGTTTGAAACTTGGATGGAGGGGTTAACACATTTATTTGAGCTCCATGGCATAAAAAATTAAACTCAACAATCTCTAACCCTCCCTTTCTTGAAATCTGTGTGTCAATCCAAATGCAATGAACAAAGTTTCGTCAGATTCACCCAGTGCATTAATCTATCGATATCAGAAATAATGTATGCGTGTAGTACGAATATTCATCGAGCTTCTTAAATACTAGCACTGAAGCACGTGCGATACACGTAAATAACATATATGATAAAATAAAAAAATTTGATTTTCTTAAAAATAATATATTTGAATCATTTTGTTATTTAGTTGAGTTTAATATCTTGTTATATTAGACGAATAAATTAATTAAGAACTTATATAATTTACTTTCGAATTTTTTGCCAAATTAAAATTCAAATCGTTAATTTTATAATATATAATAAATTATATATTATGTATTTGTATGTGTTTAGTACTTATATATTATGTTCATTGAACATGCATTTCAAACTACTTGTTTTTTATGATCTATTTTTTAATATCAAATAAGTCGTAGTATTAAACATTGAAATCATTTGTTTTTGAGTTTCAGAGTTGTATCATAGACAAATTATGTGCAATATTTCTGTCACATACTTGACTGTAGATTTTTTTTTAAAAAAATTCATAAATAATTTAAAAACATATATATATATATAAATTAAAAATTATAAATCAAAAAATCGCATATTGCCAAATTTTTTGTATTGAATTTATAAATTTTTCTGACATATAATTTTTTTTAAAAAAAATTGCTATTATCATCAATTTTCAAATATTAAATAAAATAGTTATACAATATGTGAGATAATGAAATTAATTGTTTAACAGTTATGCCTTAAATTTATATATTATACGAGCTGATTTTGGAACTGAAGTCAAGAAAAATTAGTTCTGATTTTGGTTTTAGTGTTCCTGAAAACTATGTTCGAGTTTACATTTAGACTCTTATTATCCAAATCTTAAATATTCTTAGTAGATATTTCAAATGCTACCAAATTTTTGTTTATTGAATGTATAAATTCGTTTGATATATAATTTTTTAAAAAGTGTTACTAAAATATTTAAATTTCTTATTATAGCTAAACTGTTTGAATTCTTCTAAGATATTCATATTTTATGTATTATTAATATATTAACATTCATAATTATTGATAAAAATTCTCTTAAATAATTTGTTAAACTCTTTATTTTCAATTCTTAGTTAAAAAACCAAAAAATATGTTAGTATTAAACTTCATATTATTATATACTTATCATGTTATTCTACTTATTGCATATATAATTAATTTTTTCATATTTCTTCTTGTGATACTATATTTTATTATTTATTAATTAGAAAATGCACTAAAAATATAATTACAAATTTGCATTAAAACAATAAAATATGATGTTGAGAGAAAATTAAAAAGATAAAATATTTAAAGATAGTATAAAGATGAATTATTTGAGAAAATTAATTAGAAGTTACATTTTATTATTGAAATGATATAAATTACTACAATCGATGTAATTGTAGTGATGATTCATTATCAATTTGTTAGAATTTTACATATATATCCTTATTGAGTTTTTGGATTTTTATTAATAAGGATGTCATTTATGTCTTTTCACAATTGGATTGGATTGGATTGGAAAATAAATCAATTATCCACACTTTTTAAAAATCTATATACTTTATAATGAGTCATTTCATTATGAATATAATTCAACTTTTTTTCTCTCACATTCGTTTACAATTAGAAAAATCCGCACATTTATATATATATATATATATATATATATATATAATGAAATATTGTTTTTTTAAAAATGAAATAGAATGAAATATGATATAATTAAATATTATAACGAAAAAAAGATAAGGGTAGAAAGTCAAAAACACAAAATCATAGCCATAAAATATGGTTAATTAGTATTAATTATTATTTAATAGATTACATGTGAAATTACCATATATGTTACTTGATAATAAAAATAAGAAAACATATGAAAGGTAATTATGTCCATTCACAATTGAAATTTTTTTCAAATATCCACACTTTTACAGGGATAATATAATATTGTAGGGATATATAGATTATAACATAATATTGTGTGGTATTATCTTTTGAAATTTAGCAGACGAGATTTGATTTTTTGGTACGGGCGTGCGCTCATCTGTTTGTCATTTCAGATATGAATTCCGTACTCAACCTGTTCGATATAGGCATGCATGTGAACCGTGACTTGATAGATATTTTCATTCAATCTTCTTCTCTTTTTTTTTTTTTTAGAACCCCACAGCTCATTTGTACCAACGATTGATTAAAATCTGGGTGGATGCATTCATTTGTCTGAAACTGTTGAGGTGATCACCATTTTCACAATGTGATTTATGTATGTAAATTTAAGGAACAAAGACTTGAAACACTGCTAGACCTAAGAGTATCATCGAAATAAAAAAAAAAAAAAAAAAACCCAGTGAATGTGATCTCCATTCAACAACTCCTCCCCTGCCGGCTGCCAATGAGAATAGGGAAGATTAGAATATATAATTTGGGCCCAAAGTGGAGAAAAAGGCAAACACATCTTTTATTCGAATAATATATGCTTTTGAAAATTAATGATTATTTATATGTTCGATCAAGCAAAGATGAGAAGAAAAAAAGGTAGAAAGAAAAAAGTCATAAAAAGCCACCATGCATTGTCTCCTTGAGAGTTGTCAATTATACTTTTTGTTTTAATTAAGCCCATTAATTCACATTTCATTAGATTTATTGTTCCATATATATACTTTTCGGTGTCAAATGTCAATTAATGTATCATCCATCGTTCGGCCTGTTGTTGTTGTTGTAGTTGTTGTTGTGGTTGTGTTTTATAATATCACGAGTAATTAGTAATTAATGATTTCCCTGAAAACAATATTAAGACGTGATCAATTTATAATATCACGAGTAAATATTAGTAATTTCCCTAAAAACAATATGAAGACGTGATCAAGATTGATCACACGACCAACTTGGATTTGGGGATATCTATTAATTGTTTGGTTTAGTTGGTGGGAAAACGTACAAAGGAATTGGAAGTAATGCTGTTCCTGGTTGGTATTTGTGTGAAAATGGATTTTTAAAATGGTGCTCAGCTTTCAAACTGCAGTTACAATTAATAATTGATTTATGTGATATTAAAAACCAAATAAATGAATGATATAATAAAATAGTGGGATTGTGATCTGAAACAAATTATTGGAAAACTGGCATGTGCATGTCCCCTCCAAAAAAAAGGTCCCGCCACCTCTCATTTCTGCAACTTGCTTTTGGTTTCTCTTAAAGAGTTATATAATTTTGCTCTCTTTCTACGTTAAATATATGCAAGTAGGTAGGTTGGTAGATTATCTCATTTCAATCTTTTAATTAATGTATTCTAAAATTAATCTCAAATTTAAATTTAAGAATATAATTATGAAGTTTTTTGCTGAAAAAAATAAAATTGTTTACATGAAAAGTAAATAATAATTATTTGAGCATGTAAACCCCGCCCCCATGCAGTATGTATATATCATGATCATTGATATCACTACTCGCAAGTCTTCAACATTCCTTCTTGGCGGAAATCAGTGGTAATGGACGAATCTTGGAGAATGAGAATTGGGACGCCCGCGACAAAAGTCACGCGGCCCCAATTTCCAAAATACCCATCCACTGAAGACAACACCCGGAAAACTGCCTCCGGCGACATATCCCACGAACACGCTCTAAACCCCGAAGACTTCACCGACGTTTTCGGTGGGCCACCTCGAACAGTTCTCTCCGGCCAGTTCAGCACCGGGTTTCCAATATCCTCCTCATCCAATTTTTCCTACGAGGAGATTTTCCGGCATCCGGAGAATGTGCCTCTGCCGACGGGAAGGATTGGCCGGAGCTTGAAAGAGTTCAGGATCCCGACGAAGAGTGTTCGAGATCAGCATAATAGTCGAAAGAGTGGTTTCTATACTGATATTTTTGGGTGGGATGATGAGAGGGTAATGAGATCAAGATCGAGGTCAAAGACGAGTTCTTCATCGATTTTAAGCTCCGAGGAGTTAAGTCCTATCCGGCGGGCGGTATGGGTAGAAGACAATGTTTCCTTTTTTGCTTCGAAGCGCGGGTAATTTATGTTTTTATTTTTTTAATTTTTGGATAACTCGATTCAGCTTTTGCTGTATGTTTGTTTGAGAGTGTTTGCCGTGAGTTGCCTGATGTCCTTCTTGATTCATTTGAATTTAATGCATAGAATAACAATTCTTCAACAAAATGGTGACATTTTTCCCAGAAAACAATTTTAATCCACTCGATTTCTAGATATAACGACCTGTTCTAGAAAAGAGATGCAGGCACATTCGAAGCAACAAAATCTCTTGGAAATCAAGATTCTATATAATATGATCGAATCTTCTAGCCAATAACAGTACTTAAGAGGTAACGTGCTCCTTTTGCAGGCCAATTAATGTTAAATCTGGGTGGAATCCAACAAGAATGATGCAAAACGATTGCCGAAAACAACAGAATTTGCCACCATTTACAGGCACTCAGCCTGTATTCAACACTTACGAATACCCTGAGAATTTCAAGAACTTCCCATTTGGATTTAGTCCGAGAAATGCATCCCCCGAGACCATTAGTGTTGAACCGATATCTAACGGCAGCTTCAGAGTGCCTACAGATTGTTTAGAACCCAATTCACCAGCCTCAGCTGTTTCTTCAGTTTGCCATTCAGACATGGAGCAAAAAACAAGAGCTGTTGAGGAAGATATGTTGATGCAAGATCAGGTGGAACTGGAAGAAGATGAAGTGATGAGCTCCTATGTAATAGAAATAAACTCTGATAATAGGGAAGGGACGATTGAATCTAATGGTGTTGACGAAGCAATCGCATGGGCAAAAGAAAAGTTTCATAAACATTGTTTGGAGAGTAAATGGGGCTCTGAAAATTGTGAGAAAGGTAAACACTTAGAAGGTTAACTAGAGTTTCTTTCTTGCCATGTCCTTTTTGCCATTAGTTAGACAGCATTGACTTACCATATATGTCGAACATTGCAGGAAATCTCGGTAGGAATCAGTCGTCAGGTCATACACATAGTTTTAGATCACTGGTATGTGTATATCATTTGTAATATGAGCTCATAGATACAACACGGAGACATTACCCTTTTTACAATCAACATGTGGTTTACAGTGTGCTGTATGTTTACTCTATTACTTTTCTTTTGCTTGTCATGTAGGATGAGCAACAAGAAAAATGGGCTTTAGAAGAAGAAATACAGCCATTTGATCAAAGTAAGGTAGGTAACTGGCCACAAATGCGGTCAATAATGTATATACAGCTTAAGAGAGAGAAAACGTTTAACTCTCTCCCTCTCTTCATGGCAGTTACAAATAGAAATGCAAGTAATGGATGAAAAGATAAGGTTGTGGTCGAAAGGCAAAGAATCGGACATCCGGTTGCTATTATCTTCTCTGCATCATGTGAGATGAATTAGTTGCATCTAATGACTCCTGTCGATGCTTATTTTTTAAAGTGTCACTAAGAATTTCATTATGCAATGCATAATAATATCTACCACTGTTTCTATGTTCAGGTTTTATGGCCCAACAGTGGCTGGTTTCCGGTGCCTTTAACGAATATAATCGAAATCCCGAAAGTGAAAAAAGCATATCAAAAGGCAAGGCTGTGCCTGCACCCCGACAAGCTGCAACAAAGGGGTGCTACACTCCCACAAAAATACATAGCCGAAAACGTTTTTTCTGTCCTTCAGGTTAGTTCAGTCATCTAATGCATTATGGGGATAACTTTTTGTTAATTTCAGTGATAAATGATCGAATTACTAAAGCTGTGCTTGATGATTGAAGGATGCTTGGGCTGCATTTGTCTCCCGTTGTTGAGAAATTGCTGTAAAAGAAGTGTTATTTTGAACGGAAGATAGAAACCTTCAAATGCATGAAGAAGAATGACGAGTATTGTAAATCAGTGGGTTGTTTTAGTCATTATCTCAAGCAGATAGTTTATGTTCTGTTTTGATAGTTCATGGAAGTTGATTGATGGGAGGCTTCCTTTACTCTACCAAAACCTTTCTATTTTCTTGCAAGTGTTTCTGTTTTCAGAAATTAATCAACAGGACGGCAAAACTTAAGCATTTCAGGTTGAATCAAGCACATAGTTGAGTTTTCTGGCAAAGGCAGTTTTGAATTAAATAAATATATTCTAGGTTCTCATGAAATATCAGATTGTCCCACTAAAATTGAATTTTAAATTATTAAATTAAATAAATATAATTGAATCTTCATTTAAATCAAAGCATACTTCGTAAACTAGTTGATTCATGGGAATACAATCTGCTAAAACAAATATAAACAAAACGGAAAAACTTGAAAATAACGAAACTCCATTATTTCCTCCCTTAAAATTAATAATTACTCCCTCATTTTTATTTTATTGCATAAAATAATATTTTAAATCTTCATAAATTATGCTTTGGGCTCTTTAATTATGCAAGTCAAGTGTTCACTTGACAGTTATAGTTGTGGCCTTTCAGTGTCTCTCTCTTTAATTATAGATGAATTCATCTACACTTCTGTTTTTTTCTTCATCAACATGTAAAGAGGCCATTTCTGCAAAAGATTCTACCGAAAAATCGGGATTAAGTATTTGTGTGAGAGCGTCATAGAAGACTTTACGTCGTAATGTAAAAAGTTTGCTTGCTCCGGGTTTTCGACTAACTTTTGGAGGCAGAAGCACTTGAATGGCGCCGAGCAATCTGGTCCAACTAATGGGTTTGTACAGGATATAAAAAATATGAGCCTGGGTTCACTAGCTTTTTCCAGCATGGTCAATTCAATCCAGAAATTACACAACACTTCTTCGTGAAAGATTGGAAGTGGAAGAAAAACAAATCACAGCTCATACAATGTATATACTTCCCATATCAAGCAAACTTACATTGAAGAGACTCCAAAATACAGATTGATGCCTCAAAATGTCAATTTCTTGTACATATACCAAGTTTTAATACCAACTTACAAATAGTAGCAAGCCGACTGAACCAATATATGCACCTGAAGGCATTAGAAGCCAAAGGGCAATTCATTTATTACAACGTAACACAAACATATATAATCACGATCAAGACATTGAGGTACCAGCACCTGTAAAAACATAAACATGATGAACGGTAGCCTTCTCACTAATATTTTCAGAAATGAGAAGAAGCATATGTATCATTTTGTCTTCCAGTGTATCAAACTCGTTTCAGTTCACTCATCTGACGTGGCGTGAAAATTGATCATATTCATTGTAGAAAATATTATATCATATTATGGAATGCTCATCTTCACCCAATCACACTTACCATTATTCGCTTCAATATTCACCCCATCGTCAGTTTTCCATACAATATCTTTCAACCCAGCTGACAGGTTCTTGTAAAACTGCGAACAGAGATTCAAGTGATCATAAAAGAATTTGTATGAATTTAAATCTATGTTATTTTTTTTCTCTGTTTCTATATTCAGTTCCTTAAGTTTAACTAGAAGACATCAATTATATGAACTAAATTTATCCAGAAAAGGTTTACTTGATATATTTCCAAGAAAATTCTTTGACAAATATCAAATTAAACCTCAATCATCCCAAAAGTCAATCAATTATATCTTCAAACCAGTAGTTCCATCTTTTAAGGTCACCAGTAACAACAAAACCTGTAAGTACAATAGAACATCTGCAATGAATTTATAAGGAAATAAAGTTGAAGTGTTATTACCTTGTGAAACTCTAATGTATCTCCACCAGTCTTGTGAAGCTGAACAATGTGAAGTGAAGGAGCCACCTCAAAAATCTGTAAGGGCATTTCACAGAAGATAAATACAATCAATCAAATAAAACATCAACATTTTTCATTTTGCAAGATAAACCTCAAGGCCATTTCTCAGAAGGACCTTCAAACAACATACCTCTGTTGCAATTGACAGGTGACCCTTGCGCCCAGACTTTTCCCCATGAAGTTTCATCTGAACATTAAAAAGAGTTCAGACTCGAGACTTGATTTTGATGATAAGTAGCCCATTAAAGTAACTTAAATCAAAAGTTATAGTTTGTCACTAATTTTAGTCAAAATAATATGAATTACAACGACCACTCGCTCTCGTTCTATGCTCCTACTTCGCTCCACAATTTTGTCACATAGTTGCTAACATGATCTGAAGATAATAACAAGAGTCAAGGGTAGCATGTGCCTGGGAAACATGCAAAAGGAAACCACAGCCCTCCAAAAAATATTCCATCCACCTGTTTAGCAATCATGACCAAAATGAGAAAAGGTGGTGGTTGGAAACAGAAAAAATGTGAATCACCTTGTAGTTCTTCTTCTTCACATCAAAACCCAAGGAACCAGCAGCTTGCTCAAGTTTTGAAGCAATCTCATTTGCAGAACATTTGGATGCAAATCTCGTTTCTCGCTCAGCAAACCCCTGTAGCCATCTAAAGTGTTGGGCATATTCTATGGCTTCTTAAAATAGAGTGACTCCACCACTCTACTGCAACTATAATTTCTAGTTCATACATTTACATACCATTTGCTTTTCAAAAAGAGAATTGAGATTGAGACCCTGTGAGAAGGAGATTAGCTCGAAGGCAGTCATGAGCAGTGGTGGGGTAGGTTGTTGTTCCTCTTGCATTTCCACAACAAAGTTCGGTGAGTCCTGAATGCAAAAAAAGAATAGTTTATTACATCTATCTTTAACATTTAAATAATAAAAGCTACATCAGAAACCCACCGCTGATTCATTAAAAAGAGCATCAACATCGTCAAGAGCAACTTCCTCGCATTCAAATATAGGTTTCTTGTATCCTTTCTTGAACCACCCATTTTCGAGAACCTCAGCAATTGTGATCCTCTGTTCCACATGGCAAAATCACGAAAATAAGTTACAATTGGCATGAAATAAAGATCAGCGAATTTTAGTAAATTAGCTGCAACAAACACAGATTTTCAGACTGAAAATGCTAAAACACTTCGTCATTCTCTTCGTCTGGCTCTGCTCGAAGGGTCATATGTAAACAGCATGAAGAAGTGGACATACAGTCAATGGATTGGGATCCAATATTCTTTTGAGCAAATTCTTGGAGCTGGTAGAAAACCAAGGGGGGCATATGAACTGCGCTGCAAATATCTGACATGATTTGAAATGGAGATTAGTGTTGGTTGAGCATTAAAAACACAAATATTAAAAAAAAATTCCGGGTAATATAGAATGGAATGTTACCTTTTTGTAACATATTACAAATTCAAGATGACAGATTTCATGTTAAGCAGAGTAATATAGAATGAATGTTACCTTTTTGTACAATACCATAAGATTTGATTCTTCAAAAGGTAAATAACCAGCCATAAGAACAAAAAGTACGACACCACATGACCAAATATCTGCTTTAGCTCCATCATAACCCTTACTTTTAATCACCTAGATAATTTGGTTAGATGATTAAAAGTCTTAGATTGAAAAGAACTGGAAAACATAATGCACCAAAAGCTAATTGCAAACCTCTGGAGCAACATAGTTGGGTGTTCCACATGCTGTGTGAAGTAAGCCATCTTCCTGGCAACAAGATAATAAAATTGAACTTCAATCACAAATAACATCTTGAGTTAGGCTAGATTAAGATCTTGACAAGGTGACCCTAAATTACAGCAGAGGGATAAAGAAAAATCGTACTTACCCAAACTTGCTGAGATAGTGCACTTAATCCAAAGTCAGAGACTTTAAGGACTCCATTGACATTAAGCAACAGGTTCTCCGGCTATATATTAATAAAAATAAAATACAATTTGAATTCAAGATTGTATCAACCATCAACTATCAAGACTGTTGTGAGCGACTCTTTCCTGAGATGTTCCAAGATTAACAGGAAAATTAGAAGCTTACCTTAAGGTCTCTATGATAAACACCTCTACTGTGGCAGTAATCTACAGCATTAACTAGCTGCTGAAAATATTTTCTAGCTTCATCTTCTCCGAGCCTGCCTCTAGTAGCCTGGCCTCAAGAAACCATAAGGTGTATTGTCATCAGTTACATTCCTTGTAGCCAATCTGTCATAATTACACATCGACAGCGAATAATGCTCGTAACTTACAATTTTGTCAAAGAGTTCACCACCATTGACAAATTCCATCACGATGAATATCTTTGACTTGCTGGCCATGATCTGAAGTACAAATAACTCAAATCAATTAACAGGTTTGGACAAAGTTGGCTTGACAAGTTAAATACCAACCTCATGCATTCGAATGACATTTGGATGCCTTATTAACTTCATGGTTGAAATTTCGCACTTAATCTGCTGGAGCATTAGATTTTAACAAAACAAAGAGAAACAAAACTCCCTGGCAACTAGACAATGGAGCACGCCAGAGACCATAAAGAAAAGATGCAGTTCAATTTTTTAAAGGAAGTAATGACACCAGCTCCCTCCCACACACAAGCATAACAAAGAAATATATTTACCAATTGTCACATTCATAACATCCCTAATTTGGATGAGAATGATGAGAAACACAAACATATTTATTCATGCCATGTATAGCTTGCATATTCGTACTACTACAAGTTGATCCATAAACATTTGGCGTCATTGAAGTAGTTTCAGAATTTTATAGCCGAAAGAAGTTGGAAGACCAGAAAGCTACTCCGGTAAAATTTGGGAAAACATGCTTCAAACATAAGTTTTAAAGAGTCAAACCAACTCCTACTGCAAATGGAGAATTGCAGATTAAAGACCAGACAGCGGCAGACACCCATAATACAAAGACAAAAATATCAAGATCAAGAACAAAAAAAAAAAAAAAAAGAGAGTTAAAGGCAAAAGAGCAGCAAAGCATCGCTCAAGATTCCGTGCAGCCTCAAAAAACTAGAAAAAGTCCCGAGGGATGGGGGTGGGGGTTATCCATCAGCACCTGGCTAATCATCTTGTGCTTGAGAACTTTACTTTTATCGATAATCTTGATCGCCATATTCTCACCAGTCTCCAAGTTCCTTGCAAACTTCACCTTACCAAATGACCCTTCTCCTAATGTTCTTCCAAATTCATACTTTCCCACCCGTGTCCTCCCAGATGCACTCTCACTTCCGCTGCCCCCACCAACACTAGATTTCGATGACATTTTCTTTGTAAAGCCTGAGTCTGAATATATACTTGTAAGTACAGGTTCGACCAAAAAGAACTCGCCTTTATTATAATATTCAGATTTTTTTTTCACTCGCCGTGATTTCCAGTGCAGATCCCGGACATTTGTTTTCTTTTTCACACTCCCTTTCAAACCTCGAAACAAAAATCCTCTTCCTGAATTTCTTGAATTCGAAAACACTAGAGCCGTTTCTTCTTGCAAGGCTGCCACACCTGAGACTTCTTCACATTCATCTTCTCTTCCTGGATTTCCTCAAAGAAAAAAGGCAAAAAAAGAAGGAATACTATAAACCAAATATCGTGAATTTAATCCCTTTTCTCCCATGTAGGATTCCGAATGGCAACCATCGTGTTCAAATATACCGAAACAAATGAATTTAAAGTATTTTATTTATTATTAAACTAGATAATCAACTATTGCATATACTAAAATCACACGCAATAAATTTTTTTGTTTTCCAAAAAACAATACCATGGTTGGTTACATATGGTTGGCTTCATTTTATTTTAACTCAAAATCTTAAAAAAAAAAAAAAAACCTTGTGTAGTGTAGGATTTGGACATAAATTTAACGAATAAGATGATGTGTAATAAAATAATGGTTATCTGAAACCTTAAAAGACGAATTGAGATGTGAATAAGATTATTTGAAAATTATTATGAGTTCAAATAATTTCGATTAATATCATTTTTATGTTGAGAAATATCGTAATCAGTACTTTTCAATAATGCGGGTAGGTTGTCTTTTACTTCTAACACTAGTTTTCATTATCATTTCCCAATCAATATTCTTTTTTTGAATTTTTTAACCCAATAATTGAAGAGATCCCTCCAATGGGCTTGATATATAATATTTTATATGTGTATTGTTTTCATCTCCTTAACATATGATACATGTGATGAGTGATGAATCATGATCAATCATTCATATATTATGATTTGAATGAATGACCATAATTTATTCAACAAACCCACAGTAAAATAGATATATGTGCACTAACAAGAAAAAAAAAAACCCACCACATCTCCCACATGCAATCGGTGCAATAATCGACTGTATATTTGTTTTAATGATAATCTATATATATAAAGACAAAATAAGGTTAGGAATCATTATTATAACATACATAAAAAAATGCTGCATTGGTTTAATAATTTAATAGAAGATTCTCATATATAAGACTGAGACTTGTTAACCTTTTTATATTGATAATTTTTAAAGCCCGTATAAATAATATAATAATTAAGAAAAGTGTGAAGTTCGATCATAGCGACTAATTTGGTACCATGGATATATATAGCTATCCTTGGATAATCTTGATCTACCACGACGAAGGTTTCAGATAGATATTCTTGGAGGAGTGATTGCTGGCCATATAAGCTGTGCTATATGTTGAAACTTCATTGCTGGATTGTTGTCTAGGTGTTTTTTTAGATTGAACATCAGGTCGTGGTCCTAATTTGTGATTTAAATCAGTGGAATCCAAATAGTCCACCGACGGTTTCCGTTGATAATAAATCTAGCTAGCAATCAAATAATAATAAATAAATAATGAGTCCAAGTAACGATTCTACAGTAGATTAATATTTAATTACTAATATTTTTTTTACTTAAATTAAGTTAGAAAACTTAAATAAAATGATGATATATAAATTATCAATCTAAACTAATTAAATAAGACAATTGCATGCGATAGATTAAATGATCAATGAGAAATTCAAATTCAAATAAAGAACTAAGACACACAATAATGTCAAACTCTACAATGTTGACAGCACGCTTAAAATCTAATTAATTAATTAATAAATTCTTGCACAATCATTTTGAAATCCCCCAATTTATTTATTAAATGTTTCGAGTTAATAAATATGTTTAAATCTAACCATCCAATTATTCTTATTTGAATTTAATTAAATCTAAATCCATTTTTTTTTTTTTTGTGTAATTTCAGTTTCCCATAAAACAACACATAGAAATCGATTTCTAGTCAATTTTATGATGAGTTGATTGGCGTGTGTAAATGGAAAGTTATGCAAAGAATGTCCCCAAAAACGTGTGTGAGCATTTTCAAGTAGGTAGCCATCAAGAAAATTGGAGAGAAATCGATCACATATTTATTCATTAACGGGTCGCGCTGAGGTGGGCGAGATCATCCACCCCAACGTAAACTTTGCGCTCATTAATTTTTCTTTGATACTCAGGAGCTGGGGCAGCCAAGTTCGACGTCCTAGCACGCACTCTTCGACTTTAGGCTCTTAAATCCCATTTTCTCTATCAAATTACCCACAAACACATGAGGAACAATTACTATGCATAGTATATAATAAAAATAACTAAACATAGAAGCAACATAAAAGAAACATCCATGAATCAGACTTAAAACGACACACATCAGGCAATAATGAAGGAGGTAGTGAAGGACATGGAAGAAACTCTATCTAATTCAAAGAAAGAGGAGACTACTCAGCGAAAAATATCACAAGCCACTGAGAAGTTTGAACAAAACTTGTCTCAAAAGATTGAGGAGCAAGGTGAATCCCCACGTTGACTGAAACCTGGAGAAGCCAACACAATATAATCTGACCAGGGATATAATGAGGAGACAGATTATACCCCATCATGACATGTATGATTATGCTGACATAATTTCTTATGGTTTAATTTGGATGTAGCGGATAACGTACATGAACAAGAATTTGTCTTCCCCACCATAATATTGGTTTCTCTATTAATCTGTCTTAATAGAGAAACCAATACATTAATCCTAGCCTTAATCCAATTTTAAAAAATGTGGATAACTGATAGGTATTTCTTCACATAAATTTAGAACACATTTCTTGATATATATGGATATAGCTTATTTTCTCCCAAGGTCATTATCTGTACCTGCTCATGCACCTCTTTGGATGAGGAGGATAAAAAAATAATAATAATAATAAATAAAGAAATCAGATAAAATGATCATGATTTATATACGATTGCAATCATTGATTCAATGCCTTTTTTTCACCAACTGCCAAATCCCAACTTAGGTCATTCTTCCTTTGACTAATAGTACAGCACATTCTGAGAAAGTGCTGATTTCGACACATTTTGCTTATTCATAACGATTTGATTCCTGTCACAAAGTAACTCTAGTGTCATGTGATTTGTGCATGAATATAAATAATTATTTTAGTATCTGTCAACTAATTGAAATAATTTCTTATATAGTTTTAACATTGATCGTATATATTATCAAATTTTTTCCACGTTAATTAAGCCGTTCATCATTATCAAATGTTTTTTTAGTTTCAAACA
The DNA here is from genome assembly GCF_025594145.1 of Primulina tabacum. Lineage (NCBI taxonomy): Eukaryota > Viridiplantae > Streptophyta > Magnoliopsida > Lamiales > Gesneriaceae > Primulina > Primulina tabacum. The sequence continues at coordinate 37,739,744 of NC_134564.1, read as the reverse complement.
CCATAGTCATGAGTTTTTCCAAATCGTTCCAGTGTTATATTTTGTAACGAATATATGAAGGTATGCATGTGGCTCGGCCGCGGGTTGTAAATTAATGGCAATAAATTGCATCCCGGAAATTAAAACGTGATCTAAATTAATGTAGAGAGCATAAAAACATAAAATATTTCTATTTTCGCAGAATTCCATGTTCGAACATATATGTGGCTACTAGCTAATGACAACGTAAACTCAGTTTCATGCGGGTTAATTAGATCCTAAATTAAACTATATTAATTAATGAGCCTGGATGGGATGATGCCAACAAGATTCAAAGCCAGAGAGCTCCTGCATCCTTGAGCAGAGGAACAAGACTGCCATTAATGTGGCAAGTCAACACTTTCTCTATGCCTCCCAAGAACCTGCCACCCACGAACACCGCCGGCACCACCAGCTGTATATGTGTACCGTTGCCGCCACCGGATAGGTGATAAAGTAGAGCCTGAATGTCTCTGCCAGATTCGTGGTGGTCGAGCTCCACGATAGCAGGGCCAACTCCGAGTCCCAGAAGCAACTGTTTGACTACGTGGCACATGCAGCAGCCGCTGATTGTGAACACCACCACCGCATTGCTGGACACCAGCACGCTCAGTGTCTCGAACACAGGCTCCCAGCTCGCCGCAGCTTTCACCTCTCCTCCAACTCCAACACCACCGCCAATCATCATAACAGATGACACCAACTTATCTGCTACTTGATTCATTTGGTTATAAGGATTAGCTTAATCGTAAAAACTTTGGGCAGAGGAGTTAAAAAAAATATAAAGTTGCGATCAGCAAGACAGGAGAAATGAAGAAAGGGTTATGTTAGCCGTTGTATATATATTGCATCGAGGAGAAATTGGAAAGTTGGCATGTGAGTGAGACACAATTCATTGGTGAAAGACCAAACAACTTTAAGGGTTTAAAAAGCATTTATAAGAGCATCTGTTTTGCATGACAAAGACAGACAGAGTGAGACTGTGAGAGAGAGAATAGGACTCACTGAATAAAATAAGATCAAGGCTTAAAAAGTAGCTTCAACGTACCCGGCAATTTCTGAGGCTGTGATTTCTTCTTCTTCTTCTGTCTGTAATCCAGCATGAGCTGGGGAAGATAATTAATGAGTAGGGTATGGGACTAGCTAGAAACCTGGGTTGATTCCATCCTACATGTAGAGACACTACCCCATGATAAAATCAATGGTCCAAATTTAGACACACATACATGGGGTCCACTAATTTTTTTAAAACCATGTGAGGGCAGTGCCCTCACATGTAGCATCGACCTAACCAAAAACCTGATGTTAAAGTTTTGAAGGACTCATGCATGCTCGTCGGTTAAACTCATTTCTGACCCGACTTACTTTTTTTTAACCTCTTAGACTCGTCACACAATTATATTTATAACAAAAATTAATTAAGCATATTAATTTAATTAGGGTCTTATTAATTACAAGTCCAATTCAATCAGATTAGTCAAACAAACATAGTAGCTATGAAATTTAAAATATAAACATGTCGGGTCCTATGATAGTACTAGCTAGTTACTTGACTCATATTATTTATTACATTTACAAAATCTATTACAAATAGTACCCGACCCAAACTCATTTCATCTCCACTCTAACGGCATGTACCCACCCATTATAGGATATGCAACATATTCCTGCTGCCCATATTTATTTTTCCTTTTGAGGGATTGATGAATTAACTTTAATGCCGTGACATGGAATGCATGCATAGATTAATTATCAATTACCCTGATTATATATATATATATATATATATATATATATATATATATACCAACTAGGTCACGTTACATTTATTTAAGCTGACAATTCATTTGTTATCAATGAATGAGACGATTCGGGTGAGATCTAATGTAGATCCAACTTTCGATTTACTCGTGGGTCCGGGGGGTCCGGTGGAGACCACCACGGTTCCTCTCTTCTTGAGAATCCAAACATCTCTTATCAGTGTATGAACAACTATCTCTCGAGCACAGATTCGGCCTCAATGGGAAAAGAAAATGGAGCACCTAACAATGCATCTTCACAAACCAAGAACTACGAGATCACCCCTTTCATTCTGAGGTGACGGAGGGATCGTACCATTTGAGTCTTTTTTTTCATGCTTTTTCCGGATGTCTGGAGAAAGCTGCAATCAATATGATTTCACTAATCCTCCCTTCGCGAAAGGAAGAGCGTGAAATTCTTTTTTCTTTTCGCTGGAATCAGGAGATTGGATCTAACCGTAAAAATGCTTGTTATAAATATTTTTCGTTTTTTAAATCTGTGCTCTGTATCGTCCGTATCAGTTGTCAGGAAAATTTTTCCCGAGGAAATAATAAACATTTATTATTAGTTGTACTAAAATAATTAAGCATTGCAGATTTTACATCCATCGGTTTCCAATTTTTATTTTATATTATAATCCATTCTTTCAATTTTTTTGTTAGAAGTCCAAAACATAAAATATTAATTTTTAAATTTTATAAATAGTTCAAAATATATATACCAAAGAAAACCGATTTAATTAGTACATCACCATATCTAACATATCCTAATATTTCAAAATCAAAATTGTGAATAGTTTCATCCACACACACACACACCCAATTGCAATTTATGCACAAACTATTATAAGTGGATTCAGATACAATATTGATATGTTCTTTTCCCATAACTTTCATATTAACGTAGCTCTTTTATTACAAATAGTCTCATTTAAGATACAGTTACGAAATATTTATCATATCAAAATAAAATAAATGATAGTCAGAAAATTTCGATCTAAACATCTACGAACAAACTCAATACTCTTATTTCAATCATCGACTATGGTGAAATTAGCTTTCGATCTCTCTCTGATACTGTTCATAATCCCCATTTGAGGTATTTATTGACCAGTAGAATTGTGGCAAGAGAGATCTCAACTTGGGTTTTTGCTGTTGAAAGCAACGCCCCACACCAACCCTTCTACCACATATATTTTAATAGAACATCCGATTATCAAAAATATTTTTAGTAGGTCCATTAGATAGATAAAGGTTGAGGGCATTATCCTCGAGGATGACATTTCCTAACCTTGTTCTCTCCCGTTGGTAAAATTGGAAATTCGGAACAAAAGAATAGTAATAACTCCACGGTTTGGTAAATCCGATAGTGACCGAGTATCACAGTGGCCACAAGTAATACAAAAATACAAGAAACACAACTTCATTTAAGGTGGAGGTAAGCTAAGAATCTTATTTGGTATTTGAAAACTTCATACACAAATCCTTCGTGCGGAAGAAAGTTGAGACAAGTTCACAAATTTATTCAGGCAGTAAATCAGTTAAAACACGTATATATGCAGTTGTAATCAGAAGTCGGTAGGCAACCAGTTAATCTTTAAACAATCACAGAAGCATAGCATCTTAATAAGTAACATATTTACAGAGAGGTAGCTAACAAAGGCAGATGACCAAAAATTCAAAGACGGTAATTCTCATAACATAGTCCAGATGAAAGCAAGCACCTATCATCAATAGTTTTACTGTAGAAAGTAAAGTTAAAGCTCATAACGAACCATCGACTGAGATCGCACAGTCGTGATAGCCAGCAGCATAGCAAGATAAACTTTTTTTACTTGTAGCATGTTATTCCCGAGGAAATATTTTGAACTCTACTCTTATCCTTCTTGGATTCCCTGGAAAATACATTGAAATGACTCATATGAGGCAATAAATTTGAATTACATGATTGGCAAGGCAAATACATCAACCTAACAAGATATACCATGTTACAAAGCAGAAGTGCGATATTGTTGCAACAAAAGTAGAATGTGCACGTGACAAAGAAATCAATCATCCTTGAATGAAAAATTATAAAGATAGAACATATATGATGCAAGAGTGGCTGTTTATTATAGCTAGAACAAAGACGTAATCAACAACGTGAACGATCCAGTGTTATAGAGCAAACATAGGAAGATCTGTGATGAAAGCAAAATAACTCAATCACACAAAGTCAATTTATTATGGGAGTAGCTTGATTTTAGTCAAGACATTTCACAAAAAAGTCCAATAATCTGAAAGAAGTAATATTTCCTACAATGGATTACAGTAAAATAACTGTACATTTGGCTCTCACCGTCAGAGAGGATTTCGAACTTCCAATCAATTCCGACCAAATGAGAATAAAGGCTAAATATGTATTCAAACCCAATCGGCATGCTCATTACTGACAGAAAAAGTTGATACAGTAACTCAAATATGATGCAAGATACCTGAATTACTGTCTAAATAAATAGAAAACAAGTCAAGAAACAGCTGACTGTCTGTGACTGAACATAAAAACATCCTAACAAACTTATGAATCCATCTCAGTCAGTGGCACAAAGAAACAGCTAGAGAAAACATGAGATTAAGGAATCCCCCGTCAATCCCAATTCAATGTCTATTTTGCTGCTAGCAATGGCTAGCACAGATTTCAAATCACAAATCAGAAAGTTGCCCAAGCATTTACATCAGAAGGAAATTTACCTCAAAGAAATCCATTAGCCAATCTTTTCTCAAACCCCACCTCAAAATGAGTTCATTTCCAGACAATAAGTTCTCCTCTTCACCAGCATCCTTGCAGCAGTGCCGAAAGGCTCCTCAAATGCGGAGGCTACCCAATTCCCTTCCGAACCCACGACCTCTATCTTCGACTGCTCACGAGGCTTAATTGCAACCAAAGTCGCCCCTATAAGCACCATCCCATTTGGCAACTCCAAATGGGAAGCATACCATAACCGCATATTCAGAGCTGGAACAAGAGTCCTCTTTGATGCCGAGGATGCAGACAATGGCTTCAACCGAAGCTCCTCCAACTGCACTTTGTTCATAGATAACACTCCCTGTCCATCTGAGTCGGTCAAAATCAAGCTTTCTAGGGTTTTGTGTTCCGCTATTATAGGCTGCAGCAGATAATGCCTCGCCGAGGCCGCGATCAATGAGCTAATAGTCCACACAACACGCAGCTTTAAACCCCCATTCGTGTAAAAAGACTCTGGTATGCTGCCATTATCAATCGCCAATCCATTACTGTTATTTCCAATATCATTATTATCGATATTACGACCACAGACCCTATTCGGATTATGAATGACACTGGAAGCGGCAAGAATTACACAATTATCGAGCGTTGACCCAAAATTGGCCCTCCACTTGAGCAAAACACCAGCGTCTATCCCCAACTCCCCACTCGGAAGTGTAATCCGTAGGAGCTTGATTTCGTTAAAATTCTTCAACACTTGAGTAGGTGAATGGTGGGTGACGCAGTTTTGCTCGGTTTCGCAGTCGGAATCTTCTACGAAGGAAGGAAGGCGACTGGCGGCTGGAGTAACGAATTGTGTAAAAGCTTGAAAGGGCTTGAAGAGTCCGAGGAATAGGCGAAAGAAAGAGGATATGGGGTGCCGGGATTTTTCAGAGGCGAGCGAGGATGAAGAGGAATCGTCGTCCGAGATGACGCAATCGACGCGCACGATTATGGTGTCGACTTGAGGAACGAGAGAGTGAAACCTCTTCGAAACAACGCAGCATCGGCCCAATGATTTGACATCCCCAATTTTGTTAAAGATGACGAGGAGAAGGGAGTCCGGAATCCCGTCGAACAGATCGATCGGCTCGGGGTGGATTTTACCGCCCAGATCTAATCGAATAGAACCCATTTCCCACGAACTAACTACGCAGAACCGAATATCACCGTTGGGATAGTGTTGTGCAGGCAAGATCTACGAATGGAAAAATAGGATATGAAATAGTGGATCCGAGGCGTAAAGCTCTGAATATATAAACTCGACTGTTTCAGTCGGGCATTGGAGGCGATTAGAGGAGGAGAAAGAAACACACGATTAGTGTGTGTGCTGTGCGTCTTTTTTACAGCGAACTAGTTTTTTTATTTACTTCGTGAACAAGTTTTATTATCATCACCGCATATATATATAGGTACTAAAAATAGAGAGATTAAAATAATAATTTTGGTCCAACTAAATTTTTGACAAATAACACAACTCAAATATCTTTTTTTTTTTTAAGTACAATACTACATAAATACCAAGACATTTGATACCATTCGTGAAAACCAAGACGGAAAACCACTAACGACCCATTCTATTATTCGACATAGCACCACGAGTCAAATGGTGCGCAGCTTTATTGGCATTATGACTCATGTTTCTATTTTTCCCAAAGCATACAAGATAAAGTGATTGGGCCAAGCCTTGCATTTTGGTGTATCGGTAACATTGAGTATGATTGTGGCAATAAGGCATAGTGGGTGCTTCTTCTTGTAGCAGATGCTCTGTTTCCACGAACTTTAGTACGTGGAAGATAAGTTTCTTGGGGAAAATGATGACCAATGAAGCTATAGAAAGTAATTCTCATTCTAATCCCTTTCTCTTGTCGAACTTCCTCTTACGTTGATTGTTCCATTGAGGAACAGCTATCTCTGTTATCTCTTAAAGAACACAAATAACATTATTTGCTACGTGTAGGAGAATATAAGCTCATTGTTAAATCTACTACTTGGAAAATGCGTGTCTAAGATTTATTTGCGATGCTGTATAAACTTTTATCGAATTCGATGTAATGACTTGTTCATACGAAGTTTGATGATGAGTAAGATTGGAGTGGTAATTTTAAGAGCCACAGAAGAAACATAAGCTAAAAGAATGTATCTTTAGAAGTAGTGGATTGGTTCAAAACATCGTAAACTTCAATAAAAGAGGCACAAAGACACCAATTATTAAATAAAAACATTGATTTGTTGAACAAGAAAAGGCATCTCGAATGCTTTCCCAGTTGAGAGATCGAAAAAGCCAGAAAACAGGGTTTGAGTATCAGGTGCCTTCAGTATCTATCAGTGTAAGGAGTCCCATATACAATGAGATACGGCACAATACGGATTGCTGTGTCAATGGGAATTGCAAAGTTCACTCCAGAAGATATTCCGCTGCCTGCATTAAGGTTCACAACCAGATTCATTCAGGTTGAGTTTGAATTCAGGTTGCTAAATTTACGGATATAATTTGCATTCTGATAATTACAAAAATAATTAGATAAACATCAGCTAAAATGTATGATCGTGCCATCTGTTTCATAATCAAAACATTGTAGATGCAGTCCACTCAAAAAACAGATGATAATTCATGCCATCTGTTTCATTCATAGTCGGAAAAAGGAAACCATGTACTGCGCTCAAAAAATAGAGGAAAGGATTGAACTTTGGTGTAGGATCAAAGCCCTTAGAAAAATCAATGTTTAACTGCTCAAAATTCAAGTACTGGTTTCATTTTGAGCATGATTGTCAATATGAAAAGATTAAGCACGGCAAACAGAGAAGAAGACCACTTTACCTTTGCGAGTGAATGTGGCAGTATTAACCCCAATTACATGACCATATGAATCCATCAATGGTCCACCCGAATTCCCTGCAGTATTAATAAAACATCAGACCTAGAAATTTAGATGTAAGCAGATCAAACGATGCTAATGGCCAGAAACACAGTACATCATGTAAACAAAATATTTCACCAATTGAGAGATACCAGCATTAATGGCAGCATCAGTTTGAATGGCTCCTCTAATGGCTCGTCCATTCGGTGAGGGTATCTCTCTTCCCAATCCACTAATAACCTGCAGTATGTCAAAGACCAAGGGATTCATTATTCATCAGCAATCCATATTGGTTCCTTGATACAAAAAATCTCCTTTAGGGATCTGGTAGCGCACTTTGCGCGCACCAGAGCTCACATTTCTTAAAAATTACCCCAGTTGTTAAAGTGTGCTCAAATCCATAAGGGTTTCCAATTGCGTAGCAGCTCTGCCCCACTCGCAGTTCACGAGATGTGCCTAGAGCCACTGGTTTTAACTCATTTCCAACTGCATCAACCTGAAACGAAAATTAGATATAAGGCACGTATAGGCCGCCGGTTACATATTGTCAATAGCTGAACCTTGGGGAGATTTCTACTATTCACTACTATTTTCTTGTTAACACCTTAAGAACAGCTAAATCATAGTCAGGATCAAAGCCAACAATCTTGCCTTCTCTAGCAATGCTGTTGCCACTAGCATCAACTAAAGATACCTGAAAATGGATGTAAACAAGCTGTCAGTCCTTACCGCACAGTCCAAATACGAGACTATAAGTAATGCTAACGAAATAAAAACATAACAGAACCTTACAAAGTTGTAATCCACTTTTGTCTGCAGCCAATTTGGCAACAACGTGATAATTTGTCACCTGTGGAAACCAAAAAAGATTCTTAACATAAAATTATTACTCCTCCGGCAGCAAATTAAATGCTCATGATTCTGACAAACAGAATTTGTCATGATGCACAAGATGTACTCTTAGAAATGAATATCCACTTTACTCTCAATAAACGACAAATCCAAGGATGTAGAGTGAGTGAGTGTCCGGAACACAAGGTTGATTGAATGTTGATATGCGACTTCATAAAATTCTAAAACAACATTACCTACTCATAAATTCATATATGATGAATCTCAACACATTAATCCGAATGATCGATTTTGGCAAGCATTTATTTGTTCAGTTCATAAAACAATGAGTTTCATGAGAAGATTTTGAAGAAAAGTAGTCCACGAAACAAAGACCAGGAACCTACAATGTGACCAGACTTATCCCAGATAAAACCTGAACCTGTCCCTTCCAATTTTGCATTCTCATTCTCAGCTAGCAATTTATCTGAAGCACTCTTCGGGACTTTAGTTAACGCAAGGTCCTTGATGGAAACAACAGAAGAAGAAGTGTCCTACATTATAAATAAGATTAAGTAAGTGAAGAAATCCGAATCGATACACATGTTGAATTTTGGAACAATATAATACGATGAACAATAGCACCACATCCTCCAGTGTCTATCACCAAACCAGAATGGAAGTGGTAATTACGAATAACCGGAAAACAAGGTTCGACGCAGTCATCGTCATCCTCGTATCATCAAATGCATATACTTTTACTAGCAGCATTGATAAAATCGTGGACCTGAAAGATCTGAACGACTCGATCCTCTTCTAGCTGAAGTTCTTCCACTTGTGCGAGGGCGGAAGATCTTGAACGCTGATGAAAGGGAAAGAAGGATGAGAGCAGTGAAGAAGTGAGAATTAAAGATTTTCTTCTTGTTAAACAATGGGAGGCATCTGAAATAGAAGAAGACGAGTGTCGAACGGGCGGAATCGGAGACTGAATACAGTTGAATATACCCAGCGCCTCCATTACTGATTCTGATAATACCTTTTTTTTATTATTATTATTTTTTTAAAGGAATACATGCATATGAGAAAGAAGGATAGAATTTTTCAGGCCACTCATTTAATTTTTTAAGAATACTTAAAATTAAAACCAATTTGAAAAATGTTACATTTCAAAATTTCGTTCAAACAAATTAATTAAAGGTTTTTTTTAAAAATTTAACCCAACACCCTGTCATTTTTTTTAAAAAAATCGTTAAATTTATTTTTAGAGCAGTTGCTATAAAAAAATATTTTCTTTATCATTTAACTTACTCTTTTGTTTGATATATAAATAGATCAAAGAACGAATAGAAATATAAATGATGAGGAACAAAACAAAATAGATGATATGCATACATAAGTAGACTTTAACGTCGCTGACTTTTTTTTATTTTTTTTAACAAAATAAATTGGTAATTGATATAAATGGAGCAATCGTTATGCTACACTAACTTAGAACTGCTTTGCGAATGAAACGTGTTATGTTTTGAAATTATTTAAGGGTAAATTGTGCATCAGTACACTTTGAAAAAGAAGTTGTAAAGAGATAATAATTTTCAAAATCCAAAATTGCCCTTCTTTTTTATTTGAGTTTAATTGATCCCCGCACTTTCTAAAATGATATCAGAGCGAATGGTTAATTTATTTCAAACACAAATTTTATTATTACTAGTAACTAAATGATAGAGAAGGAAAATTTCGAAAAAATTATGAATCTGAACTTCGGTTCAGGAAAAATAATTTACAAGGAATATTCCAAAATTTTGGAATATATACAAGAGCATCTAACTATTGTTAGATATCAGAAGAAGGAAGGGATGCTTCAGCACTCTCAGGTAAACTTATGATTCAAACAAATAAGTTCCTGGAAATAGTTCCAGATTCCTCTAAGCTCTCTTCAGATCTTAGAGAAATTCAGAAGACGGTACAAAATTATGGCAATATGCTATATTTTGTACCTCAAAGAGTTGAAGAAATCCTTAAAAACCAGGAAGAAATTCTTGGAACATTAAAGGATATTCAAACAAGAATTCAGAAACTAGAACAACAATCAAGTTCTAGTAAAAGAACTTCAGGAAGATGGTTACCACCACCATTTGGTACCGAACCTTTGTTACATCAACAAGGTAAGGCCAGAGTGGTGTCAAAACCTTTGACTGAAGAAGAAAAGATGATCAATCTAATTAAGTCTGTCTCAGAAAAGAAATTAATCTAATGACAACTTTAGAAAGGATTGGTCTGGAGGATCTACAAGAGCTTGCGGAATCCTTCGCAAATCTCAAAGTAGTAGATCTAAAGATGAACAGAGCAGGAGGTGAAATACCTGCTATAACCTGGTCATCTACTCAGGAATCCACCAAGGGAAAAGTGTGGGATCTCAGAATGTAAACATGAGAGAATCTCAATCTGATTTCCATACTGGTGGAGGTTCACACCCAGCGGGTACAAGGACAAGGAGAAGTCAAATTCCCTTGCACCAAACACCTTACGGGAAGACTGTTTTAGATCCTATACATCCTTATGGGGTTATGCTTAACCTTGATGTATTAGATTTCAAAAACAGAGAAGATCTCATAGATGATTGGACATCTGCTATGAGAATTGCAGCAGGTACACTTGATCTCAACAAAGAAGGATTCATTAAACTTTTAGAAATGAGTCTCATGGGATCAGTGAAAATTGCTTGGGACATGACTTCATTAGAAATGAAAGAGTCAGTCCTGGCCGGAGAATCTCTGAGCGAGATAACCGGAAAAATGGCTACCCTATTTAAAGCACAATTTATAGGGGTAGACTATTTTAACAGTCAAGATACAGAGAAGAGGAAGAAATATACTCAGGCTCTGTATAGTCTTGAATTACACGATATATGTTTAGTAGATGAATACATCATGTTATTCACTAAATATCGATGGAATTCAGGAGTCGAAGAAGATATAGCTATGCAGCTTTTCTTCACAAAAATGCCAAGCCCTTGGAGAGAAATGCTCATAAGAGAATACGTACCTGGTAATCCAGATATGCTGGCAAGAAGAGCCTCTTTCCTCAAAGGAAAGTTGGCAGAATGGTGCCATATGGCAGCATTACAAAAGAATTACAAACGCTTAAGGGGTATCAACAAAAGAACTCCTTTGTGTTGTAAGGAAAATGATCTTCCAATAATTATTGGAAGTAAACCACAGAAGCATAAGAGGAAAAGTTTTAGGTCATCCTTATGCACGAAGTGGAAGAAGTTCTTGGAAACCAAGAACTGCATGGTCTAGACAGAAAGCCAGATCTTATAAATCTGGACAAAGAAGCGGACCATCGCGGAGTAGGATATCATCCCAAGCATCGAGTACATCTCAAAGCACAGGAAGAACACCTACAAAGAAAACTTTCAGAATAGCTCATACTCGAGCCAATGAAAGTTTCAAGGATTGCAATTGCTGGACATGTGGAGCAAAAGGTCATATTTCGACCAACTGTCCAGAAAATGAAAAAAGAGGTATTAAATGTTTCGATCCTACCCCGGATATTGAAGAAGCAGTTTATTACCAAGATCTTATTCAAGTATACCGATTTGAGGACATTGCCTCAGATGAAAGTATATATGAAGAAGAAGAAGTTCTAAGTCAAGGAGAATCCGATAGAACTGAATCGTAATCTGATTGAGGACGAGGTGTTTCGACACGAAACACATGAAGATTTGTCTGGATTTTTTAGCCAGACAACAATCTCTAATAATATGGTCCAAAGGATCATGAGAGAAAATCCTAGCTTACAGAGATATCAAGGATTCTCTGCAGGACATGTATAAAAATTCTTAGGAAGTCTTGGCCTAAGAAACAGAAAAGCATCATCTCATCTATAAAGTTTCCAGAAGGGAAATGGCAATCCCAATGGAACTTACAGGAAATAGAATGGAGATGCCGTTAATTCTTCTGAAGAAATTAAGGAGGAATTACAAAAACTCAAGATAGAAGTAGCAAAGACTATGTCTTGGATTCATATTGGAGCAATCCAAATTATGATAAAGGATACTTTCAAAGAAGGAATATATTCGCCTATTGATATTGCTATATGCGATAAAAGAATGGGGAATCTTCAAGATTCAGTACTGGGGACAATCTCAGGAAATCTCTGTGCAGGAAAGATTGTGGGAGTAATCTATCCAAGGATAGCCTACAACCTGGCAGATCGAGATTTCAGCCGAGCCTTGACGTTACATCAGAATTTCAAGGAAAAAAGGCTGATGAAAGAAGGTAATAGACCATATTCTATTACTTATCAGATTTCATATGCTCTATCTAATATACATCATTCTGAGTTGTTTATTAGAAATGAGTTCATTGAAATACCTGAGATATTCGGAAGAGTTGCTCAGGCAATTTATCCGGAAAGAGTTGAGTTTTCTTTAATACAGGAAACAGATATCCAAATACAAGACAAACCGATTCTACAAAGGAATCAAAGTCTTAGATTGGAGTCAAGGAGACTATCTTTTCATGGAGATAGAATTACGAGTTACAGGTGGGAAAAAACACCTGTTATAGAAACCCAACAGGAGCCGAAAAGTTTTTCTACGATAGGAAAACTTAGATGCCCAGAAGGGTGGAAGGAAGTTGGAATAGTATTTGATATTACAAAGCAAAGGAATCAATTTCCTTGTAATTCAATATACTATTTAGAACAACCGATGATAGGAACTTACCAAGGACTGATTAATATTGGAGAATTGGAAGTTCATATTCAAGGAATTCCAGGGAAAGAATCAGATAGACTGATTCTTGGACTAGAGTTTCTCGAGGAACACAAACCTTGGAAACGTCTAGAGTATGGAATGGAGTTTATGGCAAATGATAAAATATGGAAAATTCAATGACCACAAGCCCATTCTCCATATACATTCCAATAGGAATGTTGTATGAACAATATAAGGCAGAATATTTTGCTGTTTATATTGATTCAGGTGCTGTAATATGTACAGCAAAACGAGGAATTTTTCCAAATAATTTGGAAGAAGAATTACCAAAGATTGCTGGAAGATATTTTTCCAGAAGAATCTTAATCTTATGTAAAGGGATTAAGATGACAGAAATAATGATTGGCGGTGCTGGGCAAACACCTTGGTACAAGGTAAAGACACCACCAATTTATTTTCATGATACATGAGCTGACATATTGTTAGGAAATAATTTCATACAAATGTTCAAGTCTTATACTCAAGAAAATGAGACTAGACGATTAGTGTTCACAACACCATGTGATCACAAAATCATAGTCAAGAGACTACGGGAGGCATTTTACAGAAAATTGCCAATCCAGTTTTGCAGCAAGCGTGGTGATTCAGGAAAACTTTTGAACCCAAAAATGAAGTATTCAAGACGGTTTGGAGGAACAATGCTCCAGTTAAGAGCAGATAAAAAACTCCAACCAAAAGATATAGAATGCCTTAAGATAACTCTACAGACGAATGAAGTAGAGTTTGAAGCTAAGGTATCACTGGAAGATGTCAAGAAAAGGATCAAAGAAAATTACAATGAAGATCCCTTGGCATGGTGGGACAGAAATCAACTCAAAGCCTGTCTTAAAATTAAGGAAGGCAAAGAGTATGAATTTGTCCGTTGCAAGCCTATCCCAATGAATATTATTGATCAAAGGGATATGCAGATTATAATCAAGGAATATTTGGACCTTGATTTAACCAAAGCAGGAATGTCACCATATAGCAGTCCAGGTTTTCTGGTAAGAAATCATGGTGAGATAAAACGAGGTAAACCCAGATTAGTTATTAATTATCAAGAAATTAATAAAATTCTGGAGTTTGATGGGTATTTTATACCTAGTAGAGAACACTTGATTAGTTGCATACGCAACGCCAAGATATTATCTAAGTTTGATTGCAAGTCCGGATTTTATCAAATACGGATGCAGGAAGAAAGCAAGAAATTCACAGCTTTCTCTACACCTCAAAGACATTATATTTGGGAAGTATTACCAATGGGATTAGCTAATTCACCCCAGATATTTCAAAGAAAGATGGATAATCTTTTTAAAGATTATTTTAAGTTTATGTTTGTTTATATTGACGATGTTTTAATAGCGTCTAAAGATATGAATGAACATATCAAGCATTTGGAGATTTTATCTAATGTGTGCAAGAAAGAAGGACTGGTTTTATCTGAAAAGAAAGCAGTCATTGCTACAAGGAAGATTGAATTCCTCGGAATTGAAATCGATGAGTCAGGAATAATTCTGCAAGAACACATAGTGGAAAAGGTGCAGAATTTTCCAGAAAATCTCAAAGACAAGAAGCAACTTCAGAGTTTCTTAGGAGTTGTTAATTTTGCTGGAATGTTTATAAAAAACCTAGCAAAATACAGGAAAGTGTTCAGTCCATTATTGAAAAAAGATGCAAGATTTATATGGACAAAAGAACACACGGAAGGACTTATCCATTTAAAGGAGGTTTGTAAAAATCTTCCAAAAATGACTATTCCTCAAGATGAAGATGATCTGGTATTGTATACCGATGCTAGTAATCATTGGTGGGCAACAGTTCTTACTAAGATCACACCAGATGGAGAACAACCATGCAGATACTGTAGTGGGTTATTCTCAGATGCAGAAGCCATTAGATGGCATATCAATGCAAAGGAATTTTATGCAGTAAAAAGGGCTTTTGAAAAATGGCCATTATTTTTACTTGCAAAGAAATTTACTTTGAAAGTTGATAACACACAGGTAAAAGCTTTCTTAAGAAATATGATTGAGTCTAAACCTGAGAAAGCCAGATTATTAAGATGGCAAGCACTATGTCAGAATTATATTTTTGATATTGTGATAATAAAATCTCATGAAAATATTCTTGTAGATTTTTTAACAAGAGATGGACAAGCATTGACATTGATGCTATTATCAAGATGCAGAGGCATTTAAGGGAACACCTTGAAATGCTTCAAACCGAGTTCAACAAGTTGGCCGTTAACGCAGAAGTTGCGGGAAGGCTACAACAAGTCGATAAGAGAATTGTCTCTGATCGAATTACAGGTTGTTTACAGGCATACACTCAGTTATGGTCTGTAATGCAAAGTCCTATCCTCCAAGGCATTGAGAAGCCATTGGTTTCCCAGATGGAGAGTTTTCGAGTACCTGTAGCGGGGGATTCAAATACCCCTTGCACAAGTGTTAAGTCGGGATCATCACCAGATGAGTCGGCTGAAACAAAAATTGAGACTCCTGATCTTTATCTTGAGTCCTCAAGTCAACCCTTCACATCGGGGATTGAAGAGGGAGAGATCAACCTTAGGCCTCGTATTGACAAAGGCAAGACTAAAGTTGGTACTAACGAAGCAACAATTTCTCCATTTCAGGTTTATCAACAAAACTGGGAGAAATTAAAAACAAGAATTGGCATTAACCCAGCTACCAATAGGGTTGATATTTCAGGAAAATATCCCAGGGTATGGATGAAACCAAATTCATATCCAAAGGAGGTCAAGGCATGGTATGAATTCGGGGCTCTTGCCTCAGTTTATACTACATCACCAAGCTTTCCGGAAATTTCAGGATTACCAAAATGGATCCAGGAAGCTGTTCACGAAACTTGGGCGAATAATGATTATTTGTCCAGAGTAGATGTTTTGGAGCTATATTTTTTCAGTACAGCACCAGAACCAGCAGGGAAAGGTTCTCACGAAGTCTTTCATTTCATCAAGTTAAGGAGGCCAGATACAAATGTTCAAAAATTTATTAAGGACCCTCCGACAGAAGAAACACCCCTGTTTGCTTCAATTACTGAAGATGACATTTCTACCAGAAGAGCTTGGGGTCTATGGGTCTGTCTCACTGAGATGGACAAAGTCAAGTTTCCGTTAAAATTTTATAATCATTCAGTGAACGGATCATTCATGTTAAATACCATGACAGGAAAAACAACAAGTTTTGCAGAAGATTTATTCGAGAAAAAGAGAAATCTTTTGTGGAACAACAAGCTGCCGGCAAGTAAAGAAACTCGTCGGAAATTCTGTAACATGGCATATGTAGGAAGATGGTCTGAAAACATCTGTCCAGAATGCCAAAACCAGAAGGAACCTGAATTCGGTAAAGGATTCAAATCGAGATCTGATCGGAAACACTTTACCGACACAAGCACAAGTGAGGATGGACCACATTCTCGTTTTCCTCGAGGACACCGAAAGCCAAAGATTCCTCGACAAAGTTGAAAGT
Organism: Primulina tabacum; assembly: GCF_025594145.1. Classification (NCBI taxonomy): domain Eukaryota; kingdom Viridiplantae; phylum Streptophyta; class Magnoliopsida; order Lamiales; family Gesneriaceae; genus Primulina; species Primulina tabacum. The sequence goes on along the minus strand of NC_134564.1, from coordinate 37,723,224 downwards.
GGGCATGTGATTATCCCACCAAGAAAAGAAGGACCACCATGTGAAAAATCATGTGAGTGAATTCAAGGACCACCAATAATCGGTGGAAAAAGAACAAAGACCACCAATAATAGGTGAAAAATGACAAAAGACATTGGATTTCTTATCTTTAAAGATAAGGGAAATCTAATAAAAGACAGGAAACTGGACCCAATTAAATCTATAAATAAGGCCAAACGGGAACCAGTGAATCACACAAAACTTAAACCAAACTGAAAACAAAATGTATTTTTCATACCTCAATTCTCCAGAAAAAGGATTAAGGAAACAAGAAAAGAGCTGAAAAATTTCAAAGAATTTCAGAAAAGGCTCGAAGAAACAGGAAGAGAGATGCAAGCTGATCTGATCCAGGTGCATATAAACTATTTATACCGACAGATAAAAATTCAAGAAATGACTGTTTCTAGATTAATGATCTAGAAAAAGACAAAACAAAAAAGATGGAGGGACTATCTTAAGAGGACCACCCAACCACTATATGGTCCCCAAGCAAGCTGTAAAGGCTTATGAAGATTTGAAGTCCAAGTTTCAAATCCGAAGGAGCCTTCTATAAATAAAGAAGCAGAAGGAAGATGAAGGCATCGATCAACCTCTTCGTTTTTCTTCTAAATCATTTGTAATAATTTTCTTTCAAGTGTATGTCTGTCGTGAGTTCAGCTACTGTGAGTAGCTAAACAAGTTTCTCCCCCTCTACAGGAGGTTACTATGTATTAATAAAATGTTGGTGTTTGAATAAAGAGATCTTTGCTCTTAGCCCCTCTCATGCATTATTTTCAAAATTTTATTTTATACTGTACACTCTAAGGTAGGAAACGAATTAGAGTTGTGCCAAGTGCTGCTGAAGGAATCTGCGTCTGTAACCATCGGTTGCGATCGCGTGGTTGGACTGTGAGGAGCAATTCGTAAAATACGGTGGATATAACCCGATAGTACTCCGGTCAAAAAAGTATAAGATTTAATTTATTTTACGAAAGCATGATGGACCATTATTTTAAAAAGAAAATCAATTAGTTAAAATTGGAGATTGAGGGGTATTTTGGGAAATGAGGTATCAACCAAATTTAATAAAAAAAGGATACTGAATCACAAGTTGCCCATTACTTAATACTAAAAAGATCAAGAGTGATAACTTAATTTATAGATATGTACAGGATGAATTATTACTTATCGATTAGGCATCGATTAGGCATCGATCTATCACGTCTTATCGAAGGTGTCCTATCTCAACATGCCTTTGTGTACATAATATTTTTTTAATTACATATTTATATTCCTTTCTTATATATAATATTATAATCAATTATGCTTATTTTTTGTGTAATGATGAGATGTTTATAATTAACTGGTCGGTATTATTTTATCGGTAGACACAGAAATTTGAGAACAACACAACCAAATTGTAAGACAGTAATATGCAGTTGAACAAAATTAATTGAAAAAAAGTGATAATACTAAATATATAACACAGCAAGAAAGGAAAGAAAAATATACATGCTTTTTATTCACATTCAAAAGTGAGGAGGGGGTTCGATCGATCGGATCAATATTCTAAATTTGGTGCATTGCCTACTGCAAAGTTTCGTCGGCCCTTGGATGCTTGAAGCCTAATCTGTCTGTTAAACCTTCGAATAAATTCTTCGACCCTTGTGTTCAGTTCTTCATCCGACATCCTCGAAAACTCATCGTTTTCTTCATACCTCTGTGGCTCCTCGTTTCCCTCTGACAATGTTCTATTCAGAACCAACTTTTCATCGATTTTTGATGTTATTTCTACCGTAGTAGCGGAGTTACTTCGAAAACTTGTCGCTCTCGGCCTTTTCTTTGCTGCACGGGCTTCATTTTTAACTGGTGGAATATTGATTATTTCTTGCTTCTTCGTCTCGAAATTTTCACTCAGGACGTTTTCTGTGTTAGCCTTTTTTTCTTGGACGAAGAAGCTGATATCGGGTTTATTTTCCTCGGGTTCATGAGGATCATCGTTTTTTGTAGTGCTACTGCACATCATGTTTATTATCTTTTCTTGAGGTTTTTCGTAATGATCTTCTTCTTTCTGATCATTTTCCGTTAATGTTATTTCAACAATTTTCGGGTGTTGGAGCTGGAAAGGAAAGGGAACGCGATCGGTGGCTTTCATGGCGTTTGAGTATCTCGTGTATTCTTCGGAAAATTCATCTTCTTTTGACGAAGAAAATGAGCCAAAATCAGCTGCAATTATGAAGATAAGAGTGTTTGATATGAAGAACCAGAATTTGGTGGTGCATAAAAGGGTTGAAGTGGAGAGATTGAAAGCGTAGAAAACGGAAACGTAAAGAAGAAGGGATAACAGGAAAGCCCAGAAGGATTTCTGTCTGGAATTTTTGGGTTTCTTTTTGAACTTTTGTAAATTCAGGGAATTAATTTCTGTGGGGTTTATGAATTTGGTGGCCATGGGTCTGAGTTTGTGGAGAGGCAGGGGCTGAAACTGTTTTATGAGCTTGGATTTTCGAATGAATGAAGAGACCAGGAATTTATAGGGGGTCTCGTTTGCATGTTTGGATCTTGAAAGGTGGCTGATAATTGATTCCTCGACGAAATTACGTTTTAACCCCTATATATATATATATTTATAGATATTTTTCCTCTCTTTCGCTGGCCAACATGCACGATAGCAGGAATTTCGGGTCCGATTGAGTACTTCACAATCTTGACCAATACATGGGAATTAGTTCGATTACAGCTTTCAAATATTGATTATTTTTTAGTCTATTACGCTCCTCGCAGATTAGCTTGAGTATAGGCGTCATTGTTTGATTTGCAAAAAAATAACTTTGCATGTCATAATAAATTTGAAATTTAAGTCATTTTTTGGTTTTTGTTCTAAAATTGCTGCCGTAACGTCGATGAGACGTCAGCGATTGAACCAAAATAGGCAAAAAATAAAAGTTAGCCTCCAATATTTGTAAATAAACGTAAAATTGAACCAAAACAATTCTTTTTCAGATAGAAATATAACGAATTTTGTGAGTAAAGATTACATGGATGTCTAAATTTAAAAATTTTGCAACAAAGAAATAAATAATAATAATAATAAGGTGTATGTAATTCTTAAAATTATGCGTTGGAAATGTAATTAATGATTTGGTCCAATATATGATGAGGAATGATTGAATTGAAATATGTGTGCGGTTGTGCTTGATCACCTCAACTGTTCCATATTTAATGATATGGTAATAATTTGTAATATATAAAAAAGAAGAATTGCCAATGAATCGATTACACTAATAAAATTGGGTTAACGTAAGTAAGTGTAAAAAGTACGTGATAGCCAGGTAACAAGTATCGATCCTGATATTCTCGAGGGTCGTGGACCAAGCTTTAATTATTTAATCTCCATGTCATACAAGTGTACACCCACCGTTTCATTTGGGTAGGTCGTGTATTAAGTAATTTCAATTAGTTGGCATCCCAATCATACTCGAACCATGCCTTCACTCGTGCCATCTGTGAACTTTTATTTATATATATATATATATATATATATAATTTCGTAAATTGTACATAAAATATCGAATCTTTGATAGGATTTTAATAAGAATGATTGTTGAACTATAATGACAATATTATCTATATAATGATAATATTATCTCTATATATATATAGTCTAAGTTAATTTATAGTCTTTGTACATAATATACTAACTTCCTTTTTGCTTTTAGTCTTTTTAATAAGAATATTGATGTAACGTCGGAAAATTCTCATATTGTACCAAAAAAAAGTTGACGTGATATCGGATATCACTGTCTAGAGGCAATGTAAATACTCCAATGAAAAAAAAAACTAGAATTAAAAAATAAAATAGGGAACTAAAATATTGAAATGAAAAAAAATATAATTAAAAATAGAAAATGCACAAATTACGAAATAAAAACAATATTTTGCCTCGGTTGATATTCTGTGCGAAATATAGGACAATCAAAAAGGGAGTATAGGCATTAAGAGAAACATGGGCTTTTGGAAAATAAATTGGGCTCGGATAAAAAACTTGGAGGGGAAACCCTTTATCAAGCTGGAAGTGTAATGACTTTACATGTTCTCTATAAAATTCATAAAACAAATTAATTTTAAAATATTACTTCTGCATATCTATAGATACAAATCAGAATTTAGCGAGCGATGCTACAAAATTTCAGTTACAAATTCCATTCCAAGGGCTCATAGGAGTAACTAGAATTGATTGTGTCGACTCTCTAGATAATGAAATCACGAATCAAGAACAGGCCCGATTTCGAGGATCATAACAGAGACAGTCTATATATATATATATGTGTGTGTATCAAGTTTACTAGTGTATCTAGTTTATTAATATTTTTTCAATATTAATATATGTAATTTTTTTTATAATTTTGGATAAATTTGATATTAATTCGGGTAGATCAATTTAAAATATTAAAGGATTTTAGAGTTTAAAATCCTGGTTCAAGTATAATCGGATTCCCGACTCTGCACTTGTTTCAGCGTTAATTTCTTAATGTACATTGGAATTTTGTTAGATCAAATCTACGTAAGAGAAGGAGGATGTAGTTTTTGGCGAGGAAGGGGGCCCCATGTTCGGTGAGCCTGTCTGGGCTCCTCGGCATGTCATGTCTGTTTCGTGAAAGCAGAGCCATGTCCCATCATGTTACTACACTGTTTTTAAATACCAATTTTAGTTTTGACTGTTCTGACAATTTTTTGACTTCTTTTTCAGTATTTAGCTTCTGTGATCCTTCACACCATCTCATCTATCTGCATGCTACTCTATCCTCTCACACTCAAAGTTCCTAATATGGCTAACATGTTGGCCATATTAGGGTTTCAATAGCTTTTCCATGTTGCCTTGTCACTGACATAAGGCTGAGTATAAATGTATGTGAATTAATTCATGCCTGTATTTTATGTGAACTTGGCTGTCATTTGTTCGTATTCCCATTATCTCCATTAAATATAAGTTTCACACTTTCATGTACCTGTACGCTTAAGTTTTATTTTGATACACAAAGAGAGAGAGAGTGTGTGAAAGATAGAATATTTGTTTCTCTTGATTCCCGAAGCATGACTTCTATGTCTCTTCTACTTGTTGGCTTTATCGTGTTTCTATCACCCGATCACAATGAATTGATGTGCGTGGAAAGTCACGATGGCGATGGGGTGCTGGTGATGGAACAGGAAGAGTTATACGGCCTTTTTGAGGTAATGGGTTCGCTGCTGGAAGACCCCACTTGGGGCGAGGTGCATCCTCTACCATGCACAGACACTCCCTGGCCTGGTGTGGAGTGTGAGCTTGTTCAAGAAACTTCAACCTTTCGTATCACCAAAGTTCATGTCGGCCCCGATGATACCACCCCGCCGTGCAAAGATTCTGCTAAAATCTCAGAATCTCTCCTCAAATTGCCTTACTTGAAAACCCTTTCTTTGATAAACTGTTTCACTAAGTCACATGTTTCTTTGAGCGAGCCACTCTTTGGTGCATTGCCTTCTCTAGAGCATCTGGCGCTCGAGTCCAATCCAAGCCTTTCTGGAGAAATCCCTTCCACTTTATCAAATCTCACAAGCCTGAAAATCCTGTGCCTCTCTCAAAACAATATGAGTGGTGAAATTCCTAAAGAAATAGGAAGTCTGGTTAACTTGGAGGAGCTTGATCTCAGTCACAACCGTTTGACTGGTTCGATCCCTGAAGAAATTGGAATGCTTAAAAGTTTAAGTATATGGGATTTTAGCTGGAATTCTATACAGGGAATGGTGCCTAGTTCAGTAGGTGAGATGCAGTTTCTTGAAAAGATTGATTTGGGTTCCAACAAACTTCAAGGAAAACTGCCTCAGGAGTTAGGGAAATTGAAGAGCTTGGTTTTTCTGGATTTGAGTCATAACTCTTTGACAGGACCGATGCCTGAAAATTTATTAGGTTTGCAGCAGTTGCAATACCTAATAATGGAGGGAAACCCAATAAATACAGGCATCCCTTCATTTATTGGGGACCTAAATAGACTCACAATGATAAGCTTCTCAGGGTGTGGACTCAGAGGCTCGATTCCAACCATATTTTCAAACTTAACAAATTTAACCGCCCTGTATCTGGATAACAACAGTTTAACCGGTACAGTTCCTCAAGAATTGGGGAGGCTACCGAACATGGATCTTCTAAATTTAAGCAGGAATCAGCTTACTGGGGAGCTGCTGTTTCCCCAAGACTTCATAACCAGACTCGGAAAGAAGCTTGATATCAGAGAAAACAATGGATTGTGCACAAATCAAATGGCGCATAAAATCAGTTCAACATTCTTTCAGAACCCTTCTTGCTCAAGTTCAATATTTCCTGCAGATAGCAACAAAACCTGGGCTGGAGAAAACCCGGAGAATTCTCAGGACATGAAGCCAACTTTGCACCGAGGTGATGATATGAGCTCATATTCTCCTGAGTTGGATAAAAAGTTTGTCTCTTTTACAAGTATCCTCCTGTTTCGTTTGCTGAATTAATGTATTCAATGGTTTTCTTGGAAAATGATAATTGATGTCAGCATTTAAAGTTGAGAAAAATGCATGTTAGAATTTGTTACACAAATACGTGTAAAAGTTACTGAAGTGAAAGCAAGAATGATGGCATCACATTCGTTTTCTGATTGGATTTTTTTTGGTTTGTTTTTATTTTTAATATTTATTTTCTTGTCTTGTTTTGACACTCTGTATCCATTATTATCGTGTATGAATTTTAAAGCTGTAGGTTGATGCTTGAGTACCGTCAGGGGTAGTTGCTATCGCTTGCAGCTTTTTTCAGAATTGGGTGTTTTCTTGGTGGGTCTGGTTAGGACCCATTCTTAAATGCAATGACAATATGGGGTTCATGTGATCTTAAATCCAATAGACGTTGATAGATTTGGCACACTGGGTCTCGCCCACATAATAATTGCCAAATATTTTTGTCGTTAATAACAGATATTCTCAACCAGATATGATCTCTGCACCAAAACTAGAGTAATTTCATTTTAGTCCAAAAGTTTCTTATTCAAAAAAATCAAAACCCCTAGAAAGTAGAAACTACTGAACAATTCCTAAAAATTTTCCTCCCCCGAAAAAAAAAACATATTTTAAATTTTTCTATATAATAAAAATTTAAATATATATTGCTGGGAACGCTAGTAATATTTTTGATTTTGATGAAAGCAAAACTTGTTGTGTTTCTAACATATTTACTCACATGTATAGTAGCAAAATATCTAATTGAGAGATTTGACAAATTGAAACTTAAATTGAGTCAACCTGAAAATCTGGCGATGTCAAATATTTCGATGATATCTCACAAACCTGTTATTTAAATGACTAGCGACTAAAACGGTTGGAAAGCCAACTCAATTCTAGAAATCATATTTCATGCCGGTCGAGTCGATTCAGATGTTATCGAGGTTAAATGGCAGTCGCAAAATCCGACCGGGCAAACATCTTCAATCCGGACGATTTGATAGACCAACTATGACATTTTGGTCATATCTCTCATATCAATTATCTTAGTGGAACGATTCGACATGATTTGGAAAAATAAGACAATATATAATCTACAAATTATCTTCAAATGTCAAAGTCTATATCTAAGCATAAGAAGCTGATAATTCGCGATGAAATTGCTAGTTCTGCAAAAATTGCAGAAAGAGTTCAATCTTGGACACAGTCCAATATTTCGAGCATATCTCCTGAACGATTCTTGATTTTGTGAAAAGTTAATAGAAAAGACAACAACTTTCTTGTTATCACTTTGTCCAAAAATCAACTAATCAAGAGCTATATATTCGCCAGACCAAACCACATTTCACTCAACTGCTTTGCTAATTCACTCAACCGATTTTGCTCATGCAACCATTTTTCACCCGGAGCTGGATCGCACCAACGACCTATCGAAAGTCAAATATGACCGTTACAATATCAAAAACAATACATAACATTTTTCAATGATCATATTTTTATATCTAACATATATATCACTCTTGGAGGCTATATATACAACATCTTGAAGATTATATACAAGTTTTTGAAGGGGATTCAAAACATGAGAAGCCTACATGAAGAAATTATCTAAAATGAGAGTAAACCCAAGAAGACAAGTCTGATTGAGAGTATATAGAGTGGAAGTTTTCCCCTTTTATTTCTTTTGCTTAGTTTTAGAATCAAATTCGATTTAATTTCTCGTTATTCGGTTCATTTTTGAACATTTTAAGAACAAATTATTGTAGCTCGAGCTTTTAGATAAAATTCTAAAAGTGTTTATTCACCACCTCTAAATACATTATCGATCATAACATATATAATAAAAAATAATTATGAATAAAATATAAAAGTATCATGAACATTTATTAATTGATTTAAAATCTAACCAAATCTAATCGAAATTTTGATTAATTTATGTTTTCCTTGAATTAAGAAATTGAATAAATTGTTAACAATAATATTTTCTAGAGAATTTCATTGGAATAACTAAATTCAAATTAAGATGATTTTCATCCCAGTAAAAAAAATATTAATTCAAATCTAAATGTTTTAATTCCAATAAAATTTTCAAGTAAGAGATCTCACATCAGTGTTCAAATTTCTTTTGTTTGTTTTTGGCAACATAATCCACCCTCCCAGCCCCCTCCCATTATTTCTATACCTCTCCTCCCAATAGACACAACACTCTTCTAATTATGTAGAATTATTAAGATTGATACTTAGATAAACTTAAATCAATCTCAAAAACCGACTAAGAGGAGGGTTGTCCAAATCCATATATGTAACTCTCAAATAGTTAATTTATCTGATGTGAGACATCTCACAGAATTGATCTTCAATTTGAACACGACATAGCTAGATAGTTTTGGTTTCCAATTTGGCCTCTGATTAGTTGCGGATTTGGTCTCGGTCTAAATTCTTTGTTTCTTTGCCGGAACTTAACCAACAGTGAATCTTCCACTTGTCGTTCCGACTGTGGAACTAGATTAAACAGAAGAATTTGCTTTTAGTTTTCAGAATTGGTTTTAATTTTGAATGAAATATTAACCAGATCCAAAATAACTCATGAAAATTTTGTAATCAAATCTTATAGTATGAAGTTCTTCATGTGTCGGTCAAGAATAATTTGTCGTTATTCTTTTAAGTCCAACTTCTTAGCTACGGGCTTTATTCGAACACAAACATTGAAATCTTTTGCATGCACTTTGTTTTAAAGTATTGATGTAATTTTGCAAAAATATAAACTAAAATTTCTGGATTTGGCAGTAAATTACCGAGGAAATAATTGTTTATAGGAAGACACACAGACGGGCCTCTCCTCTGTTTATTGAATATAGAATTTATGATAATTGGTAAGTAATAAAATGTCCATTAAATTCTCTATCTCTTTCTTGGCCCAAGTGGCAGCGTGATCTTCTTCGGAATTTATCGTGTTGCCTCACTTTTGTTTTGTTTTACTTTTCTTTAAAAAAAAAATAAAAATAAATAAATAAAAAGATTTAGATGTTTAAATTTAAAATTAGAGGATTTCAAAGTCGATAGTAATTGAGTCTTGAGAAACATATATTTCTAGCAACCGTTGAGACAAAATGACAAAAAAAATCAAATTAACCATTGCTTCGACGTACTATTTTATTTGATGCCCAATTAAACCGAATGGTCCACATATTCCAAACAATTTCACCGCGCGCAGTAAACATTTACTTAATTTATGGTTTGGTGTTCCCATAACATAGTAACTGTTTAAATTTCTTGGGGAAAAAGGTGAATAATAGCATCTTCCAACTGCGGAATGAGAAAACGGGCGATATATAGCAGTGAATTGAAGCCTGGTAAAAGAAAGTGGAATTAATCTTTTGATTTCGAAGTGGAAAAAAGGGATTAGCTTGACATATATTTGTACCCCTAAAAACTTATAATATAAATATGTTTAACAGGAATTTAGAGGATTTCGAGTATGCCGAAATAAACATACACCTAAATCTTGAAATTCAAAGGGTGCTGTGATTATGCATGTATAGATGTTGCTTGGGATTGAATCATTAAATATATATGTCATTACATGGTAATATGAGGAATCAAACCGAAGGAATCGATCAAACTCAACAAATAAATTCAATTATTATAAATTCGGTTTCCTAAAACTTGGCAGACAAATATATATAATAATATGAGCACGAGCGGCTCTAATCCCAAGATTAATTAATTATTTGGATGGCCAGAATTAAGGGGATAAGGAGACGTTTCTTGGGATCTAATCTTTCTCTTCTCAAGAAACCTTTGCAGTGATCTCTTCATGTACAGGCCCGTCGTTGGGCTGCATAGAGGGGAATTTAGGTTCGATCCCGGCGATTTTTCTTCCGTTTCACGGCTTGCAAGCAGTATAATCGCTCGAGCCTGCAGCGACGTACGTATATATATATATGGGGAAGTAGATCATGAAGTCCATATTTCATTTCACAGCAAACTCATGAGCTAGCTAGGTCTCTCTATCAAAATATTTGAAAGATTTCGATAATTGAAGTCACTTGGAAGGTAGGGATATCGATATACAAATACAGTCTCGTCTTGAGGATTAAGCTACTGAAGAATATATAGATAATATGTACGTACCTGAAGTTCTGTAACGTCAGACACAGAAACCTCGCCGTTGTAGAAAATGGTGAGCTCCTTATGGATTGGATTTGGTGTCTGCGACTGCGATCCTCCATAATTAATGCAATTGGACAAGACAGGACGCGGTGCAACAAGCCGGAGCTCCAAATTACAGTTCCTTTTCATCTCTATTCACACACGCACAGAAATATCGAGGAGTCACATGTATGTAATACAATTGGTATTAGGGTGACATGATAAGATCAAGAATATTATTAATGGAGGAAGGATGAGAAAATACACACACACACACACACACATATATATACACACATGTAGTCGTGCATAGTTGGGGTGGTGGCGCATATTATTATTGTAGTAACGCAAGGAATACAATTCAATCACGACAGTCGCCGAGGTGAAAATGTGAAGAAATTACCCAAAAAAAAAAGTCACGTGTTTCGCGAGCTTCCTATGTTTCGTGCCGTCCCTACGTACTTAGATTAATTATATACTCCAACATGTTTTTTTTTCCCATTAAATTCATACTACACCTAATTTGCATGTGAAGTTAATGTCGGATTGTAATATTTTTAGTCCAGACTTTTTTTTATAGTTGAGTCTCGAATTCATTATAAATTTTGGATTTTTGTGACAGATGAATTATACGATATCGGCTATAACCTTTTTTTTTTTTTTTTTTTTAAATCATGGCTATAAACTTTTTTAAGTAACATATGATTTGCATGTGTTCTACTTTATGAAAATGAATTTTACTACTCTATATATTATTTATTTCTCCCATATTTTAATATTTCTCCATCAAAATTTTAACTTTCATCTTTGTTGGATATTTTATATTATAGTACTATTTAATTCTAGTGTTCTAAAAAGCACCAGAAAGGAGACCACACATGTTTTTTTGACTTATGTCTCTAATTCTTGTTCTAATTACCCGTCTCCATATATTTCTCCAATACTTTTTATATAACTGATTCAAACACAATCCATGACATCTTCGTCATCTTCATCCGATACATATGTTTTGGCCATCAACAACATCGGAAAAGAATGCAAAAGTGAAAAAAATCATTCGCGAATACTTCTTCACTTCCTATGCTCCAGTCTCACTGAAGAAGAAACAAGGGTTCAAGAGGTAGGCCACCAAATGTAGCGGACAATCAAACTAGCTAGTGTTGTTTACTTTTTAATTTTTATATATATATATATATATATATAATATTCCGCCTAAGCGGACGATTAATACAGTAACGTCCATAGACGTGCGGCAACTTTCATAACAATGTTATAATTTATAACTCTAATGAACTGTATGCATGCATTATTGCGTATGTTGGTAGCTATTCATAAAATAAATTTGAAGTACTTATAACTATAAAAACATGTAAATTATTTTAAAATTCAAAATCTGAGTTTAAAATAGAACAAAAACAAGAAATATATGAAACCTAATCTCTTAGTCATTAAATCGTTTTCATAATAATTATAATATATAGCACATAACTTTACGAGTCCACGAGGGATGAAGATTATTTCGTGCATTTAATAAACTTCTGGCTGTAATTAATTGACCATTAATTCCTGTACTGTTTCTCCGGCAGGTTAGACAGATGCAGGCCAACGGGCAAGAAAGTTCCATCGAATCATAAATTTTCGGAAACAAAATTTACAAATTAATCAATTTATCTTGTTTATGTGTGGCACGTGAAATAAGCTATAGAAAAAAAAATAGAATTACGTTGAAATGAAATACGTAAAAAAGCATCTCCGGTAGCAAAGGTTGATGACCTAATTTGAAAGCTAGGAATTTAATATATTAGTTACTAATAACAAAATACTATTAAAAATGATAAATGAATTAAAAAGGTGGGATATATGTGAAATTTAAAAATGGTTGTTAGAATTATTGCAATGATAGTTTTTTATTTTGAATAATGCAATTATCAATTGTTAGCTTTTTAAAGAAAAATTATATAAATATTGGAGAAGACAAACCATCAATCATTAAATGAGCGCCACAGCCTATTGTCTGCCATAATATTCATTAGGGCATCCACAGTAGTGGATATTTGGGTAGCCATGTCATCAAAATATTTTGACCATCCAAATATCCACCATTGTAGATGCTGTATATTTGTGCTATTCAAATACCCGATTACAAATTTATAACTGGGTATTATATTTTATTTTTAATTTAATCAAGCCAGCGTGAAACTCACGTTGGCTTGAGACAATGCACACGCGTGTGAGAGAAACCTGCAGCGTGATCCTTTACTTTTTTTTTTTGTTTTTTAATAGTTTTAAATTATATTTAATTATGATATAAAATATAATAAAATATTAATTAAAGTAACAGTGGGACCCATAAATATTTGGTTGGTGTAATATTTGATTGTGAAATATGTGATATTTGAGTAATGAAATATTTGATTGATGATGTGGAGTACGGGACCCACAAATATTTGATGGAAATACCCTTGTTATTGTGGATGGCCTTAAATGATTTGTTTTTCAAACGATTTTTCATGTGCAAAGTTTGGTATATACTTTAACAATTTATTTGGAATAAAAAAATATTGGCACATACCTTGGAAGTAATATCAATACCTTATATTTTTCAGAAAAAACCTTAAAATTAAATTAGAATATCACCTTTTCATATGCTTGAGCTAACTTCTTTTAGGTTAAGGTCGGAGAGCGGCAATGAGTGCATCCGATACCTACGCCCTAAACCGAGCAAGATAGCTTCCATCGACAGAGATCGAGATGTGAAATATTGTTCATGAATCCGAAATTGGACCGGTCAAAGTTATACTTTATTGAAGTAAATGCACTTTGGTGAATTGTAGGACAATGGTTTAATGAAGAGTAGTGATGCAACCCGGGCGAAACGGACGAGTCGGGTCAGGAACTCTGCCGGGTAAACTATCAGGATATTGGAGGAAATATGAGTTAGACGCTGGAATTGGATTGTAAACTCTCGAGCTCCTTGAAGGATCTGCGAAGAAGAAAATAACCACGTGAATGGGCGCCGGAGGGGAGTCCGGCGTGGCCACTCCGATGCTTAAGTCAGCAGGGCACTCGAGCAACAAAACCAATGTAGCCAAGTGATGGCTGTGATAATTGTTGTGTAGCAAATGAGAGTATTAAATGTGAATTAATATCTGAAAAGATAGTAAATGCAAATAAAAAACCTGATATTTATAGTAGATGATTCAATGATGACCTCGTTCTTCGTGTGAGAGCATTAATTATAATAGGGTGGCTGATTATACCCTATTGTTCTGACATGTCAAATCGCACACTTGTCACATCCAGGCCACTTGATTTATTGACCACTTGTAATAATGTCAGAGATAAATCGGCTATAAACACTGTTGATCGGCGGCATTAAATACTTCACTCATATCGAAATGATCATGATGAGGTATTCCTCGGGATTCCTTATAAGAACATAAATGTATAACTTCTCAGGGAGGTTCGGCTTCGGGTGCTCTCGTGGCCTGGCCTCTGATTGACCGGCCCTTCCGTGGGTTCTTCCAGCCACCTTCTCGTTATCCCGGGTAATTTCCTGACTCGGGTGCCGATTCCGTCCGATTACTTTATTGGTATGGTCAGAACCTTTTATTCTCCTGACCCGGGCATTAACCATGTATATTATCCATGACCCGGGATATCTCGGGGCATCATCACTCCTACCTTAATTAGTCGGGCTAGAGTCCACTCGTTGTCCCGATTAGTCTCGTGTGCCCGGTCAGGAAAATTGTTTGCTTACTCGCTTATTATTATTATTATTATTATTATTATTATTATTATTATTATTATATATATATATATATATATATATATATATATATATTTACTCCTGGGTTTCGGGCACTTTGTAAATATATTCTTTGTTAATGAGATCTTTTCATCTCATTTGATAACGGCTTCCCCGATATTCCTAGATTTGAAAGTATAACCGGGGTACGGGTCCACCGGGCCAGGGTACGGGTCTTTGGACTTGAAAGTATAACCGGGGTACGGGTCCACCGGGCCAGGGTACGGGTCCCTGGACTTGAAAGTATAACCGGGGTACGGGTCCACCGGGCCAGGGTACGGGTCCCTGGACTTGAAAGTATAACCGGGGTACGGGTCCACCGGGCCAGGGTACGGGTCCCTGGACTTGAAAGTATAACCGGGGTACAGGTCCACCGGGCTAGGGTACGGGTCCCTGGACTTGAAAGTATAACCGGGGTACGGGTCCACCGGGCCAGGGTACGGGTCCCTGGACTTGAAATTATAACCGGGGTACGGGTCCACCGGGCCAGGGTACGGGTCCCTGGACTTGAAAGTATTTAAACGCTTTCTCGAACAATCTTTTTATTTGATGTAGAAATCAGTAGGTACAAGTATCTTCTACACATAATATCTTTTTAAATGAAAAGCATTCCATGGCCTCTTGAGAGTTTGCCCCAGAGAATCTTCAAGATAATAAGCTGCACCAGAACTGATTCTTTGAATTATTTTGAAGGGTCCTTCCCATTTTGCTTCCAATTTCCCTACATCGCCCACCGGTTTCACCTTTTTCATGACTAAGTCCCCTATCTGAAAATTTCGCGCCCGAACATTCTTATTATAGGATTTCATTACCCGGCTACGACTAAGCTTCCATTCGAATGTTAGCTCTGTCTCGCCTTTCTTCAACCAGATCAAGTTCAATGGATTGGGACTGATCATTGTGATTTGGGTAGGACTCTATCCGAATAGAAGATTGCCCGATTTCCACTGGCAGGACTGCTTCTGACCCGTATACCAGGTTATAGGGTGTTTCCCGAGTAGATGATCGAGGAGTAGTTCGGTAAGCCCATAAGACACTTGGCAATTCCTCCACCCAATCTTTTCCTTTCTCATGGAGCCGGGCCTTCAGTGCTTGCACGAGGATCCTGTTAGTTACTTCCGTCTGGCCATTAGCCTGAGGGTAGGCTACTGAGGTGAAGGATTTAATAATCTTCATTTCATGACACCAGGAGGTAATCTTTTTTCCCTGGAATTGTCTTCCATTGTCGGAAATTAGCTTCCTAGGGATGCCGTATCTGCAAACAATGCTTTTCCAAAGAAATTTCATAACTTCGTCTTCAGTAATTCTGGCTAATGGCTCAGCTTCCACCCATTTGAAGAAATAATCAATAGCCACTAGAAGAAATCTTTTTTATGCCCGGCCATGGGGAAGGGGCCCACTATATCTAGACCCCATTGATCAAAAGGGCATGAGGCGGAGATTGGTTGCATACTTGCAGTTGGGCGATGGTAAAAATTGGAATGGTGTTGGCAACCCTGGCATTTTTGGACTAGTTTGGCGGCATCTTGATCCATCCGGGGCCACCAAAATCCTGCTAATAGGGCTTTCCGAGACAGGGCCATCCCTCCCAAGTGTTCTCCACAGCATCCTTCATGAATTTCCCGGAGGATGTATTCTACTTCGCTTTCTGAGATACATTTCAATAGAGGACCCATGTATGATCTCCTGTAAAGAGTGTTGTTCAATAGAGTGAACCTGAGTGCTTGCTTCTTTATCTTTAAAGACTGAACTCGGTCAATCGGAAGCTTGGCATGGACTATGTATTCAATCAGGGGAGTCATCCATGAATTTATCTGGGTAGGTGATGCCTCATCAACAGATAGTACCAATCGGGTAAAACACATGATTTCCCGGGTACTTACTTCGGACATAGAAGCAGCTAACTTGGCCAGACTATCAGCTTCCTCGTTCTCTTCCCGGGGGATTTGCTCGATGCTCCAGTCGGTAAAAGAGGCAGCTCGGGCTGCTATGAGTTTCAAGTATTTGAGCATTTTTTCATCTTTGGCCTCGTAAGCACCCTTAATTTGTTGTGCCACTAACTGAGAATCAAAGTAAATAATTACTCGGGAGGCTCCGACTTCTTGGGCGGCTTGTAATCCTGACAAAACAGCTTCATATTCAGCTTCGTTATTTGTAATCCGGGAATCGATTCTCAGGGCCAATTTTATCTTTTCTCCGAATGGGGCTACTATGACCACTCCAACTCCGCATCCGGATAGATTTGAAGCGCCATCAACGAAGACTCTCCATACCTCCTCCTCTGTCGGTTGGATCATTTCTATCAAGAAGTCTGTCAGAGCCTGAGCTTTGATGGCGGTCCGGGGTTGATACTCAATGTCGTATTCCCCCAGCTCTATTGTCCATTTCACCATTATTCCTGAGACTTCCGAATGTGTCATTATTCTTACGAGTGGGGAATTGGTGAGGACCACTATCGGATGAGACAAAAAGTATGGCCTTAATTTTCGGGCAGTCATTACCAAGGCTAGAGCTATTTTTTCCATTTCACTATATTTCAACTCTGCTCCTCGGAGGGCGTGACTAACATAATACACGGGCCTCTGATCTGTCCCTTCTTTCTTGATGAGAACAGAACTGACAGCATGTTCAGTGGCAGACAAATAAATCCACAACTTTTCCCCCGGCTCCGGCTTTACCAAAACAGGTAACTCGGATAAGTGTTTTTTCAAGTCTTGGAAAGCTTGTTCGCACCCTTCATTCCAACCAAACTTCTGGGCCTTTCTGAGGATTTGAAAAAAAGGATAGCTCCGGTGAGCAGATTGAGAGATGAATCGGGACAAAGCAGCAATCCTCCCGGTCAATTTCTGTACATCCCGGGTAGATTGAGGGGAGGGCATGTCAATCACAGCTTTTATCTTTTCCGGGTTGATTTCAATTCCTCTGTCTGTAACCATGAAATCCAGAAACTTTCCACTCTTGACCCCGAACACACATTTGGCCGGGTTGAGCTTAATCTCGTACTTTTCCAACGTGGCAAAAGTCTCTGTCAGATCAGCAATAAAACAAGACATTTCTCGAGTCTTAATCAAGATATCATCCAGATATACCTCAATATTCCTGCCTATCTGCTTTTGGAAGACTTGACTCATTAGGCGTTGATATGTGGCCCCGGCATTCTTTAATCCAAATGGCATGACCACATAGCAAAAGGTGCCCCCAGAAGTGATGAACCTGGCCTTATCTTGATCTTCTCGGGCCATGGAGATTTGGTGATAACCCTGATATGCATCCATGAAACTTAGTAACTCAAAGCCGGAAGTCGAATCCACCAACTGATCGATTCGAGGAAGTGGGTAACAATCCTTCGGGCAAGCTTTGTTCAGATCCCGGAAATCTACACACATTCTCCACTTCCCTGTGGCCTTAGGAACAAGGACCACATTAGAGAGCCATGTGGGAAATTGGACTTCCCTGATGTGGCCGGCTCCCAACATTTTCTTCACCTGTTCTTCTATGATTTTGTCTTTTTCGGGCCCGAAGTGCCTTTTCTTCTGTTTTATAGGTCGGGATCCAGGGATGATGTTTAATTTGTGCTCGGCTACTTTGGGTGATATTCCCACAAGTTCCTGTTGGGACCATGCAAAATAGAGATATTAGCTCTTAAACAGGCTAGGAGTTTTACCCGGTGGAGTCTTCCAGGTCTCGGGCCACTCGGATACTTTTTCCGGGTTTTATTTCGACCACCTCTTGCTCGTCTTCTGCAACAAAATTTACTTCATTCCCTTCTACCTCCTTTGCTCCCTGAGCCACTTTCTTTCCCCTGTCCTCCCTTCTCACCCTTTTCTGATCTACTCGGATTGTTTCACCATAGCATTTCCGGGATGAGGGTTGGTCTCCCTTAACCTCTCCCACCTGCCCTCGTATCGGGAACTTGATCTTCTAGGTGATAAGTGGAGGCTACAGCTCTCATCTCGTTCATAGCTGGCCTTCCAAGGATTACGTTATACGAAGATGGGGCATCTACTATGGTGAAAACTGTCATAACTGTCTTCCTCAAATCTCCACTTCCAAATGTCAGGGGTAGAGTGATTTCCCCTTCAGGGTACACAGCATGACTAGCAAAGCCGAACAGAGCAGTCGCAACTACTTCCAGCGGATATTCATGTAAATCCATCTGGACCAGGGCTTCCTTGAAAATAACATTAACAGAACTCCCATTATCCACAAAAACTCTCAACACGTCATA
This sequence comes from Primulina tabacum, assembly GCF_025594145.1. Taxonomy (NCBI): domain Eukaryota; kingdom Viridiplantae; phylum Streptophyta; class Magnoliopsida; order Lamiales; family Gesneriaceae; genus Primulina; species Primulina tabacum. The sequence goes on along the minus strand of NC_134564.1, from coordinate 37,704,526 downwards.
ATTAGCGACCCGGGCCTGAATAACCAGAGCATCATTATGAGGTAGGCTGACTCCTCTGAGGTCTTCCGGGCCAAAACTAATAACCGGCTCACTTCGATCCCTCCCATCAACTTCTAAGCACACTCTTCTACCCCTTGCTTTCCTGGCTCGGTTGGAATCACCATCAGTAGATCCTCCCGAAATCATTTTGATCACTCCCCGGATAGGGGGAAGGTCTTTTCGTTCCACTTGTCTGCTTTTTCCTTCCCTAAAGTTCCCTTCTGTTCTCCTGCTTCCACTGGGGATGTCAGCCGATCTCCTAGGAACATTCGGTCCAGGTCGTCGTGATACCTAGGGCGGCGACCTGGGCTCCTCCCGAGTAGGGCGAGATTCTGGCTCAGTGTGCTTCTTAAACCCCTTCCTTAGGGATCGGCATTCATTCGTGTTGTGGGAGCATTCTTTATGTAGGGTGCAATATCTGACCTTTTCTGATCGGACCGGCTGGACTGTGAGATTAGAGAGTGGGGCCACATCCGAGCTGCATTCTTGAACTTCCATATCCCGGGTATTTCTCAAGGGAACATGAGAAAGATGCCCGGAACCATTCCTCTTGTTACTTCTTTCCTCAGGCCTGACAGCCCGGTCTCTCCTTGCTCTCTTCAAGGCTTCTCTCTTCTGGTGCTGGGTTTCTTCCATATTGATGTACTTTTCTGCCCGGGACAAAAGGTCTTCGAAATCTCCGGGTAGTTTTTTGGTGAGGGAGCGGAAGAAATCCCCTTCTAGCAATCCTTGCGTGAAAGCAGTAGTTTTTGTCTCGGGCGCGCAAGCAGGTACGTCTAAGGCTACTCGGTTGAATCTTTTGATATAAGCTCTTAGAGTTTCCTCCGAGCGCTGCTTTACCTCGAATAGGCTAAATGCGGTTCTTTTATATTTCTTGCTACTGCTAAACTGATGTAAGAACACCTTCTGAAAATCTTCGAAAAAGAGAATACTCTGAGGAGCTAAACCCTCGAACCACCTTTGTGCCGAGTCAATCAGAGTGGTTAGAAACACTTTGCATTTAATTTGGTCCCCATAACAATGCAACATAGCCATGTTTTCGAAACGAGCAAGGTGCTCTTCGGGGTCAGAACTCCCATCGTAGTCCTTGATTTTAGCCGACTTGAAATGCCCGGGTAATGGTTCCCGAACAATGATGTCAGAAAATGGGCAACCTTTGGCAACTGGAGCGCTGCCTTTAGAACCAACATGCCCTTCTAACACTTTCACTTTTTTCCTCAATTCTTCCAATTCTTCCGCAACAGTGGGAGACTTAGAACCCGCGCTTGATTCCCCCTCCTCTTCCCTTCGCGGCTGTTCATGTTGTTGCTCGGGATGACTGGCATGGTGAGAAGTGGCCTTCTTTGCCGTGGCCATCTTAACAACATCAGTTATAATCTTCTGTAACTCCTCGGGGGTTAAATGAATGGTAGGCTGAGGACCATTAGGGGGAGGACCATCAGCACCAGAGATACGAGTGTTGTTTTCTCCTTGAACATGAGCGTTGTTTTGATTTGATGTTCTTCTGGTAGGAGCCATATCAACGTCTTAGAACTCACAATTTCCCACAGACGGCGCCAATGATGCAACCTGGGCGAAACGGACGAGTCGGGTCAGGAACTCTGCCGGGTAAACTATCAGATATTGGAGGAAATAGGAGTTAGACGCTGGACTTGGATTGTAAACTCTCGAGCTCCTTGAAGGATCTGCGAAGAAGAAAATAACCACGTGAATGGGCGCCGGAGGGGAGTCTGGCGTGGCCACTCCGATGCTTAAGTCAGCAGGGCACTCGAGCAACAAAACCAATGTAGCCAAGTGATGGCTGTGATAATTGTTGTGTAGCAAATGAGAGTATTAAATGTGAATTAATATCTGAAAAGATAGTAAATGCAAGTAAAAAACCTTATATTTATAGTAGAGGATTCAATGATGACCTCGTTCTTCGTGTGAGAGCATTAATTATAATAGGGTGGCTGATTATACCCTATTGTTCTGACATGTCAAATCGCACACTTGTCACATCCAGACCACTTGATTTATTGACCACTTGTAATAATGTCAGAGATAAATCGGCTATAAACACTGTTGATCGGCGGCATTAAATACTTCATTCATATCGAAATGATCATGGTGAGGTATTCCTCGGTATTCCTTATAAGAACATAAATGTATAACTTCTCAGGGAGGTTCGGCTTCGGGTGCTCTCGTGGCCTGGCCTCTGATTGACCGGCCCTTCCGTGGGTTCTTCCAGCCACCTTCTCGTTATCCAAGGTAATTTCATGACTCGGGTGCTGATCCGTCCGATTACTTTATTGGTATGGTCAGAACTTTTATTCTCCTGACCCGGACATTAACCATGGATATTATCCATGACCCGGGATATCTCGGGGCATCATCAAGTAGAAAAATAAATTTAATATGAAACTAATATATGTCAGATTGAAAATTTTATTTTAGATATTGTATTGTTTGTTTAACAAAGAGATATCATAAACTATAATAAATATCTCAACCGTTAGCCAAATCGATATCATGCATGATGATTCAACTACACTTTGAGCTATACTTGTAAAGAAAGGAAACAAATCAAAAGCTTCCAAAAAGACACTTGTTGGAACTGCCTAATATGGAAATTTCAAATAAAAAAACGTGTAATCTAGCTGATTATTTTGGCCTTTCTTCGAGCAGTTATTTTGCATTTTCTCAAATTTTTTTAAAAAAATAAAATTAATTATTGCCACAAACTATAACTTTCGGTAAAACGATAAACACTGGATCATACAAAATTTTCAATTTTTTGCCTCTAAAATATGATTAGTTGTAGTCTATGACATATGAAATAGATGGGATGTAGTGCACATCTAGATGGACATTCAGTTTCATTTATGATTTCTTGTTTTTTCCCGTCATATTATTTTGTTTAATTTTCACGGTTCCACTTAATTAAACCCAATGAGGACATCTAAATCAGCTGCAGCAATCTGAACTTCCAGACGAACCCAGCTTCGTCTGCCATTTTGTTATATTTGTTTTAGACCGAACATCTACATCTATATATATAAAAAGTAGAGTTATTGTTATATATAATCTGTCAGAAAGAAATAAATTTGAATTAGTGTTACATTTAATAATGTACCAATTTCTAATATTATTAATTTATTTATTTTTCAAAAATAATAATATTATTCATTATTTTCGCATATTTATTTAAATGTATTGATTTTGAACTAGCTAGTATTAAACAAAAATACATTAATATATTGATATATGAAATTAAAATAATAATTTACATTAAAATATAAAAGTATATTTTTTTATTATTTCACTAAACACAAATTTATTCGAGAAAACTTAAATCTACAACGACACAAACAATAATTACAAACTATACAAGTATTTAAATTTTTTTAATTCATTAAATAAATAAATATAATAAATATAAATAAAAATAATTATTTGAAAAAAGAAAATATCTTAAAATTTGTGTTCAGATATTTAAAAAAATGTTAGAAATCAATAGTCTAATTAAACTATTTGGCAATATATTTATGAAAAATTACTCAAGTTAAAAAGATCAATTTATGAAAATTATTTTGGGTAAGTCTTGTGTGAAACGATCTCACAAATTTTATTCATGATACAGTTGAGTCGATCTATATCTGGAGTGAAAATAATAATTTTGACATAAAATAAATTTTTTAATGATTCGGGTTAGGTAGAAGATTCATCTTACAAATTAACTCACGAGACAGTTTCATAAGAGTTTTTGTGAATTAGTTTTAATATTTTCTTGTATTTAATTAAAAAAGACAAAAACTTGTGTGAGACGGTCTCACAAGTCGTATTTTATGAGACGGATCTTTTATTTGGGTCATCAATGAAAAAATATTACTTTTATGCTAAGGCTATGTTTGGTAGCCATGATAAGGGAATGATTATTAAATAATCATTCTCTTATCTCATGTTTGATTCATTTTTAATTTAGCATAGAGGCCCTTGATTATGATTGAAAGCCCTCACTATTTATGTTATTTGTGTGATGAAATATCCCTACTCAAAAGTATGATAATGTATAATTCTTAAATAATGATAATGATAAATTAATATAATATTTAAATTTTATTATATTTTTTTATAAATTAATTTCATATATTTTTATTATTTTCAATTATTTTAAAGAAAATAAATTGTAATGCAAATCTATCTTAAATTAAATTTTTATAAATTTCTAATCTTGTTAATTAATTCTTTTATGAAAATAAATATTTATTAAATTCTAATTTATTTTGTTTAATGATTACCGTAATATTTTCAAATTTATTTCTAATAAATATATTTAAATTAATTTTAATAAATGTAAATTATAATTATAAATATTTAATTATCTATCCAATTATTTTAAGAATATATATTTAATTAACACTTGGGTCATTTTGGTCGTTGCAATAAAATTTACAAAATTAATCCATCATTTTAAAATCATACCAATGTTTATATCAATATTTTAAAAATCTGTTAGGATCGATCAAAGTTTAGATAAAGGGGTGGATGAACGAAACTCTTTTAAAAAATTTCTTTCAAACCATGTCAAATTTTGCGACCGGTCTTGATGGTGTTAATTATCAAGACGAGATTTTCTCAACTCTTGAGAAACGGTCGGAGGACAGATTGTGCGGAAACGGTCTAACAAATCTTATGACTAATATATTCAGATAAGACAATTTAAATCAGATAAATAAATGCAGTAAGAAAAACACAAGTATTTTTATAGATGTTCGAATATAGATTTTTATTAGAAGAATTTGGTTTTAAAAAACTTGTATCAACCCGTTTCAACCTCAAAATTTATCCACTATCTAAGTTTAAACTCCTAGTAACTTCTTGCGACCGTTGAAACACAGGATTTGATAACCAATATAGTATAGAAATAAGATGATGAATCATTTTATTCAAAATGTTGAGAAACTTATGAACCAACACTTCAACTGAGTATTGTAGTTAAGCTTCTTCAAAATATCACGACAACACGCAAAGACAACAAAATTTTCAGAGAGGAGTGTTAGCTTATTTGTCATCTTGACCGGCGGCAAGAATAGAATAGAATGGCTAACAACTAGTGCTGTTGCAGTAATTTTCGCTTCTTTCTCCTTGTGCGGTGAATGCACCGATCCGCTTGTTTCAGTTCTCTATATTATTGATAAAGCAAGAGAAGGTAGCGGCTTCTACTTTGTTATGCAAAAGATTTTCTGGCTTAAATTATGAATTCCCTTTATAGCTTTTTCCTCATATTAACACTGGTCATATCTCACTGAGCATGCCGTCTGCTGATAATTTGATCTAGAATTTTGTCGCTGGGATTGGTTTTTTAAGTCTGACATCAAAATGGACAAAAACTTAAGGAGTATATATCACCAGTAAAAGGGGTTCTCATTCTGTGGAGTGTCAGTGTTATCATGCATGTTACATTCTTCAAAATAATAAAAAAAAGATTTGGTGGAATCCTCTTGGTTTTTGCTGGACTTTGCCTCTGATAGTAGTGAACAATCATTTTTTTCGTTTGATTGGGAAATGATTGTTTTACATAGACAGAAGATCTCCCTGTATATGTATAGTCATTGGATGGGGCTACATTAGGAGAACTTCTCGGGTGTAGCAGCATAGTCATTGGTATTTCAGTAGCAAAGAATAAATTTTACTCGTCTTATTTCCAGTTTTCATGAGGAACTAATAGAATTATTCTTCACTCCCAGTCATGAACTTTTTTGTTTATGGAAGCTCTTCGTGTCTTCGTGAAGGCCTTGGTGTACAAATGGCAGAAATTCAAACATTTGTGTACTGGGCACAGATGTGGCCACTATGGAGGTTCGTACAAGGTGAAGGACTGCGGTGTGCTTCACTACACATATGTGTGGTTAAGATTCAGTCGTCATCCACGGACGTGCTGGAGTTAGTAAACAGCTTGGAGCAGAGCACTGTCAATGTCTAGAGTCATGTTTCCAGTCAATCCCAAATGAAGAATATGTAACGAATCTTGAAGAAACCGAGTCACGCCACCCTTTCTGACCTACTCTAGAATGCGATATCATATTATGCAGGCTGCCAAGACTCTGGTGAACTAAGGATATAACCCTGAGGAGATCGATATCAGATAATTGAAACCCTTTGACTTCACGCGATCAGGAATTGTGTGAAGAAAACTCATCGTGTGTTGATTGTGGAGGGATGTATGAGGACTGGCGGCATTGTTGCCAGCTTGACAGCATCAACAAATGCAAATTTCCCCAACTATTTAGATGCTCCAATTGTGTGTTTGTCGTCGCAGGACATGTCGACTCCCTATGCTGGCGTGTTAGAGGAATGGATTGTGGTTCAGCCGGTGCAGCTTGTTGCTGGATTCAAGCAGCTATGCCGGTAGCATACAGTCGCATTTCGTTAGCCTTTCAGTATGTACCAATGTAGTGGTTTTGTCGGATAATGTCGATGTTGTTGCTATTTGCTAGGAGATTTTGTCATGTTTGAGGAGTCGTGTGGACTTGGAGTCTAAGATTTCAGATTTTTTCAGGAAAAAGGATTCAGAATTCGCATGGAATAGTTTGTAGTAGACCAATTTTAACGAGTGTTAGCATATAGCATTTTAATGTACAATGGTTTTTAGGTTAAGATTTAAAACTTAATCGTCAATAACTTGTGGAAATTCTATATAATATTTCAAATATCGGCCATTGAAAATACAATCTTTAATTAAATGGTATTAATTTATGCATGAACATTCATATTTTTGAAAATTTGGGAAGGAGATTTGCAAGATTGGAATTTCATACAATGTGCATGGGAAATAAGACAAATTAATATATGGATGTCACTAAAAAAAATCTGGGTAGTAGCTAAATAATCATGCATATTGGGATCAAGATTTAAAGAATGGAAATAAACCATCAAACTTGTACACAAAAATCCTCACACCTAGCCACCATATTTTCAAACCAATTAAGGGCAAAGGATTAAAAATAAATCCTACATTTTGGTACCTAAATAATCATTTATGAGATGGGATTTTGGAGCCAAAAACGCTAGATTGAGTCCAAGTTTGGACATGATTTAGGCACCCAATTTAGCTAACTTCCCTTCACCTATAAATACCCATCATTCCAAGCTTACCTCACACCCAAATTTTCGAAATTTCCTAGCTGCAGAATTCGAAAATTCCAGCAGCATTCCCTAGCCGAAATATTGCTTGAAAATCGTCCAAAGTTAGGCTAGAAAGTGAGCCGAAGTGCCGCCCGAGTAAGGAGTAAGAAGTGATCCAAGCCAAGCAGTTGTGCAACCACGTTTTTAGCATTCAAAAACCAAGGTAATTGGGCTTGTTTTAAAGTCTAATTTTTCGGTTATGCATATTTTTCGTTTTTTTTAAAAAATACGGTCGAGTATACATTCTTTTTCTACTCCGTTCTTGTGTTGGTTGTCATATGGTTTGGGAACTATGAGGATTCGACTGTATATGAGTGGAAATCCCAATATGACATGTTGTGACCCTTACACGGTGGGATTATAATCGTTATATGGCATCGTCCCTTAGAAGAGTAAAAATTAGGGACTGATATCAGTAAACCATAGAAAGTAGAGGAATCTCAGTATCTGGTCAATGTTATGCATGTGATACGAATCTTGTTGTATATGAATTATATCTCGAAATTTTATGCATGTTGTTACATTGTGCTTGATATGTCCCTAACTTGCTGAGTATTTCTCAAAATTACAACACATGATATATATGTTGTAATCTCAGTCCCTCTCATGTCATCAATCAGGTTTGAGTTAATCAAATTGAACTTTACCCTATCGTAAGTATTCAATGGTTAGTTGTTTGCATTTCCATTTTTAAAAGGTAATTATTTTAAAATATTTATAATGAAATATATAATACATGGATAGTAATGACGTAGCAGCGCACATCAACGACATGCATTCGTAGTGCTTACACTTCTTCCATTAATGTTTTACACCTCGAACTCATATTTAGTAACAACAGATATGTTTGTTGTATACACATCTTCACAGATGTCTACATATGCTTACATTGCATCCTTGTGGATAACTTGTATAGACATGTATATAATCATGTAGAACTTTACATCCTGTAGGGGGAACATTAACACCCCGATTACAAAAATCTATATTATACATCTTTGGCTGTCTTAGGGATGGTGGTGGATTTCACAACAAATCTTGGATGCTGTATATTTTACTTATAGGCTTTGGGATGGCCACACACGTTTACGATATTCCCCGAGTGCCCATAATGGAAAAATGTTTCTGTATTGGGCGTAATGCAGCATACAGTTCTTCATGTAAACTCCAGTGATTTCCTGTATTTATGATTATATCAAATTCACTATATTGTTTTGTTATTATAAGACCGGAAGTTGTAGAGATATTAAGTCAATTACCTGTTGAGGGAAATCTCCATCTTCCATCTGTGCGTTGATTAGCAACTTTGCTGCTTTGTGCAGAGGCGTGGGATCCCTCTCCGCCTGGTTTATTTTAATCACTGGTCAGCCATACGCATAAAATTTGAAATATTTTTTTTGTTTCCGTTTTCCTCTGAATTGGGTGACATCTAGAAAAACAGGAGTCTGTACCTGTCCCCCGTACATAAGACCAAGCATTGCCCATGATGTCTGCACTAAATTTGTGCGGTTTCCTTCTAATGGTGTGTATTTCTGCACAAAAAATTGTAACTTATTTCTTGGAGAAAATTGGAAACGAGCACGAAAAGTATGCGAAACCACTGTAATAATTACCATGCTTGGGCAGGACTCAAGGCTCTCCCCCCATCCACCTTCTTCATTTTGAGTTGACAGGAAAAAGTTCACGGCCTTACGAAGTGATTTGCTGTTTTCATATGTCTTCCCCGCTGCAGCTAATCCCCCCAACACAAAGAAAGTGCCATACAAAAAGCAAATTCCCCAGTAGCCATACCTGTGATTTGTATTTGGTGTTAGATTCTTGACATCCAAAGACTAGTATGTCATGTTTCTAAGCACAAATGTCGACAGAAAAAGAAAAAGGGCGAAAAAGCCTTACCATGAGCCATCAGGCCACTGTTTTTCTTGTAGAAAGTGCAATGCCTTTGACACGGAGATCTCTATTTCTTTCTCCCGGTGGCCTGGATGCAGGCGCTTGAATGATACAAGAGCGTGGATAATGGAAGCAGTGCACTCCACATGCCTACATCCCGAGTCATAATATAAATACCAAAAACAAGGAAGAGATGTAAAAAAAAGTTAAAGGACAAAACTGGGGATAAGAATAAAGAACTTACTCTTGCTCAACGACTATATCAGCAAAGAGTTCCGAAGGATTCAAAACCTACAAAACCAGGGGAAAAAAAGTTTGCCTTGTTATCGTAAATTGTCATTTTTACTTAGTCCTCCTCTGTTGAGGTCTTTTGGTCTGCACATGAATATCATGAGCTTTTGTTAAAATGCTTACCTGCAAATATGGCTGTGGAACTGGGGGTTCCCAGATTGCAAATCCGCCACTCAAAGGACTCTGGACAAATAGAGTAGAGCTCAGTTGTACTACTGATCACAAGATTTGAGTGCACAAAATTCGTTCTTACGCTACAAGAAATTCATACTTGCAAATAAAGAATCACATTCACAGCATCATACAGTCGCTCAATGTCTGGTTTTTCTCCAGAAATTTCTGTTGGCATTTGTGACAGCAAAAGCAGACACTGCATAATGCAAAAAAACCAGATTCTGTTCAGCTTTTATATTCCTAGGAAGTCAAATTTCTCGATGTATTTTGCTACTCGAAAATAATATCTGGACGCACCTTTAGTGCTTCGGCTGTGCAGTCTGATACAACCCATCCCTGATCTTGATCAGAGAAAGTCCATGCCCCTTTAGTAAAGTGCCGATACATGGCTTTAAAATCTTTTGGATTTTCTTTTATCTGCATGATTCACAACTGAGATTAAATCCAGGACTCATATAAACCTTTATACGATATTTTATCACGTTTCGTCTTTGGTTTCTCTAGACTAACCTGGGACTCTTTAATGTAGAAATGAGCCTTCTTGAGACAATCTCCATATTCCTCGACCATGCCAGTTGCAATAACTGCTTGAGTGGCTAGAGTAGAGTCCCATATTTGACTTCCGAAACTCTAGTATAATCAACAAAATAAAAATTCTTAATTGTTATCTTTGTCCCTTTAATTTACTCTAAAAGAAGCTTATTTGATATTTGGTACATATTTTCCTTACTTGCATTTTCATGCCATCTTCTGCAAGCCACAGATAATCCGGAACCCTGGCTAAGTGATGCTTGAACTCATCGCAGTTGGGATCGTGCGCCCACCAGCACATCATTTGCAAACTCTGCATCAAAGGAACCCATTCATATACATATACATGTAATAAACACTCTGTTCTTCCGTTGAATCTGTAAGGAGGAAACTAGGGAAGATTTTGATTAGCTGATGGAAATTATTACTTTTTCTACACAACCAATGGTAATGTAACGGCTCTCCTCTGATCCATGTCTCATATATTTGATGGTTTTATCCAGAGCCTTTTGCCTAATCTTGTTCAAAGGCCATCTCCTCATTACCGGCTCGGTAACATAATTTAGAGTATCCCAAAGCAGATCTTGTATGTAGGTGTGAGGGTAGTAAACATCTTCCTGCATTGAACAGTAGAAACTTTATAAGGCAACCATTTAGATTTTTTAAAGGAAATTTCAAGATTTTCTTAGTTTATGCAGTCTAACCCCCCACCTTACAACAATCATGGCGTGCATTGTTCCAGTTTATCTGATCATAAGCCTTAACGTGAATCTCTTGCCTGAGTGACATTACCAGGTCCGTGAGTGGTCCGTGGTACTTTCTACCATACAAATACGACATTGGCATATACGTTGTACGACAATAACACCACATTTTTGCTGCATTTTGTTGAAGAACACGTGCTTGTTAGATTACAGATCAAGAAAAATGACACGAGTCCACTCTAGCTAATTTTACCTGGATGATAAGGAAAAATTGAAGGGAAAAGCCAGAATTCAGCGGGAAGCGGGTTGCAACCATCCCAATCATACACTCCCAAAACCTAAAACGGGCAAAAAACTTGGGATTATGATAATCCTTTTTATTCCGTCTTGGATTGTTCGCTTGCTATACTATAAGAGGCTTATTGGGATTTCTTTTTACCGAAAGGTATGTCTTCCCCCAGGAAGGAATTCCGGTAGCGCCACCGTGATCGAGGATCCACTTACGAGCCCTTGCCACTGCACCATTGCCATCATCAGCTCCTTGTCCGAGCAGCCGTAACGCCACGTAGCTAAGCGCGGATCCTATCATCGTGCTGTGTCCTTCAATGTAAAATCCCCATCCACCATCCTCATTCTTCATGTACAAGCAGCAACATTTAGTACGTAAGCGCATGCAATCATCAGGATCTTGATTAGGGGCTAAATAATCAATAAAGGGGTGTGGTTGGTCGTTAAATCAATCACCTGATGGTTGTAGATGTACCGGATCATCTCTTTTTTGTGCTCTGATGTCAAGTGTGTGTTGATTGCTCCACTTATGTATAAAGCAATAATCTAATATCACGGAAAAATATATATATGTGTTAAAAAAGTTCAAGTTCTCCATTTCCATTTGAAATCAGTGAAGGTAAATGGCTGCTTAGTGCTTACGAGTGGAGGAGTGAAAAACATAGGGCCGGCATTTTCAGCCGGCCAGTGGCCGTCACTTGCTTGCACAGCCCGATTCAACCTCAGAGCTTTCTTCACAGCAATGGTTGCTTTTTCATACGTAATTTCCTCATGTTCTCCAACACGAACAGGTGGTATACTCATCAGGTCAATCCCACTTTCCTTCTTAAGCTGTTGGATGAAATTCGAACCGTGTAATGATATTGTTTGTTGGAAGATTTATGATATTTTACGTACACAAATGTTTGGCATGATTCTAACCCAATCCAACTGATATATACCTGAATCCTCATGAACAAATCAGCACATGAATGGTACCCCTTCTTCCTGTTCTTAGCGAATTCGTCCCGAGCTTTTTGAAATTCATCGAGCTCTTCCTGAGTTCCCCCATTCGGATCATACTCCCAAGTTTGCCTGCCAACAAAATTATTGGTGCTATACAAGTACGGGCCGTGGCCTTCAGCAATCTTGAGCCTCCACATTTTCCAATTTCCTAGTCCTGTAATCAAATAATAATCAACATGATAATTTTTAAATGAAATATATATAAATAATCTTAACTGAGTGAACGTTAATATCTTCATATTCTAATGGTTCAACACGAGAAAGGGTTTTGATGCAGTGTTAAATAATTTCGCATATCATAAAAATGGAATTTTTTTGAGATTATAATTATGATATGGGAATAAAATCAGAAACTGTAATTGAATTAATAGTTATTAGAGATTAAATATGAGATACCAGATACTATTAGTTAGAGGTAGTTAGAAGACGGTTATATGATAGATAGTTACATATAACAATGTATAAATGACTGAAGTTTTTCTGTTTTTCTGTATTAATCATTCTTCCAAAGTTCATAATTGAATGAAAAAGGCTTTAGGCCTGAGCTCTTGATTTCTTCCGCAATATGGTATCAGAGCTTCTGCTTTCGCACAGCGACGGCGTCGATCGGATTCTTGAATGGTGAGTCGTTCTCAGGTAATCTTTTGATCATTTCCGTATTCAGAATTGTTCAGACAACTCGTCCATGGCCCCCGCGCATACACCTGGTTCTTCCTTGCCCAGTGGCCATTCCGTCATTGAAGATCCAATGAGTCCATACTTTCTACATCACGCAGACAATCCGGGGCTTATGTTAGTCTCTCAAGCACTTACAGGAGAGAATTATATCTCTTGGAGCCGAGCGATGAAGATCGCACTTCCTGTCAAAAACAAATTGGGTTTCATCGATAGATCAGTCGTTAAACCCTCAGATAATGAATCTACTCTTCTCAATTACTGGAACCGCAATAACAATATAGTTATATCGTGGATTCTGAACTCAGTTTCGAAAGAAATTTCAGCAAGTATCATTTTCGCTGTTTCAGCCGCAGAAATATGGCAAGATCTCAAAGAACGCTTTCAGCAGAGTAATGGGCCAAGAATTTTCCAATTGCGACGTGAGATGGTTAACTTACGTCAAGAACAAGACCCTGTCAGTGTTTACTTCACCAAACTCAAAACGCTATGGGAAGAATTGACAAACTTTCGCCCCATGTGTCATTGCGGCCAATGCAATTGTCAAGGGGTAAAGAAGATCGAGGCATATTTTCAGACGGATTATACGATGGCATTTCTTATGGGTCTCAATGATTCATTGGCTCAAATCAGGAGCCAAATATTACTGCTGGATCCACTTCCTCCTATTAATCGGGTTTTCTCATTAATTGTGCAAGAGGAACGTCAAAGGACCATTGGTTCCCAATATGCGGGGAACAACTCAGTAGGGAGCATGACATTTGCTGTCAAAAGTGAACAACCCATGAGGCCGATTAACAACAGAGGACACACGTCTTCACAGAGAGAGGCCTTTCTGTACCAAGTGTAATATACATGGTCATACGGTTGACACTTGCTATAAGATACATGGATACCCACCGGGATACAAACTCAAAGGGAAGTTTCCAACCAAATACTCACCAATGGCTGCTAATCAACTATCTGATACACACATGTCCTCGAATATCGATGTTAACTCGTCTCCGAATTTACTTCAGAAATTTGACAAAGCACAAGTTGAGCAGATGATGGCGATGTTTACTCAACACCTATCAACATTTGATTCTCCAGATTGTCAAGCCAATGCTCACGCTACAGATATTTGTTTATCCATATCTGAGTCCAGCAAATTATGCTCACCTGTCAGTTGGGTGGTTGATTCAGGAGCCTCCCGACATATATGCTCGAATCTTTCTCTGTTTCAAACATGTAAACCCGTGCATAATTCAATGGTCACACTGCCGAATCATGTTCACATCAGAGTTAAATGTTGTGGTGACATTAAGATTAACAATTACTTGACACTTAAAGAGGTCCTCTATGTCCCAGAGTTCAAATTCAATTTATTGTCAGTGAGTTCCCTTCTTGATGACAACAAATTTGTGATGCAATTCTATCACGATTCATTCATTATTCAGGAGTACCTGACAAAGAGGATGATTGGCAAGGGTAGAAAAGTTGAAGGGTTGTATGTTCTTGAGAATTGGACTGACACTAAAGTAGTGGCAGTCAATCAGATTTCAGTGGACACTTGGCACATGAGACTTGGTCATCCCTCTATTCAAGTAATGGAAATGTTAAAAGAACATTTAGGATACAGCTCTTCGAAGCTTGATCAGTGTAAATCTTGTTACATTTGTCCATTAGTTAAACAAAAACGTTTGTCGTTTGTTTCTAATCAAAACATTTCTCCACATTCATTTGATCTTTTGCATTGTGATGTTTGGGGACCGCATCATATTCCCACATATAATGGCTATCGTTACTTTCTCACCTTGGTGGATGACAGTACCCGATTTACTTGGATATTCTTGCTGCACAAAAAGTCAGATGCTCCACACATAGTTGCCCGGTTTTACAACTTGATTGAAACTCAATTTCAGAAGAGGATCAAAGCTTTTCGCACAGATAATGCAAAGGAGCTTGCATTCACTGAACTTTGTCAAGACAAAGGCATTATACATCAGTTTTCCTGCGTACAAACACCCCAACAAAACTCCGTTGTTGAAAGGAAACACCAGCACCTCCTCAATGTAGCTCGATCACTTTTATTTCAATCCCGTGTACCCACCAAGTTCTGGGGAGAATGCGTATTAGCTGCTACATTTTTAATCAACCGGGTGCCTTCACCTAGGACCCACAACAAGGCTCCCTATGAACTTTTGTATCAAAAGGCTTTCGATTATTATGATCTCAAAAGTTTTGGGTGTCTTGCTTTTGCATCTACATTAGCAGCTCATTGTGATAAACTTTCTCCCAGAGCACGTCCTTGTATCTTTCTGGGTTATCCCTCTAGTGTCAAAGGATACAAGTTATTGGACATTCAAACTCAAGAAGTATTCATTTCCAGGGATGTTGTCTTCCATGAGTCCACATTTCCTTGTCACTTAGGCACAACGAGCACAAATGTTGATCCTTTTCCAGATGTGGTTCTGCCACAGCCATCAGATACATCATGCATCGATAATGTTCCTTCATGTGCTGATATCACTCCTTTGACAGTCCTTGACTCTGACCAGGTGCATACATCGCTCACTGATCATCAAACAAACATTAGTACTCGGACTTCCTCCAGAGTCACGAACCCACCATCTTATCTTCGTGACTATCATTGCAATTTGTTGCACCAGTCAGCACCAGCACGCTCCAAATGTCCCTATCCTTTGAGTGATCATGTCTCGTATGACTTTCTATCTCAGTCATATCGAAATCTAGTGCTCAATGTTTCCTCACATTTCGAGCCTCAATTCTACCATAAAGCTGTCAAATTTCCTCAATGGCGAGATGCAATGACTGCTGAACTTGATGCCATGGAATTCAACAACACATGGACAGTGATCTCTCTACCTCCGGGTAAGCACTCGATCGGATGTCGTTGGGTATACAAAATCAAATATACATCTGATGGCTCCGTAGACCGACACAAAGCACGCCTTGTTGCCAAAGGTTACACACAACAGGAGGGCGTTGATTTCTTTGAGACGTTTTCCCCGGTGGCAAAATTAACCACTGTCAAAGTACTCCTGGCACTTGCTGCCAGCCAACATTGGCAACTTGCCCAGCTAGATGTGAATAATGTGTTTCTTAATGGCGATCTCTTGGAAGAAGTTTACATGGATATGCCCCTTGGCTATGCTAAACGAGTTCCCCAAGGCACTGACCCATCCAAACTTGTGTGTAAACTTCATAAATCAATTTATGGTCTCCGTCAAGCTTCTCGTCAATGGTATTCTAAGTTCTCTCAAGCTTTACTTCAGCATGGATTCTCTCAATCTCATTCTGACAACACGTTATTCACAAAAGGGTCAGGCTCTTCTTTTGTTGCCTTACTTGTATACGTCGATGATATTATCATTGCTGGACCATCACAGCAAGTCATACACTCCTTAAAAACTTTCCTTCAAAGTCAGTTCAAACTCAAAGACTTAGGCTCACTCAAATATTTTCTTGGACTGGAAATCGCTCGCACTCAGCAAGGGATTTGCCTTTCACAGCGTCACTACACGCTGCAATTACTAGAAGATGCTGGTTTATTGGCTAGTAAACCACTACATACGCCAATGGAACCTCGCTCGAACCTTAACACTACTGATGGTCAGCCACTTGAGGACATATCTCAATATCGTTGCCTAATCGGAAGGCTTCTTTATCTCACATTATCAAGGCCTGACATTGTGTTTGCAGTACACAAACTAAGTCAGTTTGTTTCA
This sequence comes from Primulina tabacum, assembly GCF_025594145.1. Classification (NCBI taxonomy): domain Eukaryota; kingdom Viridiplantae; phylum Streptophyta; class Magnoliopsida; order Lamiales; family Gesneriaceae; genus Primulina; species Primulina tabacum. The sequence goes on along the minus strand of NC_134564.1, from coordinate 37,688,031 downwards.
AAGCCACGTACACCCCATTTGCAGGCTGTTCAACATCTATTACAATATCTCAAATCAGCTCCTGGTCAAGGCATCTTCTTTCCAACGTCTTCATCTCTTCAATTACGAGCTTTTTCGGATGCTGATTGGGCTTCGTGCGTTGACACAAGAAAATCAGTTACCGGATATTGTGTCTTTCTTGGTGATGCCTTAGTATCATGGAAATCTAAAAAGCAAGCCACCATTTCTCGGTCTTCAACCGAGGCCGAATACCGAGCATTAGCCAGTACCACCAGTGAAATTGTTTGGCTTCAACAATTGTTACGTGATTTCGACATGGTACCTAATACATCAGCCACTATATTCTGCGACAATCAATCGGCTATACACATTGCACACAATCCTATCTTTCACGAACGTACCAAGCATATAGAAGTTGACTGCCATTTCATTCGAAACAAGATATCTGATGGTTCGATCAAATTACTTCATGTGCGCTCAAGTCTCCAACTTGCGGACATGTTCACAAAGCCGTTACCTTCCACAGCAATATCTAGTTTCCTCTCCAAGATGTCCGTAAAGAACATATATCGTCCATCTTGACGGGGGGTATTAGAGATTAAATATGAGATACCAGATACTATTAGTTAGAGGTAGTTAGAAGACGGTTATATGATAGATAATTACATATAACAATGTATAAATGACTGAAGTTTTTCTGTTTTTCTGTATCAATCATTCTTCCAAAGTTCATAATTGAATGAAAAAGGCTTTACGCCTGAGCTCTTAATTTCTTCCGCAATAATAGTCAAATGGTCGTATACATACATGAACCTTATATAATAATTAAATCATACTAATTATTTCTTCTTCACTTTTACGTTATTTTATTAGGAGAAAAAGAGAAGGTATGCAGGAACTTTGATCGAGCTTCTTGATCAACATAAAAATTGTACGTAACAAGATTAGATTTCTCACCAATTGACCAATTTAGTACGCACTTGGAATATGTGATATTCTATATATTATTTATTAAAATTTTGATATTTTAAATTTATATAAATTATGATGATTACGTAAAAAGTAAGTAACAAAGATTAATGTTGTGGTCTACGCAAAAGCCAAAGTTATGCCTCATGCACAAAATTCTCAAACAGGACACGCAAAAAAAAAAAAAAAAAAAAATTCAATTGGACTGCGTCAATAAATGCGATATCAATGAAATCTAGCCAAACATTTTTTTAATAAAATCAACAGAATATGGTTTTAAAACAAAAGCCAAGTGCGGGCCGAGGATATTAATTATAAGCCGGCGGCGCATGCAAATATTATATTAATCCGCTAGCCGAGAATATATAATATGATCGGAAAATTAGGTAAAGTGGTCTCATTTGGAATTTATGTAGTTGCTCTCAGGCACCTGCCTTTAGACTTATCGGGTCGAATTGAAGTTGATCCCACCACCTCAGTCCACTCATTCATAATTTTAACTTCATTATTTTTATTTGAATTACTTGTAATCATTTTGATGAGCGGGTTTTTCAAATATGGAAATAGCTCAAATTTACTGAAATTAGAATTTAATTTTTAAGATTTCTTTTAAAACTTTTCAGTTTTCACCCCATAATTCGTATTTGACGGTTTTTTAACACTCACGTTAAAACCTTGAGGCAAAAAATTTGTGTGAGACAGTCTCACGGGGTCGTATTTTGTGAGACAACTCTCTTATTTGGGTCATCCATGAAAAAATATTACTTTTTATGCTAAGAGTATTACTTTTTATTGTGAATATCGGTAGGGTTGACCCGTGTCACAGATAAGTATTAGTTTGAAGATGCACATGGTTTATATGATTCGGTTCTCTTATCAAACTTTTATTATGGTTGGTTTTTATAATAATTATAAAAATTTAAATTTCACAGGCTTTAATTTAATTCATATTATTATAAATTTTTTGAAAAGCGAAAAACTTATTTATTTAATCAACATACAATTATGATCTAGATTCTAATGATTCCTCTTCCGGCACTTCATTAGTTTATGGACAATATTGATGGCTTTTAAGCACAATTTGGTTCGTGGGATATGATGATATATAATATATGGATGATGAAATAAAGATGTGTAATTTATCATTCCGATGACTTTATAAGTTAAAAGTTGGAAATAAAGAAACAAGCGATGAAGATGCAACCAGCCAAGGGCCGGGGATATACCTAAAGGCACCTTATTCTGCTTTCTCAAATGTTTCTATAATATCGTGTGATACAGTGAATATTTAGTCGTGATTGTAATGAAACGCAGATAGATATATAGATATAGTCATGCAAGAAATAACTAATTTACCTTTATACGATAATTAACCCCTATATGGAGGAAGTAGTCTAGGCGACCTCTGTGGACGTACGTGCTTAGCTCCGAAAAATATATGAGAATCTGGATAGATATGAATGAGGAATTGTGGTTTGGCAGAGTTATTTATAGGGAAAATGTGTAGTTAATGGGCTGGCCGGATGCATTTATTTATAGAGAAAGAGACATATACGGTATTGAATCCACTACAAATTAAAGAGCCAAAAATGCCATGCAAACCCCACCCCCTCAACGAAAATTTCATGTCAGCTGGACCTAGTGAATGCCTTTTTAACTTTTTGAATGAAATGAATTCACACATTTATTTATATTATTTTATGTTTCAAAAGGAATATATATATATATAATAGTAAGTCTGTAAATTAAATGTACGTGTATGCACGTACGTGTTGGTAATTTTGTGCGTGCATGTGTACGTTGGTTGTCATCAAATGCTCGACGGAAGAAATTAATTAATTAATTTATGACAAGTAAATCCATTTTCAATAATTTTCCGTAGAAGATGAGAGTTGTTAATTAAATTCCCACTTTAGGATACATTTTTCCACCGTACGTAATAGCTAGTATAGCACTATGGAGATGGGAAAGTGAGGAGCCATAGATTTGTCAAAAGATAGACTTCATGAGCAATCTGCTTAGTTTCCAATATATGATTCTTTATTATTATTTGCGGCACACTGTGTGTGTGTGTGTGTGTGTGTGTGTGTGTGTGTATATATATATATATATGTATGTAGATGGGAATGAGTTAGTGCATTTGAGAGCAATCATAGGGTAATTGTCAAAAGTTATATATGACTTTGATTTCATTTTAACGAGTGAATGCCAGGCCGACCTAACTTGGACATTAGTGACTTGGTCGTGCTTGCCTGCTCATTCTGAAATACATTATATTCATTCGTCTGAATTCCCATACATAACTTAAATTTTTATTGCATATGGGTTTCGAGTTTGTATAAATTATATGGATATGAAGTCTAAAAGACTTATAATTATAATTAGACACGTGGAGTACTCATTTATTGGTTATTACGAAATTAAACGTAAAAAAAAAAAAAAAATCCTATAGACATCATGATGGTTCCATTTACGTCGATCCAAGTGCACAGGTGCATATATATAACATGGACGCTACTCTTATTATTAAAAAAAATGTTCATATATAATTTTTGTCAAAGTTTAGTTTCGGATATTTTCCATCTTTTCACATTTATATATATCTTTGTAAGGAATTGAAACAAATTAATCAAGAAATATTGAATTTTGTTGATGTGATAATCTGTTTGTGAATACATTAAAGTCAAAAATTGTGCCAAATGACTTTCCTCAGGCTTTCATTTTCTGATAAACAACATATACATACTGTTTTTGGCATTACAAATTTGAAAGTCCCTACCGAACAAAATTCCAACATTTGAATAAAATATAACGATAATACAAAAAATTGAAGAAGAAAAACATGTGTGTACCAGTATATTTCTGTGTTGCCGCGCCATTGCTCATTAAGTCTTGACAAGTACGTAGTTTTCTATCAACCGAAATCGACCAAAATTAATCTCTAGCTATCTACAAAGAAACTAAATTAAAATTAATAAAAAAAATTAAATGGAAATACGGTTAATCAAACCTCTTATTTTGAAAAAGAATAACTAAATAATAATTATTATTATAATGGATGAAAGTCTGTTGTATTTGTACGTATTTGGTTAGAGAAAGGAAGATTGCATTTTTCGGTGGCTAATTTAAAACTCGGTGGTTGCATTAAACTCAATGAGGTGATTAATTACACTCAAGGCTTATCTGTTGTCATTCAGTTATCTATCGTTTTTAAATCTTTGTATGCATTAATTATTTGATTAGAAATAAATATTAATTTCCTATTAAAGATGGGTTCATCCCGGGATGATAGCTAGTCTCTCCACTTATTTTCTAAGGTCTTAGACATGAACGTTGAGTGCGATAAGGAAAATCCATAAATCACATAATTCACCATGTTAAATTATTAAGAATTTTATTGAAAATTTAAGCGGAAAAGTCATAATTCTGAATTATTTAGAAAGTGTTTTGATCTTCCAAATCTACGCGTTCTTTTCCTTGAGATGATCTTTATTTTTTTCTTATAAATTATTTTCTTAATTGAAAAGAAAAATAGGGAGCGCGATGCCTCGTGATGGTGGATACTATGATCCATATATAGATAAGTTTTATTATTATCTTCTGATATTTATGTTTTACCTCATCATAAAAACATAACTTACACTTATATCTATATACATTAATGGCCAACAAATTATTAGATACGTTAAAACTAAATAACCCGAAACATCATTTGATCACTTTATTTTGGATTTAACTTAGTAGACAACTCATTACATATAAATATTCACATATAAGCTCATAAAAATAAAATTAATCCAATAATTACAAGATATAAACATTTCATAGTGTCATATATATACATTCAAAGGAGCTAAAAATATCTGGAAAATGTAGTGAGCTAAAATCCACATATTTTGCTTAATGGACAAGTCAAATCTCGGCCTCAAAAATATTATTTGTTAACAAATTAAATAATAATAAAGGGTTTCTCATGTAACTTGCAAAATGTGAAGAGACATGACTAGATTTCATTTGACAGTGACCTTAACATTTTCAAATACGAATTTATTACTTTTAAAGATTCCAACTTTAGGATTAGCTAGAAGATTCTTGGATGTCCCAACATATTAGATGAAGTACCGAGACCCAACTTTGCACTTAATTGGATCTTCTTGGAAATTACCCAATTCTCTTTGGACAAACTGTGTAGAAATATAAGTTGGCCCGGCCCATTGGGTGATGTTGCAGAACCCAAGTAGCAAATGAACAATTTTCTCTCGTTGTTATTTTTTAATATGACTCACGACAGATCGCCAGTAAAATTTAGACATGCATGTTAGTAAAGAGTCCAGACATCAATATTACCAAGTTAGAAGACGAATTGAATAGATTTGTGTGCCGCATCTTATTAATTATATTTATTTATGTAGGGCAAAAAGAAAGAAAGAAAGAAAATGTTACATTTATTGTATGAAAATATATTAAATTAAATTCTAAATTTGTTAGTTCTTTTATAGTTCCATAACTAAAACATTTTTACAAAATACAGAAAATTAAATAACGATAATAATATATTTGTCACTTTCAATATATAGAGGTGGACAGACAGGAGTTGGGTCCTTGGCTTTTACATGATTAGAAAAATTCATTGGTACTGCTATTTCAAGTATGTCGTACTACTACTGCTCAAAATAATCTTTCAACCTTTATAAATTGCCAACAGAAAGAGATATATAGAAACTTTCACGTGCATTTAATTTTATGAAGACAATGTCCTCGATCTGATCGAATGACCCATTCGAATTTGTATTTTTCAACACATATTCGACACGGCCTATAATCATTATGAGACCAGATATCTAAATTAATTGATTCACATTGCTTGTTAGAGTAGATGTCCTGCAAGTCAACTGTTGGCTAGGGATTTTATTGACTCAGTTGTAAAGAATAATCTTTATTTTAATATAATTCATTATTTTATGGTTTGTTATCTCTTTATCTGTATACCCATGTTATCAAACATAGATAAAGACCTTGATTATACTTTAATACAAATGAATCGTAATTCGATGTTGAAACTCGTTTGTAAACACTGTATAATCTAAATTCGTTCCTAGTCGATTCAGCCGCCTAAAAAATGGATAAAAGTCGCTTGAGCTTGAGACTAGCATCTGTGATGTTGTGTACTGCGTTTCTTGGTAAGGGCATAGAGATGTCCAAACATGCAGATGGGTAGTCATATGATGATTATACCGAACAACCATCCCTCGGACTTTCCAAGTGGTTATCATTCATCGAGAGGATAAGTCTGTGGTTATGATTGTACACCATTAGTCCTTACGACCCGGGACAACACTGAGGCTCTATATGTGAGGGTTGTGCTTTGACTCGTTTACCGGCTCCAGGAGAGTCATCAGGTGGCGAGGTTGGGTACAGTTACGACACATATAGGAGCCAGTGCATTGTAGTCGGGAATTCACCGCTCACCTACGGGTGTGGATATCCTATGTGACCTAATGTAATAATAGTGCATGGAATCTCTGGCCAGAGTATAAGATGTACGTTGGAGAAGGAGTTCTCAAATAGTACACGCGATGCCACTATTATAGTTATCACATAGTTATCGAATTAATATGCAACCCTCGATGAACCAATGGTTGCTTATTCGATCGGGATATATGAGATGAAGGGACCGTACTGTACGTTAATCATAATCGACTGGTTCTTGCAGGCACTATCAGTGATACCTAGGGGATCATGGGGCGATGCTACTAGACGCTCTTACCATGATCCGATGGGTGCAATCAGAAATGAGTTCTGACATTCTTGATCAAGGTGTTGATGAAAAGAATGGGGCTAACTGGGGTAAGCCCGAATAAAGGATTATGTCATGAATCACAAAGAGTTGTGAACCCACGGCTAGCTGTATCCCTGAACCATTGAGGGTCACACAAGAACTGGATTATTTGTTCCCGTTGAGATAATAAATTCAAGAAGTTGAATTTAAATTATGATATAGTAAATTCAAAGAGTTGAATTTATGATAATTAAATTTTGAGAAAATAAATTCAAGGAATTGAATTTTATGAGATAGTAAATTCAAGAAGTTGAATTTATGAAATTTGGAGAAAATAAATTCAAGGAGTTGAATTTGTAAAGTTTAAGAATTTAATTTATTAAACTCAAAAGTTGAGTTTATTAAATATCAAATTAAATATAGTGGGAAGTATGTTTAATAGGCTTGTAGTAGTACAAGTTCAACATACTAAATAATTAAAGTTCTTAATGGACTTTGATTAATTAATTAAACCAGTTGGACTAGTCCAATTAATTAAGCAAGCCCATTAATGTTAATTATGATTATTAGGTCATGGAATTTTAAATAAATAAAAATTCTTGACCTAAAATCATAGCCTCCACAAAATTGAGTTGTGCCAATTTCGAGAATCACCAATTTTGGAAATGCAATAAGAATCTTTCATTAACTTAATTAATCCAATTAATTAAGTAAAGGAATGATTATTATGGAAAAGTATTGATTAATTCTTAAAATTGATTGCATGTATTCGGTGGATTCTTTTCTTTTGAAGATTTGAGAAATAAGGCATACGATAATTTTTCCTTGCTTTTTGGACAATAACTTTCGGCTCCTCCATAATTCTTCTTTGTGCTCTCAAAAATTGTGTTCTATCTCAAATACAAAATCTTCTACACTTCCTAGTGCGAGTTAGAAGAGGAACATATATTCCGGTCGTGGACCTGATTAGTAGATCGAAGACCGTTCTTAGGGGATTCACGAAGAGCTATCTCCGCTAACCCCGGAATAGTTGGAGCCCAGTGATTTATTCACCAAAGGTATAAGAATTTCTAACGCCCTATGAATGTTTATGTATTTGTTAAAACCATACGAGTGTCCAAAATTATTTTGAATTTCAAAATAAAATAAAAAATTTAAACTTCCGCTGCGTTTTTGGGCACGTAGAAAACCGAGATCCAACAGCTATGCTCCACATGTTAAATGAAATAATAATAGTGAAATTTTGATGAGAAGAATTAATATTGCTTCAATTACAGAATAACATCGTGTTTTAAGTAATCTATTATATATTGATGGGCGGAAAAACGATTTACATGAGTTGTATGTGTTCTTGCGACTAGATAGCATATTTGCTACTTGTAGCCTTATATATATAATTTTTTATGACATAGAAATCTGCAACCGTAACTTTTTGATAGGTACTGAGTTAACCTCTAGATTAACAGTGTAGCCTATAGAATGTAGACCTACATATTGGTCATACGGTCCGCGGGGCCATTGTATGTTGATATTATACAATAATTCAAGCACCTTAATTAATTGTTATCCACAATATTATTCCACAAACAATCCAGAAAATCCACAATCTTACTGCATGTAGTAGTTATTATATATCCTTGCATAATTGGAATATATGTGTCTACACACACACACACACACACTGACACACACATAATTAGAATACAGAAATCAAGAATAAAAAGGGGGCCGGCCAACTGGAATCGTGTTCCCGTCGAACGGCTAAACTGTGTTTGGTGGAAATGATTTGTTGGAATCTTGAACGTCGTTTTCCACGAATGGGAACCAACTGGAACAACTAGAAAAGCAAAATGAGTACTCGAATTCAAAGAAAGAAAACCGGATGAACGGACGGTCATCATTAATTATTATTTTTATTTATTGGTAGGTATATATACTTTTTCAAGAGTTGTCCAGGTGTATGTATGCATGGTAGTGTCTGTCTATATACATAATTTGAATGCCAAAATTAATATTTTTCTACTTTTACACTTAATGTCACAACTTTAATTCATTTAACTCAGATCTGATTGCCACATTATTAAAAAAAAAATTCATTTTCCTTTTAATTTATTTTGATGACTTGATGCAAACCCTATATTTTTATGAAATTATGTAGCACGCTTTGATGTGAACAAGATGAAAATTGCTGGCACGACTTTGAATAATTTACTCAGACTTCTAAAATATGGTCCCGGGCATTTAACATCATTTAAATATGTATCTACAAGTATCGATCCAAGTTTTGTGAGTCAACAAAAATATAAAATACATGGATTGAGATTTATATATTCAATTTAAAAACTTCCGATCCGGCTAATTATATAATTTTGGCTAAGCTGCACATTCAGATTTTCTTTATTAAGGAAAATAGAGTAAAAAACATATGATAATTGCTTGCAGAGATTGTCCACCAATCCAAGGCTTCAAGTACATACAGATAACATTTGCATTTATAATACCAAAGAAGGTAGAAGGTACAACTCAACAATAAAAACTAGCTAGCTCCTAGATACCTGATATATTAAGTAACTAATTTAACGAGAAATACTATTAAATAATAATTTATAAAGGGATTGATTAATTACTAAAATAGAGGAGAAGAAGTAAGCTAATTATTTCCACCTAAGCCAACTTAATTGATCTAGTCAACACTTGTTTTTTGGGATTAGAGTTTTATGTTGGCTCTAAAATAAAATTTAAATACATATTTATTGAAATTATAACATGCACGAGTAGTTGTTAATTGACAGTGGATTTCTCGAAAAGCTTGAGCCTGTTGTCACCCAATCTTGTCTTGTATGCTGATTTCTTGTATTCAGACCATGTGAATTCTTTATACAAACTTTCTTCACCCTCCTCCATTAATGAAGGTAAAGGTGTAATCTTTTCGTTCAAAGGTGGCCCCCCGAAGTATATCATCGATACCCTTGATGAAGAATCATGGGCCAAAACCCTGTGCTTTACACTTCTAAACCTCCCATTAGTCATCACCTGCACCGATGCATATACATACAGTTAATAATCATATATATAAATGTAATAATTGCCCCTTTTTCGTCTAAAACATTTACCTGCAATGAATCGCCAACACTGAAGAAGAAGGAGGAGTTATCGGGTGGGACAGAGACCCATGTACCATCCCTCAGACAGATTTGCAGGCCTGATGTGTTGTTGGATCTTCCAACAGATATGATTTGTGGGTCAGTGTGTTCTCCGAATCCAATCAAATTTCGACCACTCAATGCTCCAAGTTGTGGGCATGGCGGATAGTGATTTAGCCGGAAGCAAGAATCGCTTCTCTCATCTTTTATAACCTTACTCAAAGTGTCCCTCACCTCAATCTGTAATTCTTCGGCTATCATTTCAAGAACTTCACACACCATACTTTTCACCGCTGAAACATACTCGTTCCCTAGACACCTGTTGCAGCAAGCAAACAGGTTAGCTTTTCCTCACAAACACAAACATGCGAACATATATTGATTAATCAACAACTTGTTTACTACCTTAAGGTTTCTGAAATTCCAGGGCAAATGGCCTTGGAGTTCTGAGAAATTAGTTCGGGATTTGTGCAGAAAAGAAGATACTCGACCCAGCCCACATCGCCATTGGCTCCAATCTGCTTGTTTCCATAGCCGAAAGGGTTGGGAGGCCCTGATTTCTCCTTCTCTAACTGGGGTAATTTGAAAAACTTGACTGCCTCATCTTCTAATTGGGTCAGAAACTCCATCGAAAACCCAGGATTGATCACTTTAAAGAACCCGAACTCTTTACAGGCTTCAACTATGATGGCTTTTGCATCGGGTTTTGAAAGATCCACGACTGGAATCTCTGTGAAAATGCTGGACGTGGGCTTGCATGTTCTGATTTTTGATAAATTATCAATAATCAGCTGTGACAAGGTGACCATGGTTAGCTAGCTAGTCGATCAAATTGGTGTGCTGAAGAAAGGGTTTAAACAGGGGAGGAGATAGAGCTAGAAATATATGATGTGTAATTTGATGGTGGGATGGATTTATATTATATAATATGAATGGGAGAAACTGTGAATTCTACTGCATGAAAAAGATGAGAGCACAGAAAAAGGCGTACGAAACTATAGAGAGACATCTGGCTTTGTGCGTCAGCAAGGAGTTCTATAGTTTCGAGGGAAAATTCCTCGTCTAAACCAAGAAAAAAGGGGCGGGGATTTTAATTTATTTCTTTGTTAGAAAAAATATATGGTGGGGTCATTCTTCACTAAGTGCGCATCGCCATGTATTTAAACATCAAACCAATTAAACTGATAATCTTCTTTTATTTATATAATATAATGTATGTAAACACACATATATAATGATATGTAGCGATTATTATTATACAATACAATGCAATACAATAAAATATAGATGAAACGAATACTTGGATTAAATATGTTGGTTGTTGTTTTATTGGACAATGTTTTGAATAATTGAATCTATTGGTTTTTGTAATATATGTTTTCTCCTCTTCCCCTAATGCAACTGTATTAAGACAGAAGCTAATAACATTGATCTTGGCAATCTAACTAGTAAAAATGGGATGAAAAATCTACTCAATTCTTGAACAAAAAAGCAAGGACATTGCTCCTCTTTTACTAGGTCAAAAACAGTAAACCAGTTTTTGTAAATAAGTTGAACATTAAACTTTAAACAAAGTTAAAAGCAATTGGTTTGGACAATATTAGATCACACAAACAAACCTTTCAAAATATGATAATTGTCTGGAATAAAATAATTCTATGAGACGATTATTTCTCCGCTGTGTCATCTTTTTGTCTTTTGAACCACTTCCTCGTAATTATATGACATATTGAAGTCAAATTTTAGAAAGAAGATGCAGAAAACACATACAGATTCCCCATCAGTATTATATCACTATTTAAATATGTTAGTTGAATGAAACACATATATCTCCACAATTATATGATATTGTTCACTTTGAGTTTAAGCCCTAAATGATTTATTTTTGGACTCTATCAAAAAAACCTCGTACCAATGGAGATATCATTACATCGTAGTAACTCATGATCTTTTTGCATACTTTCATGTGAGATTTTGGTTAAGTTCTTGACAATCCTTCCTTCAAACAAAGGACCACCATTCTTCATGGTCTGGACATCCTCTCAATCGCATTCGTCCATCCTCGAGGTTACTAGCTCCTCTACACTGCATTGGCAACACATGCCTGATCACCTGAAATAATTTGAGCACCGCTTGTCTCGAAAGTTCATCTCGCATTTATTGGGAGCACTCACCTCTTTTGTTTATGAAGTATCCGAAGATTCCACCCAAATAACTAGATCTATACTATGGTCCTGATACAATTTGTTGTGCAATGAAACATATATATCTTCACAATGATTTGATATTGTTCACTTTGTGCCTAAACACTCATGGATTTGCTTTTGGACTTTGCCCAAAAATATAATACTAATGAAAATAACATTTCATCTTATTAATTCGTGATTTTCTTGTTCTTTTGTATTTTCAACGTGAGACTTTTGTTGAATTTTCAACAAATATATATATATATATATATGTATATATATATATATATGTATGTATGTATGTATGTACTTCCTGTATTTACTAAAGAACATAGTAAAAGGTAGATGTCTAATTCGAATTAACAAACTATTTTTTTTCTTTGATGTACAAAGTTTAAAGCTCCTGGTTTATTACTTTTTTTTTTATTTATTTACAATTGATATATATATTTTTCAGTAGAAATTTCCGATTGGTGATTGTGGTTAATTAAAAAAATAAAACTGTTATGAATCCCAAATTGGTTGACAGAATCTTATAATGACGTATATAATTAAACGAGTCAAATAATTAAAAAAAGCTGCACGTGAAGTTGAATAAGGTTTTATTTGTCCCAAAACAATGCATTCGAGAATAAATTTAGTTTGTGGTCGGCTTGGGTTTTAACTCGTTGTTGCCCATTACACCTCTACAAGTCAATGTCCAATTGGAAACCAGAGAAATGGCGTTCGTTGGATTATTTTATTTTCAAGCTTGGACTTTCGACCATCGTTTCCGTGTGCTCGAAAATCAAAGTTATTATTATCAGGGGCGGCGGCCTAGCTCGCATGAGGCAAAACATGTCCCGAGATAGAATCAATTGCTTAATGGACTCTATTCACGATAATGCCGGCAAAAATAGATATGAACTTGTTCAATTTTTTTTAAATTAATTTTACAGGCGAACAGAGATAGTCAAGCAATGTATCAAATCAATAAATAAATCTGATCTTTTAAGAGGCTTATTAGAATTTTTTTGGGGAAAAAGGTCAACGGGGTATGATAAATTCAAGGTACATGCGAACACACACACACACACGTTTAGCAAGTACAATGACTTAGTCACAACATCGTGCGTACCAATTTTGGTGCATATTTGCTCTTTTAATTTGGTTTTTAGTGCAACAATTCATTAATAAAACCTTAATTATTACAAGTGAAAGGTATAACTTCCGACACCTCCTGCAAGTACTAGTAAGGAATGAGAATCTCCGTTTCTTTGATGTCTTCCTCAGTGTTCCTAATTGCCTTTAATTAATTGTATTGATACTAATTTTATAAAATACACATATTTTAACAGAATAAATTGACCAACGACCACCTGCTGATGCAAGGAATCATACCTGAATCTAAACTTATATCCATCCTATTACACGTTTTTTTAAAAAAAAATATATATATATATACTTAAACTAAAAAAATAGTATATTAGCATCATCAACTAAAATCTCAAAATTTTATATTAATTACATTTTATAATATTATTCATTTATCCAAAGTTTATAATGACAGATCATATATAATTTACGCGTGACAGCCAGATTCAATATAGAGGCTCTTTCTCACATATATGATAATAGACTCACCATCCACATAATATCAATTTACTGTTTTTTAAAAAAAAATATTGGATTACCCAAAATAAACATGTTCATTGTAAATTGATTAGGCCCAATTCAACATGGATTATTGTGGCCTTCGGCTATCTAGGCATTTATTTGTTTTGAAGCATCGCTAGCTAGATTCAAAATTGGGATGTACAATCCTCCTCTCTTTATTTTTTCTTTAATTTGTCAGTGAACATATTCAAGTGCTTGATTAAATCATCTCTGTTCATAAAATTTGGATGATGAGTTGGTATCGTTAATTTGTCCTCTTCATCGAATACAAAATAAACCTGTTGCTTTGGATGCATCCGCTAGCTCTTTAATTTTCAACATCCAGCGGACCCAAACCATATGGATTTCATGTGCGTAAATATCTTTGTTTTGTCATTTTACATCAAAAACATTATTAAAACCCGAACTTCTGTTTTCGTGGTATTTTTTTGTAAAGCATGGGCTATGCATTTGGGCTTACGATTAAAAAAAAAAAAAAAAACCAATGGGTTTAAAAGCTGGATTTAAGGTTCGCCCACATTTAATTTCTCCATGCAGAATGATTGAAAATGTCGTCGCAGCATATGCAGATCTCATGTCTCCGAGAAAATGCCGTGGTATACACCGGCGAATCGATGTGCAAGCAGAAATCCGTGGAGCTGCTTGAAAAAATCAACCTACCCAAAGGCCTGCTCCCCTTGGACAGCATCGTCGAAGTCGGCCACGACGAGTCGTCGGGATTCATGTGGCTGAAGCAGAAGAAAAGCAAGACACACGTGTTCCGTGAGATCCAGCGTTGCGTGTGGTACGACACCGAGATTACGGCGTTCGTGGATGACCGTCGGCTGATGAGGCTGACAGGTGTCAAGAGCAAGGAGCTGCTGATGTGGGTCACCATTGCTGATATTTCGATTGAGGAACCAAGTTCCGGGAAAATTACGTTCGCCACCAGCACTGGGATTTCCAGGTCTTTTCCAGCCTCGGCGTTTGAATAGGATCCTAAAGACTACTAGTAGTAGCTTATGAAATCGAAGAACCAATGGAATTCGTTACTTTTTCTTCTTCTTTAGTTCGATATTGCTGTTTGCTTGATCATGTTTTGGATTTCAAGAATAAGGAAATTTTAGATTTTTTGAGGTCTCGTCTTTCTTTTTTCTTTTTGAAAAATATGTATTACAGCGTTTGAATGCCGATTAACATGATAAGTGGGGTGGGATGGGATGACATGAATTCTGAAATGGAAAATTGAGAGTTACACGCTACTATTATATATTTAAAAAATTAATATAAATTGACAAACCCATCTGCTGTAAAGACGAAGGATAAAAATTTCGAGAACAGAGAAATATTCCATTGCTGATCGAGACGACCGCCTATTACTTCTCTCTTTGTTTGACATCTTTATTAGCAT
Source organism: Primulina tabacum (assembly GCF_025594145.1). Taxonomy (NCBI): domain Eukaryota; kingdom Viridiplantae; phylum Streptophyta; class Magnoliopsida; order Lamiales; family Gesneriaceae; genus Primulina; species Primulina tabacum. The sequence goes on along the minus strand of NC_134564.1, from coordinate 37,672,908 downwards.
AAATTAAGGTTAGTTTTTCTTCCAATTTGTTGTTTCGATTCAATAGATTTATGCTCTAGAGCTGGATTAATTTTGAGATGATAATCACTCAATAACCAATGTTTTAATTGTTTTTGAATGTTGGGTTTTGATTTAGATGGGTTGCCTAGACTCTTGATTGAACCGACCTTGTTTAAATTTGTGAAATAATGAAGAATTAATTTATCTTAAGAACAACCTTGGAAGCATTGATTCGAATTGGATTTTAGCGTTTAATTAAGATTATATATCTTGTAGGGTCGATTAAAGAATGTATTTTGGCCAGATAATAGATGTAGGCAAACTTATAAGTAATTTGGGTGATGTCAACTGTGACAATGGGTGTGCCTACGAGGAAGAATTCTACTTATACAATGTTTTTTGTCAGCATAAAAGTTTAAGAAAGTTTTTGGCTATGATGACAAAGAATGTGCTATTTGTTGAATACTTTCAAGAGGTAGATGGTTCATAAAAGAAAAAGACAATGCGGTTTCTTATGAAAAATGATTGGGAGAAGGCACAAGTCTTTGTGATTTTTCTCAAGATGTTTCATAATATTACATTGCAACTTAGTTCTAGCATTGCCCTTGATTTGGGAGGAAATTGTTTCATTGAAGACAATCATTGACGAGACAATACTTGATCACTATTGATCCTTCACTGCGAGAAATTGCTATGAGAATGGAGAGTAAGTTGAAGAAGTAATAGAGTGATCTTGAGAAGGTGAACAATCTTGTTTTCCTATGTCATATTCTAGATCTCGTTATAAACTTTAAATGATTGGAATCCATTTAGGAGATATGAAATTGGATGCTAGTAAAGGCATGCAATTCTTTTTCGACGATTCAAAGATTTGTCTAATGGAGTTGTATCATGCATATAAAAAGAATTCTACTTTGGATCATATTAAAGGGATTGACGATGGCGATGTAGATAAAGATTTGATAGAAATGTATAAGAATGATCCCGTCACAACGAATTACCGTATGAAAATAAATCAAGCAAGAAAAACTCAAAATCAACCAGAAATAACCAATGAAGTGGACTAGTACTTCTCGGATCTTTTTATGAAATTGAGCTCAATCTTCGATATTTTGGAATGGTGGAAAGAGAATACAACGGCATTTCCATTATTTTCTAAGATTGTCAAGGATATATTTTTCAATCCGTTCATCTATTATTGCTAATGAGAATGCTTTTAGCCATGGGAGGCGAGTTGTGGATCCATTTAAGACATCATTACATCCCAAAATGGTGGACGTACTAGTGTGTATTAGTGATTGGCTTAGATGTAAAGAAATTAACTTATACAAGGAGCACATAAGACAAATTCAACTTTCATAAGGATTGCGAAGAATTGATCATAAATAAGTCAATATTTAACTTGTTTAATAATTTTTATGGGTAGTTTGATTTTTGTCACATTCTTTTATAAATCAAAATATAAATTACTTTTTTGGAAATGAAGATGTTTTTAATAGAAGTGCAATTATTTATTAGTTATTGATGTTCATAGAGAGGAATGTGGCTTAGTAAGATGTACTAGGTAAGTTGGTATTGGATATATATTTAAGATTTTATGTAGTAGATGTATTTCTAGCTTCTCATTAATTGAGTAAATCTTACTTTAGTTTTTTCATTTGTAAATTTGAATCTTGGTATATAGTATATTTATATGATATTTTTATCTGTAGGTATCCTCGTGCACATGACAAAGTAACACATAATCTTCAAGCGTAAACTCCAAAAACCTCGTGGTAGAATAATAGCTCATTGATGTGATGGTTTAAGGAAACATTGACTTGATATGTTAACTTTTGTTTTAAATTTCTTAGATTAACCAATAAATTGTTTCGGTGGAAGCCGATGGTTTTGCGATTCACATACCTTTTTGATTGCTCAATGTCTATGTGTTTCAGTTTCTATTTACTTTGAAGCTTTGAATATGAGAGTTTATATGGTACATTGAGCAATCTACTTTTGATCAAATAAAAATAGTTGAATTTAAATTCAGAAATGACTATGAAATCACTATCACTTCGCAATTCATTTCATTTTCGGATTGATGAAATAAATATGTTGGTTTGATCACCACAAGTGTTCGGGGTACTTGCCGTTTTGTTGAGTTGTAGCGTTGATTTTCCTATATTTGGCTACTGAAATGTAGGTGTTAAAATATTTTTTTTAAAAAAGTCAAGTATGGGGTCGGAGGGAAAAAAAACTCCCAATTTTTATCGAGACGGAGATTGGATATGAGGGTTGTGGGACGGGTCCCAACCTGACTCCAAACCTAGTCAAGATGGTGTTCAAATGAATATGAAGTGAGCCAGATCTAAGGATGTAATTAATTATGAAGCAAGTTAATTAGAAATGCAATTACATACTTGAATTTATATTTTTTAATATATGTTAGAAGACTCTCAATTTGAAATGAAGTGAAATTTCATATTTCTTCCACCCAATTTGATGTGTTATGGTTGTTATATTCACTTCAAGCAACACTCTATTTAGTCTATGACTCTATTGCATGTATTTACTAAGAGATTATAATATTTCTCATCAAATTAAAATTTATTGTTTTCAAATAACTCAACTTGATAGGTCAAGTACAGAAAAAAAAAAGTTGGGAAAAATATTAAACTAATATAATAAATATTATTCAAAAACTGAAAATCTCTCATATAAACAACTCTCAACATGAATCTTGTAAAACTGGACAACAAATAATAATAAAAAATAAATTCAAAAAAAATTCGTTAAAATTAATTTTTAAGCAAGACAAAAATTGTTGGTGAAACTATATAATTTTTTAAAAAGCAGTGTGTGACAATGTACACGTAACAGCATTAAACCAATACCTGCAACGATAATAAAATAAATAATAATTTAAACTAGATATATGTGATACATATACAATAAATTAAAAGAAAACACTAGAATTAACAGCGGGTTTTTAACGTTCAAATATGTCACTAATTATAATTTTGTAATTTTCATATTGCTAAACAAGGATGGTTTAAAAAAAACTAGTCGACGGTTTTTAAAAATCCTTCTCAAAATTTAATAACGACGAAGCTCTTTTAAAAAGTTTGTCGCAAGTAGTATATAGTGGTGAGTCGTATTCAGATTAATGTATTATTTTTGCAAAACGTTTAATTTAGAAATTAAAGCAAAATTAATGGAGTATAAATGTATAATGACTATAATCCTTCCCACCTAACATCACTCTATATATTGCTTGAACCTGCCATGCATCTTTAATTAGCACGAGATATATCATGTATGTCTCCGTCCTATGTTACTACAGACCAGATTTATAATTAAAATAATTGAAAAATTACATTTTTTTATGATAGGTTTATTTTTATGTGATTTTGGTCTTCTATATTATCAAATTTCATTATTAGTTTTATTCTTTTTACTTATGTGACCTGATACGACACATATGCATGCACCGCTGATATTTGTAGTGTCACATCAACAATTCAAATAAAAAGAATTCAAATTGACAATATTCGAAAATACATAAAACTTAACTTTGATAACATGATAAATGACCAAAATCATCAAAGAACAAGTATATAAGACTAAAATTGCAATTCCCCTAAAAAAAATTAAACCTCTACCATTTCGAAATATAAAATGGTATGAGATATTGTGGAGCGGGGTTTGGTAATACCTACCTAGCTAGCTAGCTAGCATCACTAAATAATGATTCATTGTTCATATATGTATTATCTTTTAATTTGAAAAAAATTACATTTTTTCTATAATTTCTATTTTTTTTTCATTTTGGTCATATAAATAATGAATTTGTATTTTTAATTATGTAACTTGCATGTTTCATTTTTAGTCATGTTAACGCAGAATTTACATTTTTAATATTATAATTTACATTTTTTTCTTCATTTTGTATCATGTTAATAGTGAATTTGCATTTCTAGTCTCGTAACTTACATGAATAAAAATTCAAATTATTGTTAACGAGACTAAAAATTGAAAAAATTTAATTTACATGAACAAAAATAATAATTATCCTTTTAATTTTTCTATTCGACCACTATATTATAATCAATTCCGATCTTTGTATAAGGTTACACCCGCGGGTGCAGTCAGGATTTTAAAATATATGTGGCTGGCTCCGTCTCGTGTTAGACAATATTAACAGAGGTGAGCATTCAGTTTAATTGAACAAAATCAAGTTAATCAAACTTTTTTCGAGAAAATGAACCAACCAAAATTTATTACAAGAACCAAACGAACCAAACCGAAAAAATCATTTATTTCGATCGTAACCGAATTAACCAAACTTTAGAATGCTTTTAACAAAAAATCAAGTTTTATTTAAAAAATGTAATATAAAATTTGAATTAAATAAATTTAAATTTTACTTACTAAAGCAGTATATTTTAAAGTCAATATTATCACAATTAAATATTCAACATAATTTTAGAATTCTACTTCAAAGTCGAACTTACTACAAAAAAAACACAACTAAGAGATGAGAATGATACTTGATTTGTGAGGGTTCAACTTTTTTTTTATCACGAGACTGAAAAAAATAAAAATATGTGGGACTAAAGCTCACCCTAACCATAGGGTTGCTACTGCTAGCCCTCGGTACACCAATAAAAACGATATTAAGAGCTTATACATATGTCTATCGTCTTGGCTCTCCTACGATTTATACGTGTTACTAAGGCATTAAATATCTATGTTTTAGCTTGGACGACGCTTGATTGAAAGCAACTCATCTATTACTCCTAGATAAAAATCGAGCTCCCCCCTTACAACACCACCCACCTATCCTCTTCAGATTTTGAAGGAAAAAAAAATGGCAAGAGCTAACGAATTGATCGAATCCCAGAGTGAAGGAGCTCAGATTTTCCACGGAGAGGCAGTCTGCAAAGAGAAAATTGCCGAGGTCCTAGAGGAATTCTCATTGCTGGCCTGCTTATTGCGATTGAAAGATATTACCGAGTTCGGTTTCAACCGAAGCACTGGATTCATGTGGTTGAAACAGAAGAATAAAACAGAACACAAGTTCAAGAAAATTGGGCATACCATTCTCTACGATGTCGAAATCACGGTTTTCGTGAAGCCGCGTCACATGAAAAAGCTCACGGGAGTTAAGACGAAAGGGCGGCTGCTCCCAATGGCGATTTGCGAGATAGTTATCGGATCCCCATCCGATGATAAGGTGAAATTCGTGACTTCCACTGGTTTGTACCGTGCGCATCCCGTCTCGGCATTGGAAGCTGAAGATGAGAGCGTTGTGAGCAAATAGAGGCCATGTAGAGGTTGAATATTATCTTCGCAGTTGGCGAAGAACTAAGTATATTCAAATCACATAAAAATAAAGTGTTAATGGCTTACAATTAAGTCCCGATTATACCAGGAAAGGGTTTTTAAATATTCTCATTTTAAGATTCATCCATCCAAAACTATTATATCTTGCTCTCACATTTATAATTTGAAATGGGATTGGATCAAGTGTTGAGACACGAACAACAATCATCTAGCTAGTTATTTTCTATTTTAGCAAATTAACTCAACTCAAGTCGGAAATTACTTCTGCTGCGGTGGACTGTTTGTTGGATGTCTAGCAACTTTTATATATATATATATATATATATATATATAGGAGTTAAAATAGAACTCTGGTAGGATTAAACATTGATTACTATAAATATATGGCTAGGTAAGTCCTGTAATTGTGCAGAGAACAGAGAACAATAAATAAAATAATTTCATAGTTCTCAAGTCTATTTTCACCCAAAATTTTATTTCTTATTGTTGTGAAAAAGTAAAAATTTAAAAAGTAAAAATATCAAACTCTCAAATTTTACCAAACTAGACACTTTATAATATTTTTCTCTCTACTCAATTGTAATCAAATTTTTACAAATGCAGACCTATTTATAGGATTTCTTTGGAAAACAATTCAAAAACAATTTCATCATTACATACATCATCACACACTAATTTTCAATATCCAACACCTAATTTTACCTAATTTTCAACATTCAACATTATAATTTTCAACACAAATATTTTTCATATTTTCAACACTCCCCCTTGTGATGATGATCATGATACGATGATGTCTTCATTACGTGATTTTGTGCTGCCTCGTTAAAAACCTTACTAGGAAAAACCCATTGGGATAAAAACCATAGTAAGGAAAAAAGAGTGCAGTCACGTAAACTCCCCCTCATGTTGACACGAACAATTCTTCACAAATTTCGTAGATTACGCATCCCAATATTATATATGTGCTTTCTGAATATTGACGTAGGAAGTGCCTTTGTGAAGAGATCTGATGAGTTTTCACTTGATTGAATGTGACGAACATCAATACATTTATTCTTCTCTAGCTCCTTAGTGAATGCGAAGAACTTAGGAGTAATATGTTTAGTTCTATCGCTTTTTATGTATCCCTCTTTCATTTGAGCAACACATGCAGCATTATCTTCATATAGTATCACAGGCTTCTCGTCGAATGATAATCCACATGAGATTTGGATATGTTGGCTCATTGATTTTAACCACACACATTCACGGCTTGCTTCATGTAGTGCAATAATCTCGGCATGATTTGATGAAGTTGTTACAAGCGTTTGTTTCTGTGAACGCCAAGAAATTGCAGTGCCTCCACGAGTAAATACATATCCAGTTTGGGAACGTGCCTTGTGTGGATCAGATAAGTATCCAGCATCGGCATAACCAATTATACTTGGATTAGCATATTTTGAATACAAAAGTCCCAAGTCTGTCGTTCCTCGTAGATAACGGAATATATGTTTAATTCCGTTCCAGTGTCTCTTTGTTGGATATGTGTTAAATCTTGCCAACAAATTTACGGCAAAAGATATATCAGGCCTTGTACAATTTGTAAGATACATAAGGGCACCGATAGCACTTAGATATGGTACTTCTGGACCAAGAATATCTTCATCTTCTTCACATGGTCGGAATGGATCCTTTTCTATGTTTAATGATCTAACAACCATTGGAGTACTTAAAGGATTTGATTTATCCATACTAAAACGTTTAAGGATCTTTTCTGTATAATTTGTCTGGTGAACAAACATTCCACATTCTTTTTGTTCAATTTGTAAACCCAGACAATACTTGGTTTTTCCAAGATCCTTCATTTCAAATTCTTCCTTCAAGTATGACACAACTTCTTGAATTTCCTTATTCGTTCCAATGATGTTTAAATCATCAACATATACAGCAATAATTACGCATCCGGATGTTTTCTCAATGAACACACAAGGGCATATTGAATTATTTACATATCCCTTTTTCATCAAGTGATCACTTAGTCGATTATACCACATTCGACCGGATTGCTTTAACCCATATAATGATCTTTGTAATTTCACAGAATAACATTCTCTGGGTTTTGAACTTTGTGCTTCAGACATCTTAAATCCTTCAGAGATTTTCATATATATATATATATTACTATCAAGTGATCCATATAAGTAAGCTGTAACAACATCCATAAGACGCATTTCTAAATTTTCAGATTCCGCCAAGCTAATCAAATACCGAAACGTAATTGCATCCATCACGGGAGAATACGTTTCTTCATAATCAATTCCAGGCCTTTGAGAAAAACCTTGTGCAACAAGTCGAGCTTTATATCTCACTATTTCATTTTTCTCATTTCGCTTTCGAATAAAAACTCATTTGTATCCAACAGGTTTTACACCTTCAGGTGTAAGGACTATAGGTCCAAAAACATTACGTTTATTTAGCGAATCCAATTCAACCTGGGTGGCTTCTTTCCATTTTATCCAATCCTGCCGATTTTTACATTCACCAAAAGATTTTGGTTCATGATCTTCATTATCATTTATGATGTTGATTGCCACATTATAAGAAAATATATCATCAATTTCTTTTATATATTTTCGGTTCCATATTTTTCCAGTATTAATATAATTGATAGAAATTTCATGATTCTCGTCAGTTTGTGGTTCTGATAGAACATTTTCATCATCATGTGTTTCTTCAAGAATACAATTCTCTATTTTGTGATCATCATGTGTTTCTTCAGGAACATCATTCTTTATTTTGTGATCATCGTGTTTCTCTATGCATTTTCTTTTTCGATGATTTTTATCCTTGGAACCGACTGGCTTTCCACGCTTCAGGCGTTTAATGACATTATGAGTATCTTCAATTTGTTTCTTCGGAATTTCAATTCGAGCAGGGGCATTTGCAGCATGTATATATGATTTAGTTACCCCTTTTGTGTCTGCAAATGCATATGGTATTTGATTTGCTATTCTTTGCAAGTGCACAATTTGTTGTACATCTTTTTCACATTGTTTTGTTCTTGGATCCAGATGTAACAACGATGATACATACCATGTAATTTCTTTTTCGGTATGTTTCTGTTCTCCAACTAACATTGGGAAGATTTCTTCATTAAAATGACAATCAGCAAAACGTGATCTGAACACGTCGCCTGTCTGAGGTTCAAGATATCGAATGATTGATGGACTATCATAACCGATATAAATTCCAACCTTTCTTTGAGGTCTCATTTTCTTTCGTTGCGGTGGTGCAATAGGCACATACACCATACATCCAAAAATTCTCAGATGAGAAATGTCTGGTTCTTTACCAAATGCAAGCTGCAATGAGGAGTATTTATGATATGCACTTGGTCTGATGCGAATTAATGAAGCAGCGTGTAAAATTGCATGTCCCCATATAGAAATAGGAAGCTTTGTTTTCATAATCATTGGTCTAGCAATCATTTGCAGACGTTTAATCAATGATTCAGCCAATCCATTCTGTGTATGTACATGAGCAACATGATGCTCAACAATGATTCCCATAGACATACAATAATCATTGAAAGTTTGGGAAGTAAATTCACCAGCATTATCAAGTCTAATTTTCTTGATTGTATAATCGGGAAATTGATTCCTCAATTTTATTATTTGAGCAAGTAATCTTGCAAATGCAACATTTCGAATTGACAATAAACATACATGCGACCATCTGCTGGAGGTATCAATCAATATCATAAAGTATCTGAATGGTCCACATGGTGGATGGATTGGTCCACAAATATCACCCTGAATACGTTCAAGAAACATTGATGATTCAGTTTGGATTTTGGCTGGTGATGGTCTTATAATAAGTTTTCCAAGAGAACATGCTTTACATTAAAACTTATTATTCTGAAAGATCTTCTGGTCTTTCAGCGGATGACCATGTGTATTTTCTATAATTCTTCGCATCATTGTTGAACCAGGATGTCCTAATCGATCATGTCAATTGGTTAATATTGAAGAATTATCAACTACCATGTTTGATTCAATGAGACTTATATGTGTATAATGCAATCCAGTAGGGAGCATTGGTAGTTTTTCAATCACATATTTCTTTCCTGATTTATATGTGATAAGACACATATACTTCTCATTCCCTTCATTCATTGTTTGAGTATCATAACCATGAGAATATATATCATTAAAACTCAACAAATTTCTTTTCGATTGTGGTGAATATAAAGCATCATTGATCAAAAATTTTGTACCATTAGGTAACAAAAATTGTTTTTTACCACATCCTTTAATCAAGTCTACAGGACCTGATATTGTATTCACCGTTGTTTTTGTTGGTTTTAGTTCCAAGAAATATCTTTTATCTCGAAGGATAGTGTGCGTTGTACCACTATCGGGTATGCAAACTTCAGCTTTGCTCATAGCATTTCCATATTTGAACTTCAAAAAAAATATGCAATGAAATAAAATTACTGACAATACATATGTAAATATAACACATATCATAATTGTACAATAAAACATTATTATATGAATACATAAAAAATAAATTATTGTATATTTATATTCTACCATTATATTGTTCATTTTCAGAGAAATCATTGAGAAAATCTGTAGCATCAATATTGTTCATTTCTATCCCACCAACATATTGATCATTTCCAGAGAAATCATTCATAAAATCAGCAGCATCAAAATGAGTTGAATCACTCAAACGGTCACTGCGTTCAGTGAAGTTGGTCTCTTTTTCTTTCCCCTTTATCGATTCTTTATAGAGCTTGCAAAGGTGCTCAGGGGCTCGACAAATACGAGACCAATGTCCTGGAGTGCCGCATCTGAAACAAGAACTTTCAAATCTTTTCGAGTGATTTTCATTAACACTCATGTTCTCATGATGCCTTTTCTGTGGGTGGTTCGTGACGCCCTTTTGAGATGAGTTATAATAATAACTATCTCGATTGTTTTCAAAACCACGGCCGCGACCACGACCACGACCACTTCCACGTCCACGTCCACGACCACGACCTCGACCTCAACCTCGACCAAAACCTTGTCTCTGGATTTGATTTTGGTTTCCAGGTTTAAATTCATTTTTACTCACAGCATTTACTTCTGGAAATGCTGTTGATCCAATGGGTCGGGACTGATGATTTCTCATTAATAGCTCGTTGTTCTTTTCCGCCACAAGAAGACAGGCAATGAGTTCAGAATATCTTGCAAATCCACGCATTCTATATTGTTGTTGTAAAGTTATATTTGATGCGTGAAACGTGGAAAATGTTTTTCAAGCATTTCCGATTCTGTAACCTCATGTCCACAAAATTTTAGCTGCGAGATTATTCGATATATCGCTAAATTATAATCACTGACTTTCTTAAAATCTTGGAATCTTAACATATTCCATTCATCACGGGCGGTCGGAAGTATAACTTCCCTTATATGTTCAAATCTTTCTTTCAATCCTTTCCACAGAGCCATGAGATCTTTTTCGATGAGATATTCACATTTTAAACCTTCATCGAGATGTCGACGCAAAAATATTATAGCTTTTGCTTTTTCTTGTGATGAAGATATCCCATTTTCTTTAATGGTCTCGCTTAGACCCAATGACTCAAGATACATTTCTACATCGAGAGTCCATGACATATAATTTTTTTCCGTGATGTCGAGCGCAACAAATTCGAGCTTTGTCAAATTTGACATGATGGTACTAAAAAAATTACGATGCATTTTATTAGTTAATGAATATTGCAATACAAAGTAATGGATAAACAACAAGTACAAACATTTGTAAAAATAAAGAAAACACATGATGAGGATATTCTCCGATAAATAAAAGACTCGTGAGTATGATAACCAAAATAATTAAAAATAACCTTGAGAAAGCCATCTTCTTTTTTCTTCGAAAAATTTGATGAAGAATAATTTTTAGAGAATAAGAGAAAGTTGGAGTGATTGAATGTGTTTGTGAGATCATATTTATAGGGCAAAAACTAGCCGTTTTGTTACCGTTTATGACCGTTGGTGTACAAAAAATAAAGGTATGTATTTGTATAATTTTATGGTAATAATATGATGTATATAATATTAGTTATGTTTAAATAATTATGTATATCATATCATATTATTATAATGATGTGTCATAAGTTATTTTGTTTAAAAACCTTATAGGTTTTTATACTTGTCGTATCCCTTACCGGGAGTGTGGGATGTCGTCTTAACATCCTCCCAGGATTTATAACAAGTTTTTGAAAAAAATTATTTTTATTATTTCTAATTTTTATTATATAATAACATTATATTATATATACAATAAATAAATAACAGTAAAATAAATATTATTACTTTTGTTACCTTTTTCTTCTGTTTGGAGCTTGGAAAAGTATGAAGGACTTTTAGAGTTTCGTGCTGATAACGTGTTGTGAAAAAGTAAAAATTTATTGTAAAAAGTAAAAATCTCAAATCCTCAAAATTTACCAAACTACACACTTTATAATATTTTTCTCTCTACTCAATTGTATCAAATCTTTACAAATGGAGACCTATTTATAGGATTTCTTTGGAAAACAATCCAAAAACAATTTCATCATTACATACATCATCACACACTAATTTTCAATATTCAACACTTAATTTTACCTAATTTTCAACATTCAACATTATAATTTTCAACACAAATATTTTTCATATTTTCAACACTTATATAATTTGAAATGCAATAGCCTTTGGATTTAATGAAATCATGTATTTTTCTGTTCTGAATATATATTAATTAATAATCAATACACCTCTTCATTTCCCATCATAATCATAAATAAAATAAGTAAACACGACAAGCATTTTGATTACATTACTCGATTTGATAATAATTTTTATAAAAATGGTTGGAACAAAATCTTAAAATATATTCCAACAGGTACAAATGTTTTTAAAATATTTATTTATTCTTTTTTATTGGGAATATTTATTTATTCTAACTTTATAAACCTCTTAAATATTTTTTTCATTATCTTTCTAGATTGAAAATGGAATTTAAAACAAATTATTTTCATATGAGAAACAAAACCAAAATATCGATTTGGCAAGTAAAAGTAAGATAATAATAAGGAAAAAGAACAGCAGCTCGATTCCTGAATAAAAAGAACAGTTGCTGTCTTTCCCCTCTCGAGTTTCTCACTTTATCCTCCACTCTCTCTCTTCAGTTCTGATTCCACTACGTTGTAGCCTTCGTACTCCCTGGTTATGCTTGATCGAAAGAATGAGAGAGAGTTTCGCAATAAAGATGGTTCGGCAGTGCAAATGTCTCAGTCCTCTTTGTGCTTGGTGATACCCAGGGAGGCCCGAGTTATGGGTATGAGGTGATCCCGGGACATGTATCAGGTTATGATAAGTTTTAAGCCAATCAGACAAATAGCTGGACAAAATAATACTCGAGACATCATATACCTGGGTTACCAAAAGCTCGGGCTTCCAGACGAGTTCTCAGGTGATGACTTTCTACCCGTGTTACCTCGATAGTAGCGCCTCACTCGAGTGCTCCAGTATGAGATATCTTATTTTGGTAATCATCACTGACAAAATCGCATGGATTTAACAAGGCGAAAAGGACAGTTTGACATGTCAGAAAAGCAGGGTATAAATCATCATCTTGCCATAATTAGTAAGTGAACACTGAAAACAAGGTTATCATTGACTTTCTTTCTATAAATATCAGGTTTGTTTAAATATTAAGGTATTCATTGGTATATATCTGGCCCATATCATTTATTCTCTAGAATATACATCACTTATACACTATTCTCTTTGCTATATTAGTTTTTTTCATTCACCTGCTGACTTTAGCATCGGAGTGCCTACGTCGGACATTTCTCCGACTTCCATTCACGTGGTTATCTTCGTATTTGTAGGTCATCACCAACTTTTCTCGGGAGAAAAATATCTGGTTTGGACACATCTCGCAGTGCTCTCATCCCTCATCATTTTTATAACCTCATCCGGTGAAATTGTCCACACATCTTGCACCTATTTTTACCCGATCACATCATTGACGTCGTCTGTGGGGAAAGCGACAGCGAAAAAGTGAGAAATGAAGAAAGTGGTTTGATTTATATTAATAGAGGTAATGGATCTACATCGTTTATCTAAAAGTAGAAGGACGGTCAAGATGCATCTTGGAAATTGTGCGGATATATGAAAGGACATGTTCCGAATTTGAAGCGTCCCAGAGTGTTCACTTTCTCGGAATTCGAAGCGTTTTTGGGCCGTTAAAATTTTAGGGCACACGTCATCATAACATCAGTCCTACTCGCTTGAGAATGTGGAATGACAAAAATTTTCCATGACCGGGAACGAGAGAGTGATCGAGACAGTAAGAGAGACTTTAGCCCGACTATTTAAAGAGAGAGTGGTGATACCCTGGGGAGGCTCGGGTCATGGATATTAGGTGATCCCATGTCATGGATCAAATTATGATAAGTTTTGGACCAATCCGACAAATAGCCAGGCAAAAGAATGCTTGGGACATCATGCCTCTATATTACCGAAAGTCCGGGCTTCCAGACGAGATCTCGGGTGATAGGCTTTCTATCCGCGTTACCTCGATAGTAGCGCCTCACTCGAGTTCACAAATATGAGATACCTTATCTTGGTAATCATTACTGACAAAATCATATGGATTTGATAAGACAAAAGAGACAGTTTGACGTATTAGAAAGATAGGGTATGAGCAACAATCTTGCTACAATTAGTAAGTGGACACTGAAAACAAGTTTATCATTGAATTTCTTTCTATAAATATCAGGTTTGTTTAAACAATAAGGCATTCATTGACATATATCTACTTCATATAATTTATCATCTAGAACATACATCACTTATATACCATTCTCTTTGCTACATTAGTTCTTTTCATTCATCTGCTGACTTTAGCATCGGAGTGGTTATGTCGGACGTCCCTTTGACGCCATTCACGTGGTTATCTTTGTATTTGCAGGTCAGCACCAGCTTTTCTCGGAAGAAAAATTTCTGGTTTGGAGACATTTCGATGTGCTATCGCCTCTCATCATTTTCATAACCTGACCTGATGAAATTGTCCATGCATCTTGCATCCATTTTTATCCGGTCACATCAGTGCTTCTACTGGCTTGTTCCAGCTATGGCGGTGCTGATACTGCTGTTGAAGAAGGTACATTCTTTGTCTATTTCCGCATTTCCATTGTCTGTTTCTCCCGATTTCTGGGTTGATTTTCTCTGTTCATGTGTGGAATCTTTAGAAATTGAATCCAGTTGTGTAGAAAGATGCGAACTTAGCTTTCTGGTGAATTATGTGAATGTTGATGAATCGTCTGATGAAAAAGATGCCCATTCACTCCTCCTTGTATTCTATACCGTGGGCCTCGCACTCTGATATTCATCCAACTCACTAGATACAAACTCACATGACTCTTGTGAAGTAACGTTAATTAACCGCAGTAGCTAGTTGAGTTATTATAGCGAAAGCATCAGCTCGATTATGGTATGGGCGTACCCCAATACCCTTCAAATTATATATGTGGGTCCTTATGTTTGATCTAAGTAATCCCGGAATCATGAAGAAAGTAGCAGCATGCTTCTTGTGTATGGTACAAAAGACTCGGAAATCGGCCCTTTTGGATATAAACAACTTAGCAAACTGCCCTTAATGTCACCGTGATTTGTGAGGTGGTGTTTTTTAATAGGGTAAGTACTAAACTTACATTTTCTTAAGAAAAATAATATATAATTTGTTTTATTTAGGAGATAGAATTGCCCCAGCCTGATTTCCCATCGCCCAAATCCTAATAACATAATATATAATATCTGGATGGAAGAGAAGGGTCCAAAGTTTGGTTTAACGTGGCTTTTTTGATATTGCCTGAAGTTACCACACCCATAGTTGGTTTCTTGTCCTGCAGTATATGTTGCTACAGCAATGCATTGTTTCAGTAGATGTTCTACAAGCCAACGATTGACTATAAAATTTATTGACTCAAGTGTAATAAATAATCTTTGTTCTAATATAATTTAAATTTTTATGGTTTCATTTTACTTTATTTGTATATTCAGGCAATCAACATAGATAAAGTCCTTGGATTATACTTTAATACAAATGAATCATAATTCAATCTTGAAACTCATTTGTAAACACTGTATATTCTAAATTCGTTCCAGGTCGATTCAGCTGCCTAAAATAAGGATAAAGGTCGCTTGAGCTTGAGACTAACATCTGTGATGTTGTGTATCGTGTTTCATTGTAAGGACATGGAGATGTCTAATCATGCATATGAGTCATCATACGATGATTGTACCGAACAACCCTCCCTCGAACTTTCCAAGTGTTTATCATTAATCGAGGGAAAAAGTCCGTGGTTGTGATTGTACATGATTAGTCTTTACGACCCAAGACAACACCAAGGCTCTACATACTAAGATTGTGCTTTGACTCGTTTATCATCTCCGTGAGGGTCACAAGGTGGCGATGTTGGGTGCAATTACGAAATATGTAGGAGCCAATGTATTGTAGTCGGGGATTCACCATTCATCTACGAGTGTAGATATCATATGTGATCTAATGAAATAGTAATACATGAAATCTCTGACCAGAGTGTGAGATGTACATTAGGAAAAAAGTTATCTAGTTGTGCTGCAATTGACACTATGAATATTTCATGATTGTATCAAATAGCTATTTAATCTAATATGCAACCCTCGATGAACCAATGGTTGCAGATTCGATCGAGATATATGAGATGAATGGACCATATTATACGTTAATTATAACCGATTGGTTCTTGCAGGCAATATCAATGATACCTATGGAATCATGAGCCGGTGCTACTAGACGCTCTTACCATGATTCAATATGTTTTATCAGAAAATGATTTCTGACATTCTTATGATCAAATGTTGGTGCATGGAATGAGGAAAATTAGGGTAAACCCGAAAAAAAGAGAATATCCCGAATCACAATGAGCTGTGAACTCACGTCTAGCTGTATCTCTAAACCATTGAGGGTCACACAAGCGCTTGATCATTTTGTTTCCGTTGAGAGAATAAATTCAAGGAGTTGAATTTATATATAATTTAAAGACAGTAAATTCAAGGAGTTGATTTTGAGAGAATAAATTCAATGAGTTGAATTTATATATATATATAATTATGATATAGTAAATTCAAGGGGTTGAATTCCTTATGTATTTGCGCCTAGCTAGAGTCACTCAATGTTTCTGTCCCGCCGGCATCAGGGGCGAAGACACATGCTTCTCAGGTGGCCCAATTTTTTTTAAAAAAAAATGTATATGTAAATTTTGTATAATTTTGGAATAATATGATATTAATCCGGGTATCAATTTAAAATATTAAAAGATTCTAGAGTTTCAAATTTTGGTCTAGACAGAACCATATTTCTGACTCCGCCACTGCGAGGCATCACATAACATCGATTTGCAAACTCTGTAGAGCGTTCAGGGCTCGGATACTTATGATGCTGCCTTTCAAGTGGAGGAGGACGATGTTCGAGTTGTGTTCAGAAATCCTGGAATGGAAGATGACCCCACTTGTGGACCCATAATCGATGACATTGCAGTCAAGAAGCTTTTTTTTCCAGATAAGCCCAAAGGTTAGTTTGGCCTGATCAAAATCTGTACAGAGTGTCCATTTGCTGATCCTTCGTTATTATATTCACACGATCGTCACCTGCAGATAAAGCGGTTGTCAATGGTGATTTTGAAGAAGGCCCATGGATCTTTGGAAACGAGTCACTTGGCGTACTGCTTCCAACCAATCTTGATGAGGAGACATCATCACTACCTGGTTGGATAGTTGAATCAATAGAGCAGTCCGGTACATCGATTCTTACCATTTCACTGTCCCGGAGGGGAAACGAGCCATCGAACTACTGTCGGGGAAGGAAGGCATCATCTCACAAATGGTGGACAAACAAGCCTTACAGACTAACGTTTTCCTAGGCCATGCTGGGGACGCCTGTAAGCAGACACTGGCTGTCATGGCTTTTGCAGGCGATCAGGCTGAAAACATACACTACACTCCCAACTCGAATCCCACGTTTCAAAGTGCTGAGTGTTAACTTCACGTACATGGCCGAGAGAACTCGTACGTGATGACATGAGCTCGCTGTGTGGTCCAGTTGTTGATGACGTGAGGGTCGAGCAATCTGGCTCGATTAGGGTTGGCATTGGGGTTCTTGGTTTTCAGCTGCTGCTGATATAGCGTTGGTTTAGATATCTTTATTTTGTTTTCTTTTCCTTTTTGTTTTTGTTTTCAAAATTTTTCTTTTGCCTGCAGCCTGAGGGAGTTCCACCGAAAACCGAGTTCCCGTGTTTTTTTAGGTGTTGGTAATGAAATGCTGATTGAGGAGCCTTGTGTTTTTAGGTTCTCAAAATTGATGATGTATAATGTAGGAGGTGAAAAACACACTGAATCCTGGTAATTAAACAATCTATAAGAAGCATCAAGTGTGACCAACACAAGTTTAAGTGGAAAAAAAAAAAGGGTTCTTTTAACTGTTATTTTGATATAATTATATCATATAATATGTTATATAACAAATAAAAATAATAAATATTATTATTTAGTCATTGTCAAGTAGTGTCTCCGATCCTCGTTCGGACAAGAGGGATTTTTTGAGCCGAAAGAAATTGAACTTTAGTTTTATTGCAGATAAAGTAAATAAAAACATTTGGAATTACAATTTAATAATGTATATTAAAAGTAATTTTTAAATAAAAAATTTAGACAAAAAAAGATGCAACTTGCAAGAGATGATGCCCGATTGGAGAGGCCGTTAATTAATAAGAAAAAAATGAAGTTTTATAAAAGTTGATACTGTTTTATTGTATAAGATAAAATAATATTTAAATAAACACATGGAACAATATGTAAGAGTTGTTTGAAGTTGGGAGAAACTAACGAAAAATAAAAAAGATCAAAACGAAAAAATAAATCAATTTACTTTGTTTTTTAAAAAAACTCAAACAACACACTAATAAATTATAAAAATAATAATGAAAACGCTAGTTGATATTGAAAAGGCGTTAGTTGAGGTCATAAGTGGGGCTCTATATATTGACGGCCTAATGAAAGTTCCCCTCTTTGGGAGAGAAAAAGACAAGGGAAATGAGAGGAAGAAGGTTGCCCGCTTTTCTCCATTATTAACCTCGTCTCCCCCCCCCTCTTTCCCCCCTCTAATGGAGCAAGACCAGGGGAATGGAATTCCGATCCCCACCTCTTCATCCCCAGAGTCTGATCATGATGATTATCATCCCGATTCACCGCCAGTTGGATCTCCGGAAGTAACAGGATTCCAACTTTCGCCGCCTGCCGTGCTATCTGATGATCTTCGCTGCAAGATTATCAATCAGGTGCCTTTTACCCTTTAATCTTGGACTTGCAATTTCTTCGTTGATTTTTTGACCGTTTTGTGTGTTTTATTGCGATTGGCCGTTTGTTGTATATAACTTGTCCTATTTTTTTCTTGGTTATGTTTAAAGTTGAGCGGTCTTATGTGTTTTTCTTGCCCGGTCATGCTTTAAAATTAATTGGTTACTCAAGAGTTCAGGTCTTTCTTGACTTGCTTACTGTTAAAAGTAAACATTTTCGTTTTTCTTGATTAATTTTTTTTCAGTGCGACGGTTCCCAATTTTAAAGATTCCATGTTCTTTGATCCTTAACCGAAGTTTTTGGGGTTCATTCGTGGATTAGGGGTTTAAAATTCAGTATATGTGATCAATGGATTTTAAAGTGTAATTGGATTTGGTATGTGGATCTTGGTCACGTATACCCTGTAATTTACTTGTTATTTTATTATTGAAGTTGTTGTGTTGATCTTGGTCTCATATAAACGAGCATTGCATGTTATTTTATGATTTTTATGGATAGCTGTTTCTTTTTATGAACCACAAGAATCTGATTGTTTCTGTAAAGTGTTGGAATAATGTACAGGTAATGGGCATGTACCTGATTATTTTGTTGCTAGTTTGCTAGAAATCTTTGTTCGATGATTCTATCTATGACCTGGTGACTTCTCAATTCGATCAAATATCTGTTCCGTTGTAAGATGTGCTCGATTTAATATTTCTTTAATTTGGAATGTATTTTGTCTTACACAAGCAAGTGAATTCTTTGTGACATTTGGTGATACATATATACATTTATGCGTTGATGATTGTAGCAGTACCTTCGTCATCAGAATCTTTTCCATTTTAGGTAGAGTATTACTTCAGTGATGAAAATCTGCCAAATGACAAGTTTCTGATGAAATATGTTGCAAGAAATGACGGTTATGGTGAGTGCCAAACTATTTTCTCTTCTTTCCTTTGGAGATCAATTGGTTCAGTCCACCCTGATTTTCAAAAATCATTTTTGTTTTTAATTTCTTTTCCTTTTGATACATGTAGTATCATATTTGAGATTTTTTGGTTTATCAGTTATTATTTTTGTTTTCCCTTTCGAAACGATAATTAGTCTTGGAAATTTAAGTTTTTATGTCTGTTTAAATTGTTATGATACTTGGATGCGCATCAGTGAAACTTCCATTCATAGTGATCCTACTCCCATGTCTTAAAGGGAATCTTCTATCTTCCAGTTCCTATGGGTGTCATTGCTTCTTTTAGAAAAATGAAAAAGCTTACGAGGGACATGTCATTGATAGTGGCTGCTCTAAAGGAATCTGCTCTTGTTGTAAGTGGTTGATTTTTATGAAAGAACAATAGTCCTGACAATATTGGTAGGATAAAATACAAGTGAGAGTGCGCTAAGCTGCTGGTTTGCGGTTTGATTGTTGATTGCAGGTGGTCAGTTCTAATGGTAAAAAGGTGAAGAGGCTTCATCCTTTACCATTGGCTGATGTGAAGGATCCAATGGTATATCTTCTGATGATGAATTTGATATTATTCTTTTCCCTTTTACTCGATTCATAAATTTTATTAATTTTGTAGGTTTGCACTATACTCGTGGAGAATCTGCCAGAAGATCACTCAGTAGAAAACCTAAATCGAGTGTTTGGTGAAGCTGGAAAGTGTGCATCTTTTAATTTTCTTTCATTTTTACTTTGATCATACTTGTTTCTAGTCAATGTAAAACTGTACTTTGCTTCTGTATACTAGAATAAAGAATATCACGATCCGTGATCCACGTGATGCTAGGGATTCAAAAAAGTGCACAGTCGCAGAGAAACTGATTAGTGGGAAGGTATACTGAAGTTTTTCTTATTTGCATGTGCTAATCTTTAATGGTTCTTATGTGGAGTAAGGTTGTAAATGTTGCATAGTTCTTGAATGTGGGTCAGTTCTTGAATTCTAGCAAATCATATTTGAAGTGGCCGGTTATCACTTAAGATACTGTAATCGTCAGGGTTTCAGGAAATAACTTGGATGGCATTTGGATAATTTCGTTTACACATTGGATGACACAAATTTATTCAGTGTTTGGTTGTGTATTTGAAGTTTAAAGCAAGCAGGAGCTTGTTACTAAATCACTTCAAGATGTTTATGGCATCGGCTTTTTTGGAACATGGATCACTATGTTCTCCTATAAACTTTTTTTCCTTAAATGGAAATGTCTAAAATTGATTTTAGTTACATTTTCTTCTTAGCAGATACCGCAGCTTATGAGCTTACATACGAATTGGTACAACCATGTGAATTATAAGTAAATGCAAAGGTTACAAATGAAATTGTTTACTAGCTACATGTTCCATCAAAGTGTGTTTGAGTAATTATTCCATTATGGTTTGTTTTTCTTAAACGTAAGGGTATTAGGGGAAAGAAAGTTTACGGTGTTTCTGAGATGTAGATAGTTTATTAAAGGAGTTTCTCTTCAGAAATATTGTATAGATTTTGCATCTCTCTCTCTCTGACGTGCACTATATATACATGTTATTTGTTTTTGTTCACCTGATGTTATTGTCGACTGGTTTTTGTATGAAGTTGCATGCTCTTGTGGAGTATGACACTGTGGAGGCTGCTGAGAAAGCTGTAAGTGCTTAGCACAGTCTTTTTAAAAGTAGCATGTCTCATCATTCTTGTCATATTTTCTCTCTTTAGGTTGGATGATTGAGTTTAGGTAATTTGTTTTAGGTGACCTTGCTAAACAATGAGCAAGATTGGAGATATGGATTGCGGGTTAAGCTTCTTAAAAAAGTGGTATTTTGTTCTATTGCTCTTTTGTCCGTGATGCATAAAAATTATGACTAAGCATCTGCTTCACATTAGTAAATAAGATTTGTTTTCTTTTGATCCTTTAGAACAAGGCAGGCCAGAAGAAATTTTTTTGGAGGGAATCAGAGTCCGAGAAATGCAATATTGTTCAAGCATCCGAGTCATCTGGGAATGAGGAGAATCGTGATTCAAGTGAGCAACATGAATCACACGATGAGGAGGTGCATCTTGAATCTTCTAGAGTTACTTTTAATGTTATTCTACTCTATGAATTTCACCGAAGTTCTTAACGGGTCATGGCCTATCTGCATATGTATCTGCATATATGCTTGAACCATTGAGAAAACAATAACACTTCCGAACTCCAATTCCTTGATGCTTATGCACTGTATATGGGGTCGGAAACTTTGTATGACTAGGTTTGTTCTTGAGCTTGTCTGTAGTGACTTGATGTGTATATTTGTTGCTATGCATTTATAGATTGTGGACCAGTCATCAAGAGAGAGAAACGGGGTGCATTTGGCTAAAGAGAAAAATGGGTACAAGGGTCGAAACCATGCACCCGGAAGGAGATTGAAACATCATGGACCAAATGGACACGGTTAGATTAGCTAGTTTGTCATCATGAACTTCCCCAGATTCTGTCTTGTTAAACTGATTTTGTTTTATTTTCAGGACATGGAACACAATTTTCCAGCCATGGTACTGAACCTTCCAAACCTCCACCAGGCCCAAAAATGCCCGATGGAACCAGAGGGTTTGCCATGGGCAGGGGACGTCCCACGACTACCAATTGAAGCTTAATGGTGTTGAGCTGCAGTATCTGTTCTTGATGGCAATCCTGGCTTTGAATGTTTATCATATCTATAAAATATTTACAATCTAAATGTCAATCTTGTTGCAGAATCTGTCTTGTGATTTTTGTAATATAGCTGCTATTATAAGTTGTAAAATTTAAAACCTGTGATTTTTTGTGTTTCTTGGTTTAAAAGAAATTTCTCTCGATGGGGTACAAGTAGACGGATGTGAGTTAGCAAATGCTAGATTGAAGCAAGAAGGAACATGTTCGAAAGTAACTTCGTATATTAAGTTTTATATATACAATTTTGATACGACAAAAAAAAAATCTCAACTCATAAAATATATTAAATTATAAACTTTTATAAAATTTTCGTCACTCAATTGTGTTTTTCTTCACAAATTGAGAGATATAGAATTTTTTAAAATCAATACGTGTTTTTATACTATCTCATTAAAAACATTACTAGAAAAAACCTATTGAGATAAAAAACATAGTAAGAGAAAAAGAGTGCAGTAACGTAAATTTTTCTTCATGTTAACACGAACGATTCTTCTCAAATTCTGTAGATTGTGCATCCCATATTTCTGAATATTGTCGTATGAAGTGCATTTGTGAAGAGATCTGATGATTTTTCACTTGATTGAATGTGAAGAATATCAATATGTTTATTCTTCTCAAGCTATTTGGTGAATGCGAAGAACTTATGTGAAATATGTTTAGTTCTGTTGCTTTTTATGTATCTTTCTCATATTTGAGCAAAACACATACAGTAGTATCTTCGTATAATGTCATAGGCTTCTTGTCGAATAATAATTCACATGAAATTTGGATATGTTCGGTCATTGATTTTACCCACACACATTCACGACTTGCTTCATGTAGTGCAATAATCTCAGCGTGATTTGATAAAGTTGTTACGAGTGTTTGTTTCTGTGAACGCCAAGAAATTATAGTGCCTCCAAGAGTAAATATATATCCGGTTTGGGAACGTGTCTTGTGTGGATCAGGTAAGACCCAGCATCAGCATAACCAATTATACTTTGATTGGTATCTTTTGAATACAAAAATCTCAAATATGTCGTTCCTTGAAGATAACGGCATATATGTTTAATTCTGTTCCAATGTCTCTTTGTTGGATATTAGCTAAATCTTGCCAATAAATTTACAGCAAAAGATATATCAAGTCTTATACAATTTACAAGATACATAGAGACACCAATAGTACTTAGATATGATACTTCTGGACTGAGAATAACTTCATCATCTTCACATGGACGAAATGTATCTTCTTCTATGTTTAATAATATAACAATCATTTGAGTACTTAAAAGATTTGATTTATCCATATTAAAACGTTTAAGGACCTCTTCTGTATAATTTAACTGGTGAACAAATATTTCACATTCTTTTTGTTCAATTTGCAAACCTAGGAAATACTTTAATTTTCCAAGGTCCTTCATTTCAAATTCTTCCTTCAAGTACAACACAACTTCTTGAATTTTCTTATTCGTTCCAATGATATTTAAATCATCAACATATACAACAATAATTACGCATCCGGATGTTATTTTATTAATGAAAACGCAAGAACATAGTGAATTGTTTACATATCTCTTGTTCATTAAGTGTTCACTTAGCCGATTTAACCACATTCGACCGTATTGCTTTAACCGATATAATGATATTTGTAATTTCACATAATAACATTATCTGGGTTTTGAACTTTGTGCTTCAGGCATCTTAAATCCTTCAGAGATTTTCATATATATATATTACTATCAAGTGATCCATATAAGTAAGCTGTGACATCCATAAGACACATTTCTAATTTTCAGATACCGCCAAACTAATCAAATATCGAAACGTAATTGCATCCATAATAGGAGAATACGTTTCTTCATAATCAATTCCAGGCCTTTGAGAAAAACCTTGTGCAACAAGTCGAGCTTTATATCTTACTATTTCATTTTTCTCATTTCGCTTTCAAATAAAAACTCATTTGTACCAAACAGGTTTTATACCATCAAGTGTCAGTACTATAGGTCCAAAAACGTTACGTTTAGTTAGCGAATCCAATTCAACATGGCTGTCATCTTTCCATTTTATCTAATCCTGTCGATTTTTACATTCACCAAAAGATTTTGTTTCATGATTTTCATTGTCATTTATGATGTTAAATATCACATTGTAAGAAAATATCCCATCAATTTTTTTTATATCTTTTCGGTTCCATATTTTTCCAGTATTGATATAATTGATAGAGATTTCATGATTCTCATCAGTTTTTGGTTCTAACAGAATATTTTCATCATCATGTATTTCTGTCGGAATATCATTCTCTATTTTGTGATCATCGTGTTTATCTATGCTTTTTCTTTTTCGAGGATTTTTATCATTGGAAGCGATTGACTTTCTAAGCTTTCAAGCGTTTAATGACATTATGAGTGTTTTCAATTTGTTTCTTTGAAATTTCAATTCGAGCATGGACATTTACAACATGTATATATGATTTAGTTACCCTTTTTTTTTGTTTGTAAATGCATCTGGTATTGATTTGTTATTCTTTGCAAATGCACAATTTGTTGTACATCATTTTCACATTGTTTAGTTCTTGGATCCAGATGTAACAATGATGATGTATACCATGTAATTTTTCTTTCGATATGTTTCTTTTCTCCCCATAACATTGGGAATATTTCCTCATTAAAATAACAATCATCAAAATGTGTTTAAACAGGTCGTCTGTCTGATGTTTAAGAGATGAAATTATTGAGGGGCTATCATAACCAACATAAAATCCGATATTTCTTTGAAGTCTCGTTTTTGTTCGTCGAGGCGGTGCAATAGGCACGCATACCATATATCCAAAAGTTCTCAGATTAGAAATTTCTGGTTCTTTACCAAAGGCAAGCTGGAATGGTGAGTATTTATGATATGCACTTGGTCTGATGCGAATTAATGTAGCAACATGTAAAATTGCATGTCTCCAAATAGAAACATGGAGTTCTGTTTTCATAATCATTGGTCTAGCAATCAGTTGTAGACGTTTAATCAATGATTCAGCTAATCCATTTTATGTATGTACATGAGCAACACGATGCTCAACGGTGATTCCCACTGATATACAATAATCACTGAAAGTCTGGAAAGTAAATTCACCAGCATTATCAAGTCTAATTTTTTTGATTGTATGATCTGAAAATTGATTCCGCAATTTAATATTTGAGCAAGTAATCTTGCAAATGCCACATTCGAGTTGATAATAAACATACATGTGATCATCTGCTAGAGCCATCGATCAATACCATAAAATATTTAAATGGTCCACATAGTGGATGAATTGGTCCACAAATATCACCATGAATACGTTCAAAAAAACACGGGTGATTCATTTTGGATTTTAGCTGGTGATGGTCTTATAATAAGTGTTCCAAGAGAACATACTTTGTATTGAAACTTATTATTTTGAAAGATCTTCTGGTCTTTCAGCTGAAGATCATGTGTATTTCTATAATTACTCGCATCATTGTTGAACCAGGATGTCCTAATCAATCATGTCAATTAATCAGTATTGAAGAATTATCAAATACCATGTTTGATTCAATTGGACTTATATGTGTATAATACAATCCGTTATGTAGCATTGGTAGTTTTTCAACTACATATTTCTTTCCTGATTTATATGTGGTAAGACACATATATTTCTCATTTTCTTCATTTATTGTCTGAGTATCATACCCATGGGAATATATATCATTAAAACTCAACAAATTTCTTTTCGATTGTGGTGAATACAAAGCATTATTTATCATAAATTTTGTATCTAACAAAAAATATGCTTTACTACAACCTTTAATCAAGTCTATATGACCTGATATTGTATTCACCATTGTTTTTGTTGGTTTTAGTTCCAAGAAATATCTTTTATCTCGAATAATAGTGTGCATTGTACCACTACCAGGTATGCAAACTTCCATAAGATTAGTTCCATGTTTAGCTTTATTCATAACATTTTCCATATTTGAATTTCAAAAAAATATGTAATGAAAAAAAATTACTGACAATATATATGTAATTTATTGAAAAATATAAGGCTTATCATAATTATACAGTAAAATATTAACATATGAGCACATGAAAAATAAATATTTTACATTTCTATTCCACCAATATATTGATCATTTTCAGAGAAATCATTCAGAAAATCTGCAACATCAAAATGAATTGAATCACTCAAACGGTCATTGCATTCAGTCAAATTGGTCTCTTTTTCTTTTCCCTTTATCGACTCTTTATAGAGCTTACAAAGGTGATCGAGGGCTCGACAAATACGAGACCAATGTCCTGGAGTGTAGCATCTAAAACAAAAACTTTCAAATTGTTTTGAGTTATTTTTATTAACATTCATGTTCTCGTGATGTCTTTTTAGTGGGTGGTTCGTGACGTCCTTTTGATATGAATTATAGAAGTAATTATCTCGATTGTTTTCAAAACCACGGTCGCGACAACGACCACTTCCACGACCACGTCCACGGCCACGACCTCGATTTCGACCTCGACCAAAACCTTGTCTTTGACTTTGATTTTGGTTTCCAGGTTTAAATTCATTTTTACTTACAACATTTACTTCTGGAAAAGCTGTTGATCCAGTGGATCTGGACTGATGATTTCTCATTAGCAGCTCGTTGTTCTTTTCCACCACAAGAAGACATGCGATAAATTCATAATATCTCGCAAATCCATGCACTCAATATTGTTGTTGTAGAGTTATATTTGATGTGTGAAAAGTGGAAATATTTTTTCAAGCATTTCCGATTCCGTAACCTTATATCCACAAAATTTTAATTGCGAGATTATTCGATACATCGTTGAATTGTAATCATTGACTTTCTTAAAATCTTGGAATCTTAATGTATTTCATTCATCACGGGCGGTCTGAAGTATAACTTCATTTATATATTCAAATATTTCTTTTAATAATTTTCATAAAGCCATGAGATCTTTTTTAATGAGATATTCACATTTTAATCATTCATTAGATGCCCACGCAAAAATATTATAACTTTTGCTTTTTCTTGTGATGATGATATGTCGTTTTCTTTAATGGTCTCATTTAGACCTAATGACTCAAGATGCATTTCTACATCGAAAGTCTATGGCTTATAATTTTTCCCGTAATATCGAGCACAACAAATTCGAGCTTTGTCAAATTTGACATGGTGATAGTAGAAAAATAACAATGTATTTTATTAGTTAACTTCTAAATATATTAATATGACGATAAAAAGTAATGGATAAATTATAAGTACAAGCATTCTTAAAATTTAAAAAAAAACGCAAGACAGATATTCTCCGATAAATACAAGACTAGTGAGTATAATAACCAAAATAATTATATAAAATAACCTTGAAAGAACAATCTTCTTCTTTTTTGAAAATTTTGATGAAGAAAATTTTTAGGGAGGAAGAGTAAGTTTGGAGTGATTGAATGTGTTTGTAAAATCAAATTTATAGGGTAAAAACTAGCCATTTATGACCGTTACAAAATTTAAAAAAAATAAATATATGTATATATAAATTTTATGGTAATAATATGATGTATATAATGTTAATCAGGTTTAAATAATTATGTATATCACATCACAATATTATAATGAGGTGTCAGAGACTTCTTTTATATAATACTGTGATATTATACAAATATATATATAATTATTATATAACACAATAAATATATATATACAGTGAAATAATCGCATCACATTATTATATTGAGATGTCATAAACTCCTTTTATATAATAACATGATATTATTCAAATATATATATATAAAATAAATAGTAACACAATAAAATTATATAAACAATGTAATAATAAAATCACATCACGTTATTATAATGAAGTTTCATATACTATTTTTATATAATAACATGATATTATATATTATATATATACAATAAAAATAAATAAATCGTAAAATAAATATTCTTACTTTTGAATATTGTTACCTTTTTTTCTTGTGTTTTGGAGCTTAGAAAAATATGGAGATTTTTCAAATATCGTGTTTCGAGTATTGTGTTGATAATGTGTTAAAATTAAAAATTTACGATAAAAAGTAAAAAACTCACTCATAAAATATATTAAACTACACGTTTTTTATAAAATTTTCTCCACTCAATTGTGTTTTTTTTCACAAATCGAGAGATCTATTTATAAAATTTCATTGGAAATTATCCAAAAATAAATACATCATACGTTATCACACACTAATTTTCAATATTTACAACTCTTATTTTCAACACCCAATCTCCTATTTTCAACAGATATTATTCATAATTTATAATAGATGAATATCATCTCAACGATGAGCATAAAAATGACTACAATTGATGAACATCATATCAATATATATATATATATATATATATATGTGTGTGTGTGTGTGTGTGGGTGGTTTTTAAATAAATGATGATAAAAGTTATGAAATGGTTAATTTATAAAAAAAAATGTCATTTAATGCTTTGATTGGCAAGTTACATACGAAACTATTTCCGCACTCAAATTCAAAGAACAACGATAACTGATTGATTCCATATTTTGTATGGGATGCACCATTAGTCCATCATATCGTTATTCTCTTAATTAAAAAAAAAAGTCAAAATCATCCAGAATTAAGATTGTATTTAGACTGAGATATGTAGATTTTAAATCCGTATATCATAACGCACCTGGACATGTATATGGTTCATTTGCCTAAGTAAAACAGAAGATGAAAGAAAGACAAAAACACAAGTATAGCCCACAAAGAAGGAGAAGAGCAATTCTGAGTTACAGGTTTAAATGGTACGTAGATACAAAACGGCAGGTAAAACGATCACCTTCTCTGCTTAATTCACGAGCAAATGCATCATTCAGTAAGCATGTTCATTACCTGAAATTGTCGTCTCCCTCGTCATCATCAGCTTTTGAATCAAGATAAGCCTTGTAGAGGATTCTTCGGTACTTCTCTGGGCTGTCATACATCGTTGTGGTATTAATAATTTCACGTTCCAGCCAATATGGATCCACCACTTCCTTCTCATTCAACTTTGCAAAGAAATCCTCCCATTCGCTAATGATTCGAACTAGGCGAAGACTCTTCTGTCTGGTGAATAAAAACTTGATCAAATCTTTTGCTAATACTGTCACCTCCTCCGCCTCAATTATGTAGATGTACTGAAATTCAGACGAGAATACAATCATCATGTGATTTTAACAAAGAAGTGTCATTTCAAAGGGAGGGAGGAGGAGAGAGAGAGTACCAGAAATATAAAGCCAAGAGTTGCCAGTATCACTTGTACGGACTCGTCCCATATTCCCGATAGACCTTCTTCATCATCTTCACCAGAAGCGTCACCGGAACCACCCCCACCACGTGGGGGTTTCCCGCCACCGTCATCATAGTATTCTTGTTTCTGAATTTGCTGCTTCAGTACATCTTCAATCGACTGATCCTTTCTAAAATTTCCCATGGCATTCTCGAAAGCTTTCATCGGAGAAGCCTGCTGCTATATCATTAAGTGAAAATTTCATATTTTTCTATAAAAATCAATTCCAAATCGCTTAAGTTAATAAATAAATTAAAAGTATGAACTATATCATGAAGATTTCCAAAACGAGTTCAAAGGTTGTAAGAACTGAAAACTGTTCATCTTGTCGGAGTCTGGGAACAGCATGCAAGTACTCTGGAAAAATTTGGAGCAGCTGAGCCCTTCCGTCAGCTAGCAAGTAGCTAATTGTATCGATAACCATTCAAAATCCAAGATCCCAAGAAAATTACGATGTTTACTCTCAACATATTTTATCTTCTAATCCTAAGTTCCCTTTTAATTTCTTACATCCAGCCACTCCTCACTAAATCATAAACTCCAAAAACACGAGCTTCTACATCCAAATAAGTGGACACATTTTGAGAATTTTATAAACTAATAGAAGAATGTCATGTTAAGGTTGCACTTGGATTGATGTATTTGAGTGGATTTGAGAAAGATCTCAAATGATACAATTTTGGGGGTATTTGAAATCTACCATAATTACTAACAAAATTATATAATTGATATGGAATGGATCTGCATTCCACTTGAATTTTGTATATTAAAGCAAATTAAAGAATTTGAAATCTATCAAACCAAGCGCAATCTAAATTCATTTAGTCGAACAAAACAGTCTAACAGCAACAATTGTATGAAAGACAATGTGATCAGCATAACATCATCAGATTTAATGACTTGAAATAATCAAACAACAATGGGAAGTTTCAAAAACTTAGTCACCTCATCTGCATTTTCTGATTTTCCTTTGCCACCAAACAAACAGACAGGTGCAGCTTGCTGGTATCTAGTAGTGGCAGAGGTCCGTTTCAGGGAGATTTTGGGAAGTTTTATTTTCAAGTATGCAGAGGTGTTTCTTGATGACTCCTTAAATTGGAAATCACGACCTAGAAATGCCGGCCGTGAACAAACAAGTTGACATGCAGCGACGTTTATGCAACTCATCTCAACACAAATGGCTTACTTCATAATACCTATAAGTTCTCTGCAGTCAGAATTGCTCATTCCCACAGGAAAAAGAAAATCCTGTCCCTCAAGCTCAAAATAAAAACTTAAAATCTATGTCAAGTTTGTATGCTAATTAAAACAAACTAATCATGCTTGAATATCTAGTTCTCATATAATTCAACGAGGAATAATCAAATTTAACATATATAATTATTACGTATTAAGAAACTAATCTGTTTTAACCTTCAACCACACTTTCAAATAAATTTCCAGGATATGGCTCACTCATAAACCCTATAATAAATCCCTCAATCACATCCACTCCGTAGTCGGAATTACACTTTAAAGCTTAAAAAACTTTCAATAGAAATCCGATGGGTAAATGTTCAATTCTTTGAAATTCCCAAAGTTTTCCCATCCACTCAAACTATCAAAATGACCGACAAAATTTGATCGAACTTAGAGCACAAACAGAGATTTACCTGAAATGCTACTCTTGAATTTGACACCCGCAAGATTCCATCGTTTTTTCTTCTCTCTCCACGGCGAAGAGAGTTTGAAGGTGGGGTTTTTCTTGTGGATTGTATAGCGATAGGATTTTGATACAGATGAATCTGTAACCCGGCTCTCCGGTAAAGCCCAAGCCCAAACAAAATCTTGCAAGTTAAAATACAATTAAAATTTATTTCAAAACTTGCTCAAAAAATTTTCAAAATTATTAATGATTTAATAAAATATGTACATAACTTAGTAAAACTACGGCAAAAACTTATATGAGATGGTCTCACGGATCGTATTTTGTGAGGTAGATCTCTTATTTGGGTCATCCATGAAAAATTATTACTTTTTATGCGAAGAGTATTAATTTTTATTGTGACAAATAAGATTCATGAGACCGTCTCACAAAAGACTTACTCTAAAACTACATGCACATATATTTCGTTATAAGAAGATTACTTAATAAGTAATTTGGGTGTTGGAGGAGATTGAATAATTAAACAGAAAAATAAGACATACAATGAAAATAGTATATAACTCACCACACAATATTTGATCTCTTTCTCCTAAAATAAAAATTGAACAACGTAAATCGACATGGACTTCCAAAATTGGAAAACCCCAAAAAATGTTTATATTTTAAAACGCATTTATTTTATTAAAATAAGAGTAGTCCGAAAAAAGCTAAATTGGGAGAATGAAGCGACTCCGCTGGGGATCGAACCCAGAATCTCTGGTTCCGTAGACCAGCGCCTTATCCATTGGGCCACGGAGTCATCACACTGATCGAGGATCTCAAAAATTTATTTTGTTTTAAACAATTCGTTGTACAGTGTTTTTTGAACAAATTTATTAGACGTTAAAGAAAGAACACGCTTCTTACCTCTTGTGTTGGACTGCTTATAATTAGGCCACATGTTTCGCCCATAATTGGATCATTTGTAAACTCCACGCTCCAGATGTTCATTCCTGAGCATGAGAGGGGTGTGTTAACTGTCCCACATCGGTTGGATAAATAACCTGGGAGTTGTATATGTGTGCTTGGACAATTCTCCCCTCTTGAGCTAGCTTTTTGGGATTGAGTTAGGTCCAAGTTCCAATCTTAACAAAATTTGATGGAAATACACACTCAGGAACAATTAAAATTTCAATTGAGACACATAACTTCGTCTTAGTTAAAAACTTAAAATGAAAATGATAGCAGTGGAAAAGAAAGAGGAAATTGTAGGCACGGGAGAAACAAAATTATCGTCTTTGTTTGGAGTGAACAAGAATTGAGCAACATTGTTTGACCAAATTAAATAACCAGGTTGGTGTTGTCTTGTTCATCTACGTGATGATTTTCACAAATGTCGGAGCTCAAGCTAAAGATTCTGGTATATTCAAGATTCATAGTTTCTGAAAACATAGTTATTTACTACACAAGTGGAGAGTTACGAGAGAAGCATCGATCAAAACACAAAATATCTTTATTTCCAAACACAGTAAAATTTATAAACCAAACATGACGACCTTAAAGAACAGAAAAAGATGACATTTCTCGAGCATAAGCATTGGGGTTCTGGATCAGATAAGCCTCCACAGCCTTGAAAACTCCCAATACTTTCTCTTTCCCGGCTTTTATCTCTCTCTATCAGCGATAAATCGCCTTTTGTGTAATAAGTGCTGGTCACCTTAGAAAATGTACCCCCATCTGGTGATGTTTCCAACTTGATTTCATGTGTAATCTTCTCAAGATTGTCTATTAAAGTATCGCCTTCAATCACCGTGTAGCTATAACTGTATGTCTCTCCGTTCAGTTCATCAATCTAATACTTCAAAGATTTAAGATTATTACCTGTAAAAAATAAAATTAAGATTAAAAATGCATCTCATAACTGGATTAGAATTATATGGAAGATCGTAAGCAGGTTTGGATGTTCAGTTAGTTACCTTCAGCAAATTTAACCTGTTTTATGCTTCCCACTCCACCGTTGCCTTGAAGAAATCCCATGCTTTTAATTACCTGTGGGAGAAGTTTTGGGATCAAGTTACTGGAGTCTAGAATTGAGGCTTTAAAGATTCTTTTTGGACAAACTGCAGAAGCGTGCTCTTCCGTAAAAGTAAGGACGCCCATTTTCTTTCGCTACTGTTTCGAGGGTTCTTACTGATTGGATTGTGTTGGAGATATAATGTGACCATGGATTCTATTTATAGGCTATAACTACAAGTTCTTAAATATACTGTATCATAACAGGGATAAAGCTTCGTTAAATCCCCTTGTGACGATCCTCCATAATGCTCCAAATCCCAGAATCTCGCCATATGTCATTCCAGATTCCGGGAATTATACCTTTTTCTGTAATAATATCAATCGAGTAACAAGAATAATAAAAAGGGAAAAATCAGAGTAAACTGAAGTTTTCCTTAAATACTAACTTCAACATCCTGCAACCTTTGCAGCACAAATAGACAAGAAATAGAATGTATTAGACCGTCGACAAACATGAATGAATTTAAAAATTCCGATTTTAAATCTATAAATACAGCACTTCCCTGTGATAACTTCGCCAAGCAAAACAATATTCCAGTTTTTAATAAGAAAAAGCACCAAAGAACATGGCTATTACCACATTCACCATTTCTCCAATCCATCCTTCAAGAGTTTTCAAGGCCTCCATTGTGGACTCACACAACTTGATACCGAAGCTGATGCCACAAGCTATCAGCAGCATTCAGATTACTGAAGGTGATGGAGGTGCCGGAAGCATCAAGCAGATTAATTTTGCTTATGGTGGAAACTTCAAATCTTTGAAATATCGCGTAGATGAGCTTGATGAAGAGTCCCTAGTGTACAAGTACACGTTGATTGAAGGTGAGGCGTTGACAGATACACTTGAAAAGATTACTTCTGAAGTCAAGTTTGAGGTAACAAAAGATGGTGGCTCTGTGTCTAAGATAACAAGTAAGTACTACACTGTTGGGGATTTCATGCTTAAAGAAGATGAAGTCAAGGCAGGAAAAGAAAAGGTGATAGGAATGTACAATGCTGTTGAAGCTTATCTACTCCAGAATCCACATGCCTATGCTTAGTTTGCTCGTTTACTTTTTTCCGTTTGGTCAATGTTGTCCGCATATTTTCTCCGAGTCTCGGATGTTGTTTCTGTTTGTGAGATCTCTTTTTTCGTTTGTTTTCCAGTTATCCTCAGGATTGTCAACTCGAAATAAAGCCATTTTCTTCCAAATAAAGTGATTGTGCTTGCTTATGGAACTAAACAATGATGCCATTCGGACTGCCCATGGATATGGAAAAAAGGGTTTCAAGAAATTTAACAAATTCAGACAAGCGTACGTCAACAAAGAAAGAACACTGAACGGTGCTAATACTTAATTATTTGTGTATTTTATTTGAACATCTGTCTGAGGTCTTTAACTAGTACATGTATATAGAACACAATTTCGTAAACAAGGCTATTACTTTTGACAAAGTCACCGTTGTTTGATGGAACTAAAGAGCTCCTCAAATGACTGTCGAGGAGCTTCTGTTCGGGCCACTATTTCCACCACTTTGTAGGAAGACTCGGGACATAGCAATGCCTCAACGGCTACTTCTGCAACCTGATCTCTTGATATCGACCCCGTAGAAAGAGTATCCTGCAAGGACGGAGAAAGTTTGGCTTGAGTGAGTAAATAAGGGATCAAGAAAACATGCAGCAACTCTTACTAAAATTCGAAACTGTTGGTCAAATGTCATTACCTCTTGCTCCATGACTATATTCCCCTTGGGTGGATCGTTCTTTAGTCCCCCAGGCCGTATAATCGTGTAATTGATACCAGACTTGCGAATATGCTTCTCTGCTTGAAGCTTTGCAATCAAGATGAGTCCAAGGACATTCAGAAAAATGTAAGCAGGATTTAACAACTGTCCCATTGAAGCTCCGTTGACTAAAATAGAACTTATGAGTATAAATCTGTTAACACCACGTTTCAGGCAAGCTTCAACTAGGTTTACTGTCCCAAAGTTATCCACCTACACAAGAAGATTGCACAAATCCATGAAGAGTATGCATCCAAAGTGTAACAGAACCAAGAACACAAAAACCCGAAGAAATTCACTCACCTTCCATGGAGCCGTTAAATTCCATGATGGTCGAAAACCAGTAGCACATATTACTGCTTCAGAATCATCGCCAATAGCCTCAGCTAACTTAGTTGAACCCTCCGTCACATCTGCTTTCACCTGAAAATACAGGTGCATATAATCGGAGCCAACAGATTCACCAAAATTTACATCATTATAGTTAAATAAATGGCAAAAGATGCAATTCAGACAGAAATTTTACGTAATACATGAGGCTTTTAACATTGCAACCAATTGCTAATGTACGAATAAAACTTGATTTTTTGTCTTCGGTTATAAAGGAGATTGTGGCTCACTCGGCTGATCCGCACAGAATGTTCAAGACTATATTAATATCAAATCAACAAAAGCCCAATTCCGCAATCAAATTATAAACATCCAAAAACGGAAACTTAAATGCAAAAGAGCTCTAATACTAACGATTTGAAGATCGGTGTTGTTTCCGGGTAAAATTGATTTCGCTTTCTCAACATCACGGACACCAGCCTTGACAGAAAATCCCTTAGCCAAAAGCTGTTCGACAATCCTTTTACCGGTGCTCCCAGTGGCACCTGCAACAAATATTTTCTTCTTCTGAGAAGAACCCGCCCGCTGTTCTCCCTTAACCTGACTTCCCTCCATCTTCATTCAGTCAAATATAGAATAAAGCACCAAAAGAACACATGCAGAGACGTAAAGACTCCAAATTTATGATATAATGCAACGCAGAAGATTCGAGAGAGATTGAGAAAATTACAATCAGACAAGACAGAGAGACGCAATGAAACCAAATTCGTTATGCAGTAAAGAAACAGGAGATTCGAGAGAGATTGAGAAGATGAGGAAACTTACAGTCGAAGCTTTCGGGTAAAAAAGTGTGAGATTTGGGTGTGAACGAGAATAATTGTAAACGAGAGGCCGTCGGGAAGAGTCTACCAGTTGAGTGTAGCCTCGTTGGAATCGTACCGGCCACTCAACGTGGCATTAATCACTATATTTTACTATATTTTAATATATAACATACATAAATTTTTTACTTTTATTTCGTCCTTATTTTTTATCATTAAATATGTCATATAATATATAAATGATAATTGCTAAACATTCTACAAAAAAATAATATTTATACTATTTATATTACAAGATAATTAGAGTGCCTGCCTTTTTTCATATAAAACGATAATTAAATTCACAAATGAAAATCTTGAAAAAAAATCGAATGAAGATATGAATAGATTTTTATCGGAAATAATTTATGTATGTGCATGTTTTATGACTTACCATGAAATTAATAAATATGAGATCGGGCTTTGACCTAAATGATCTCATCCACTTTCATTTGTAAGTGACTCAAGTTCGAGCCCTCCACACCTCATAATTTAAGAAAAATCAAAAAAAAAATCAATAAATATTATAGTTTTGAAGTTTTATAGGTATTTTAAATTTTCCTTAAGAACTAAGGAAGGAGCTTAAAAAATATAATTTGACCAAAGTACATCATGTAACATTTCCTCTTGTAGCAGTCAAAAGAAATGCATATGAATTGAACATTATTATCAATATCTCTATAAAAGTGTGGATAGTATAAAAGTTTTCTCATTGTGAACGGACATTATTACCCTTCACATGTTTACTTATTTTCATTATTAGGTAACATATGTGGTAATTTCACATTTATTCCATTAATTAATAATTAATACTAATTAACCATATTTTATGGTTATTATTTTGTGTTTTTGACTTTATTCTCCATGTTCTTAAATGTTTGAGCTAATTTTAAATAAACATACTATTAAATTTACTAATATTAATATCAATTATTTTTTTTAATTTAATAATTTTCGTTCTAAATTTAATATTGATAAATGAAGAAACAAAAAATTTAAAATAATCAGTATTATTTTTTAACTAAATAAAATGAATTGAATTGAAAATAAAATTATATTTAATCAAAATTTTAAATTTATTTTGTCAAACTATTAATTTTTAAATGCATGAACAAATATAAAATTTTATAAACCTAAATTGTGAATATAAATAATATTAATAAAAAAAGTTAATAAATTTGAATCAGAAGTACATATAAAAATGTGGACGAAGAATCGTTCATCCACATACATTGGATAATATGATACTAGAAAAATATTGTTGTACAGTTGATAAAATGAGAAAGAAATATGTAGAAAATCAATCAATTTTTTCATTAGTTTTTTTATTGTTTTTAATTAACAAAAAAAGTGGAAAAATTTGAAAAAGGTAAGCACAATATAAATCTAATGTATTGATAGCCTTTTAATAATAATAAATTGAATTGGAAAATATTATTATACTTAAGTAATTATATTTTATTCTAATTCAAATTTACTAACTTTTTAATGTCCAATATATAGAATTCATCAGTAGTGTACATGATTTTATTTTTCAAACGATAATAAGAAAAAACAGAACCTTAAAATAGAAATATATAATGAAAACGAATTCAAATTTTCTGTCAATAGCTTCTTTTTCAATTGAGAAATGACATAATTATCATTTACATGCTTACTTATTTTCATTATTAAGTAACATATGTGGTAGTTTCACATTTAGTCTATTAATTAATAATTAATACTAATTAACCACGTTTTATGGTTATGATTTTGTGATTTTGACTTTCTTCCCTTATCTTTCTTTCATTCTAATAATATTTAATTAAGTCATATTTCATTAAAAAAATTTATTTAATTATATATTATATACATATAAATGTGTGGATGATAGAAAATTTTTCTAATTGTTGTAAATAAAGTTGAATTATATTCATATTTTAATTTATATGTAGCAAATAAGTCATGTACATGTTTTTAAATGTTTGAGCTACTTTTTTAAAAAAACATACTATTAAATTTACTTAATATTAATATCAATTATTTTTTTCATTTTAATAACTTTCTTGGACTTTCATTTAAATTCTAAATTAAATTAATTATGTTATTTATTGTTCTATTTCACTATCATTTGAATTCAATGAATTATTAAAAATAAATTTTAATATAATTAGATTTAAAAAAAATTCAAAAAATTATATATATGAAGAACTCATGATAAAGTATCTGAGTGCTTTGAACGAAGAGTCATTCAAATAAATTCTAAATTAAATATTGACAAATGAAAAAATTAAAAATTAAAATAATCATTGTTACTTTTAAATTAAATACAAAATTTGAATTGAAAATAAAATTATATTTAATCAAAATTTTAAATTTATTTTGTCAAACTATTAATTTCTAAATGCATGAACAAATATAATATATTATAAATCTAAATTTAATTGTGAATTTAAATAATATTAATAAAAAATTAATAAATTTGAATAAAAAGTACCTATAAAAGTGTGGACAAATGAATCGTTCATCCACATACATCGGATGATGTGATGCTAGAAAAATATTGTTGTACAATTGCTAAAATGAGAAAGAAATATGTAGAAAATCGAATTAATTTTTTCATAAGTTTTTTCCCACCAATTTTGATAATAAATAAAATAAATTGAATGATTAATTGTTTTAATTACTCTCATAGATTCTATTTTATTTAAGTCTCCTCATATTTATGTATTATCAAATAGTACTCAATCATAACAATAATGTCATGACATTTTATTTGTATTTGTAGAGTTATTTACATACAAGTATATAATGACAATTATATTGACAAAAAGGTAAGCACACATTAAATAAAAAAAATCAACAAACACTTAATTTGAAAAAAAAATATTTTTGAGCTTATTCACAAATTTTATCACAATTGATACTTTTTTCAGCTTATTTTTCTAAAAAAAAAAAATCAATGACGGTATCTATTATATGTTGAAAAAAATAGAGTCAAATGGTACATAGATAAAATTATTATAAAATTGTTTTAAAAAATGACACAAATGAGTCAAAAAGAGTAAGAGCAAGATGTTCCTACAAATAATTATTAGTATAACGTTAACATAACTAAATTGGAAGTTATGTTGGTGTAGAGTAAGTCTCTTGTGAGAATGTCTCACGATTTTTATATGTGATACGAGTCAACCGTACCGATATTCACAATAAAAATTAATACTCTTAGAATAAAACTTAAAATGAAAAATTGTTGTCATATGTTCTTAATTATTCCAAATTATAAGTAAGTACTATTTTAGATTTTCAAGATGTAATTTTTACATTTTAGGAACATATTTATCAATTAATTGATATAATGAGTAGATAAATATCAACATCATATACTAAAATGTTTTCTTCCACTCTTATATTGTTTAATTAATTAAAATATATTCATATAATTCTATTTACACTCTTATATTGCTTAATCAATTCAAATCATTTCACATCATTGTATTTGTATTGTTATTTTAATTCAATTTAAACGAAATGTTGTTTCATGGATTTGATCACGTTATGCAAAGATTAAAAATATTTTTACTATTAATTTATTTTTTAGTTATTTAGGAATATGGGTTCACGTGCGGATGCACGTGCTTTTTTGCTAGTCGTAATAAAAGAACAGATAAATTTAAATTTCGGATCATCATTCGACCTGCTTCTAAAAAAATAAAAATCACATCATATTAATAGCACGATTCTTCATGATTCATGTAATATAATATATTTAAATTCAGAAAGTCATGAATTTTAATAAAATTAAGAAAAGCTATAGTTTCAATGAATCTGAAGCAAATAATGATCAAAGCCTCAAACCAAGAGCTGAACTTGGAAATTATTGGGCCGAATTAACAAAAAAGCCGACGATGGACTCAATGGCACTCTGGTGAAAAAGGTCTGCTTCTGCTATGGAGCTCTCACATAGCAGCTCTGGTCACGGCTTGAATGCAGAAAACGCCACAACAGAGTTGTGACCACCGAATCCAAATGAATTTGAAATAGCTGCATTGATAGAGCATTTAAATCTTGTACAAATTCCTCATTTGACAAGGAGTTTATAGAATTGGTGGAGAAAAATAGATGAATGGGGAACCAAAAGGTGTCATACCAACGTTTACTTCGTGTTGCTGCTTTTTGTTTGCAACAGTGTCAAATTCCACAGAAGGCTCCGGGTTCTGCATTAATGATAATAATATATTGTAAACTGGAGAAGCAAAAGCCAATTAATGGTCAAACAATTCAACAGTTTCTTCAAAGATTTTCACTGATGGGCACATAAGGGTAAGTCATAGGCACTAGGCTCGTAGCAAACTAGTTAGTTTCAACTTACAAATTGGTTGATGGAAGGGTGAATCCAGCCTGTTGTAACAGCTTTGATGGTCGCAATAGCTTCCAAACCTCCGGCAGCTACCAAGGCAGTGCCCTATCATTGACTGTATAACATAAGAAGTGAGAAACCAACCATGAATTATGTCACATTGGGTCCAAAACCTCAGGCAGGCAGATAGATGGTGGGGGCAGTGCTTGTTGGGGATCTTACCTTAGTTGCGTTGATTTTGATGTCTGAAGTGTTTTTGAACACCTTCTTAATTGCATTTACCTCCGCTAAGTCGCCTACTATAGTGGAGGTTGCGTGGGCATTAATATAGTTAACCTGAAATGGAGCAACAGTTTCACATTTGAAAGGCTAGTGATCTCAAAAAAGATAACATGGGTATAATGACAACAAATTGATAAGCAGATACATTAAGACTCTTGACTCATTCTGGTTTTGTTACAAGTCTGCAAGTTCGGAATTGTGGCCGCATGTCACTATAATGTAATGAAATGAAGTAAGCAAATACCTCCTCAGAGGAAACCCCAGCATCTTCTAGAGCGCTAAGGATGCATGAAGAGACACCGAGGCCATCAGATCTCGGATCTGTCATATGATAAGCATCACAATTAACTGCGCCTCCCAAGTACTCAGCAATTATTGGTGCATTTCGTTTCATTGCATGTTCCAGACTTTCCATCACCTGTTCAAATTGAACAGTAACATCATATTTCAGTCAGGAGTCTTCTTGATCAGATAACTTATGTGGGAAGATGTAAGCAGAAGGGAAATTAAATGATGTGCCATGTAAAAGATGAGAACAATCTAAAGTCCAGTTTAAAATACCCCAAGTCCAAGATTTATAATTAAATGAGAGAAAAATCTTACCAAGACTCCAGCACCTTCACCCATGACAAAGCCATCTCGATCTTTGTCCCAAGGCCTAGAAGCAGTTTTGGGATCATCATTTCTTTGAGACAAAGCCCGGCACGCGACGAAACCTCCCAGTCCAATAGGAATAATAGCCGCTTCGGTCCCACCAGCTACCATTATATCAGCTTCACCTCGACGGATGTGATTAGCAGCAGCATAGAAACAATAATTTGAGGTGGCACAAGCAGTTGATATTGAGTAATTTGGACCCATCAAGCCAAGATCAATTGCAAGCAATGCAGATGCCATGTTTGTTATGGCATAAGGTATGAAAAACGGAGTTATTTTCCTGTGACATTTCTCTATCAGTGCCTTAACGCCCTCAGAGAAAACTGTAAGACCACCCATTCCTGTCCCAACAAGAACACCAGCACGAATTTTATCAATCTGCAATTATACCAAACTAAAATAATTTGAGAGGGCCGGCCTACACCTTCAAATAAATTAATCGAACGGGATAAATCATAAACAAATAGAATCCCAAGACCAACCAATACTTCTTTATGTAGAAAATAACGCACGTAATAAATACTAAAACAAGTTCAAAAAAAGGGGGCAAATTAATGCCGCGACAAGTTAAAAATCTATTAAAAGGCGACGAAGAGTTGATAATTAAATTCTCGACAGTATCAAAATTTAAGGAAAAATATCGTCAGACTTATTAAGTATATTAACAATAAAGCATTGATTTACAACTGCTGTCCCAGTTAACTCAACCGTAGAAAGTTTGCTTTTAATGGTTGTAAAGTACTAAGCAGAGGATCAGTCATCAATTAAGAGAAAAATATACA
The DNA here is from genome assembly GCF_025594145.1 of Primulina tabacum. NCBI lineage: Eukaryota > Viridiplantae > Streptophyta > Magnoliopsida > Lamiales > Gesneriaceae > Primulina > Primulina tabacum. Next base: position 37,630,499 of record NC_134564.1, on the reverse strand, counting down.
ATTCCAAGAGTTAGCAATGACGCGTTCCAAAAAAGTACCAACGAATTCCAAGTAAAATTCGAAACAAAAAAAAGAGAGAAAACTCAAGAAAAACGCAAACTGAAATGAAGAGCGAGCCCCATTCCTCACAAGAATATGAACAATATCAAAATCATAAAACAAAATGCAAAATCAAGAAACTACTTCACCAATCAAAATCCCACCAACGAAAACTCGTAATAAAGAAAATTTGAAAATTTCATAACTGGAACCCCAAGATCTATGTTGTCGATTACCTTTCAGCCACTTAACTAAAGCTATTTATCACAGAAGAAATCACTCAAAACACATTCCAAAACCTTGAAAAAAGTATCCAATTAAAAGTCAAAGCTCATCGATCTTTGAGAAAATCAATCCTCAAACCTCCCAATTAACTTTTACCTTGTCAAGCTTATCACCCCCAAGATCCGCACTTTCGAGTGCCTTTTTCCCCGCAACAATGCAGTATCTCAAACAGTCGTCCAATCTCCTGTCGTTCTTCCCATCAATGTAGCCGTCCGATTTGAATCCCCGAATCTGTCCGCCAAATCGCGTGGGGAATTTGGACGCATCAAAGCGGTCTATTAAAGTGATGCCGCTCTCACCACCAAGCAACTTATCGTAAAAAAAGTTTACATCATTCCCGAAAACGGAGACGAGCCCCATGCCCGTAATTACCACGCGCTTCTTGGGGTCTGCCTCGCGCTTGGGCGCGACGACTGCGGAGGCGGACACAGTGAAGGGGAGCCATCTAGCTGGGGGTTTGACATTATAGCGGAATAAAGGGACGGGCTGCGGAGGTTTCCGGAGGGGATCGAGCGAGGAGGTTCGAAGCGCAGTAGATTGAATTGCTTGCATGCTGGAAGCAGTGTTTCTCGATGAGAACAATGAGGTGGCGTGGATGGTGAGGAATGTAGTATATATATTAGGGAATTATTAATATTATTGCACCTTGTAGCATCCGAAATTTTGAAGAATTAATTCATCTTTTGCCGAAAAACATTATATATAATCTTTTCATATTTTAAATATAAAAATTTAAAAATAATTTAATGAAACATGTCACATGTATAAAAAAAACATAGCGATCCTTTAATACCAATACATAGAATATATAATAATCTTTAACATCGAGATTGTTATAATTATGCCCAATGTAGAAACTAAATATTTTTGGTCACTCCCAGAGTCTTACGGTTTTACAAGCGCAAACATATGATGCATCCTCGTTAAGTTTCAAATCAAACAATGACTTTAAAATCAAGCAAGGATAAGTTCAATGATTCTGCTATACTTTTAACTTCTGCAATCATAGCCACTGCGTCATTGGGTTTGTTCACTGTCGATCCGAAACCCTGTGACACATCGATTATAAATATGTTTTCCAGGCCGAGACATACATTCCAGATTACAATGGATGAGGAAAAAAAAAACGAAAGCATAAAATATGGTAAATGATAAAACTTGAGGACGTTAGAATTGAATCATACCCCGTCAGACGCTCGTGTTGTGATTGACGTGACGGAACTTAGTCAAGGAAACATAAAGTAACACAAAATCGGTCAGACAAGTTAGCTTCACTTGCTCAAGAAAAATATGTATAACATGAAAAACACATATCGAAATTGGAAAGGCTCGGCTTCGAATCAAAATCCATTTAATATAAGTAATTCTGTATCGTTCAAGTGAAAGAAAAGAAAGAAAAGAAAACCACTGATGCAAAACAGAAAGTAGCTGTTCAAAACTGGAAATTTACTTTGAGGGCTCTTCTTTGTTGGAAATCCTTCAAGACTATCTCTCTGGTAGTCGAAAGCAAAGCCTTCGTCTGACTTATATATTTTCCTGCCCTGGCACATGAAACTAGCTTCGGATAAGTGGTGTCAATCAGTATCAGTGGATTTTGATTGGGTTTAAAACTGGTATGAATTGTGGGTAAAACAATGGAGGAATTCATCTTGCTCTACTCTCAGCTTTGCCCCTCTTATTTGAGTTGGTATGTTTTGAGAGAACTGAGAAGATAAGAAGTCGGGAACTTAAATAAAGATTAAGAAGGAAAGAGAACAAAAAAAGAAAGATACTTTGGAGTTGATTAAACATTTTTTAACAGATAAACATTGAAAATTGATTGTTCTTGGTATCAAGTGGTAATTTTTTTTTAAAGAAAAATTACAAACAGTACACCGAACAAAAACGAAGTTCTTACAGTTGACCTTCGAATCCAAACACTTGCTTGCGCAATGCCCACTTTTCTCCGTCATCTCCAAGACAAGGTCGTTTTTTAGGGTAAAATATCACGTAAGTAGTGCAAGGCTGAGCATCGAGAACTCCGAAACTTTTAAATATGATTTTAAAAAATAAATCTGAGAATTATTAATTGAAATTTTAATAAAAATAACTAACAATATATATGGATCGTAAGCATATATAAATTGTTGGGACTAGTACCGTTAATCGACAAAAATGAAAAAAAATGCAAACTAAAGATTCCCTTTCTACGTTTTAGTAAGTTATCCATTTATAATATCAATATGAATTATGATAAATTAATCATCCAAGTGGCTTTTAGAAAATATTTTACATCGGTTTATCAAATTATAATTTATTTTATTAATTAAACTGCGATTTAAAAAACTATTATGTATAATAAATATCATAATTTATTGAAGAGGATGGAAATCACTTTACGGTCTGAAATTATTCATTTCCCATTGACAACTTCAGATACATGTTCAATCCACGCACATTTTGTTGCGTCCATCTTATCATTAGAACTGCTTTATCTTATTGCTAATTAAAATTGTTCGGTTTTTTATCAGGACATTATATTGCATACGTAGAATTGATGGATCGGTTCAACTAAATGGCAAAGGCTTTGTTTTACATAAATTGTTTTTTGGAGAACCTGATTCATTGAAAACATATATATTTTGTGTGTGTGTTTACTGGACATGGATTTTATGATGCCAAGATGAACATGTATTTTAGAATAAAGAGTGATTACATGTATTCCACATTGATTTATCTAGAACTAAAAAATAATAATTGGACAAAGAAAATGATTGTAAAGTCGAATATCAATTATGAAAATTTGGAATATGTTTCTTTCATACATATATCAATGCAATCTGAACAAAGTTCAATAAACAAAATATGGCATATCATAATTAAGATTGAGGATTATAATTAAGAATGATGCTACATGTATAAAAAAAATCAATACAAAAATTTAATTAATGTCAAAATCTCATAATACATTGAACAAGATATAATTGATTTAGATATCAATGTTCGATATATTGGATGTGTAATTAAATGCCCGTTGTTAATTATGTCGGAGAAAGACATTCACAAAGCCCTAGTCTACTGTACGTACTTTCATCACCCTGAACATTATTCAGAATCCTCCAAGAAAAGCTTCCAGGTCATTAGAAGTACTAGAGTTCTCATAGTTCAAAGTGAGCAACAAATCATCGAAATCCAGGTTGCAGGTCAGATTCATTCCGATGTTTGAATAACCGCGTGCATCATCAGCGAGGTCACCCATATCAATTTCCACGAGTTTCTGCAAAGAATTAAACAAGAGAGAAGATATTTAGTGAGAGTTAATTAATTTAACATAATCAACAAATAATGCGTGTTTCTCCCAGTTTTCAAGAGATTGACCAGACTCAATTATTGTAAACACAAAATAAAACTAGCCCTAATATCAACTTTGCAAAGTAGGTAAAATGATGAAGATTATAAATTGATACTCATGCAAGAAGAGAAATTGCTTACTGTTACTCTGAACAGGCATTAATCCACTAATAGTAGTATCCTCCACTGAACCCTGACTCGGGACGGCCAATATAGATGACAGGGAAGAATAAGTTGACTGTTTCTCCATCTCTTCAATTCTGCATGAAACGTTCTTCCTCAAATTTTCTAAACTTTTCAAATATCCCTCAAGTTCTCGCAGATCTATCCCCTCAATTTGTTGATTCCACAAGATTTCACGCTCCTTGATTTCACGATTCTTTGCAATACCAATCACGATATATATATATATATATATATATATATATATATGTAGTTTTGTTGGTCAATACAACTGTTGGAAGATTTAGACAATATTTTTTAGACATCTATTAGTGATGTTTACCAAATTTAATAGCCCTCTTTTCAAGAAATCTCTTTGCCCACAAAGATTATAACTAAAAACAAATGGAAAGAAAATAATTAATAATCAATTATTAGGATCTTAGACCAAAAAGTGAATTAAGGTTGCATCATTTGAAATATAATAAGATATATACAAGGTACATTTAGCAGATAATATTATAATTTGAATAATGTTAACCAAGCAACGGTATTTTTTTTAAAAAAAACAATAATAATAATAACAAAAAATTATAATTTATTAAAAATATTATTTTTTAGTCAAATAATAATAAATCATAAAGTTCAATTAATTTAACGGGAAAGGGTTCGGAATCCAAGCCACCCACCTGTGTGGCCAATGACCCAAATCGACTCTTCGTTTGAAGTCAACAAATTACACACACAGAGATACGAAGGGGAAGAAGGGTGGTGGGGATGGGGGAAGCCGGAGGCAGATCTGTAGAATAGCGAAATCAAACAAAAGGGCATCCTTCTTGATTCTTGCCGCTCTACAATACTTTCTTCTCAACATACATTTACTGCAGAGGTGCTTGCCACTCCCTTTCGTTGTACACATATATTTACCACTCTGCAAATCTCGCCTCTCCAATTGTGCCGGTTTAGTGAAAAACTCGTGCAGAAAACTAAGGGACACACGGAGGCCACTGTGTGTTTGTTTGTCTTCCGTGTGAAAGAAAAAATAAAAATAAAATGCTGGAATTGAGAGATGGGAGCTGCTATCCGAAGGAGGTAGTGGGGGTAGATATTGGCTTGGCTTGTGTCGACGGCGTGATTGCAATTATTGCCTTCTATCAGGTAATTCTTGCATTTTTTCTGATCCTTTTGGTTTGATGGATGTGTGTTTAAGTTTCATTAATCATGAGATTTGATGGGCTTTTCTTGTAGTATCACCATCTTGTTATTTTGGAGAAGTGCGTCGCTGGGACTCTAAAGTGTCTTTGAAATATTTTTTTAGAAAAAAATTCTGCTATCATCGGTTTCCTTTTCTTTTTTGTGTTTGTTGTCTATATTTATATTATTGTTTTGGTTTAATACTTTGTGCTGGTAAAGGGGACGGTTTAAAGTATTTTCTTGAAATTTAGTTTGGCTATAATTGTGGCAAGTTATTGCATAATTGGAGCAACTCTAGGCTTCTTTTTAAGCAATCAGACATGTCAATCCAATTTAGCAGCTGAGGATCAAGGTTTGTGAATTCTAAATATAAAAAAATATAATTTCTTTTAAATTTGTACAGGATTTCAGTCAAATCTAATTTAAAAGCTCAGTTTCAGCATAAGATGTTTTTGCTCTTTTTGATAATGCACTAAATGGAATGCTTGAATATTTTCCTGAGGTTGTGAACCTTAAAATATTGAGGTGAAAGATTTATCTAGGTTTGTTTAGTTAGAGATCATTATTTTCTTGTACGAGTAATGATTCTCCATGAAGCAAATTTTTTTGCATGAAATCACTGATGCAATTCCATTTATAGTCACTGCAAATTACATGGAATTGCTAGCTGTTCTTGTTGGATGGTGAGTTCTGAGGTCATGAATGTGAATGACACACCAAAACGGACAACTTTGTCATGCAGCTAGTTGATGAGTATTTTTATAGTTGCTCAACACGTTATTCTTGCCATTTTTTGATGATGCTACTGTCACATTGTAAAATATGCCTATTGTGTTAGCAACGCGATTAATGAGTGCACCGGTGGAAACATTTAAATTTAATTTCTTGTGGTAAGACTTTTGTTATTATCGGTATTTATTTGCTAGTTGTTTGCAACATTTTAGTAAAGTGTTTTTGGTTTTACGGGTGCAAGCTCCTGAAGATTTATATGATGTTGAATATTGTTTTGCTATATTTACTATTGGTTCCTGCCTTTTAAACTTCTCTATCAACAATAGTGATGTTTTTTCAGCATTCAAATGAAATCATAAACTTCAGTATTGATTTTTGATTGGTTATTCCCTGTCCATTGTTGCAGATGATAAGAATTCATTTAAGGAATTCACATCTTGGGTGGACCCGCCAAAAGGTGTGCAGTTACTTCACTTTTATAAACCCCTTAGTTACTAATCCTTTTGGAAATAACATGCAATTTGTATACGCTACCACAATAAATAGTTTCTCTAAGTTACCGGGTACCATGTGCTAAAAGGGAATCGGTAATCTTGTTTTACTTTTTCAGTGCTTTACTCAATCACTTCACTTTTATCACAATCACCTCAGTGATTGCTCCTAATCTACAAACTCTCATTGTTCAATGTTATATAGTTGCAACCCTATACCTTGTTTTTCTGATGCTGAAATGTTTTTTTTTTTTAATTTTGCGTTGTGGTTGAGATATTGGGATATGATCTAAGGTTTCATGGCGCAAAATTATCTGAACTTTTGTTTTGTTCGAGTCTCTCTGATATTTTTTTTTCAATATCAGGTCTTTCATCTACTGATTGGAACATCAAATTTTGGTGAGAATTACTGGTTTTTTTATTGTTGTCATTTCAGAGGCCTTTGCTTTATTAGATTCTATATTAGCTCTTTGATTGCGATCATCTGTTTGCTTTTTCATTAGTCCTCATTGACAATGTACTGTAAGATATCTAGGTCCCCTTTATTTCTGTCGCAGTTGCATGCCCTTGATGTGGTTTTCTTTAAAAAGTTGTGACAAGTCAAAAATGAATTATGTCGAACTTGTAACAGCAACCAGACCACTGCTTGCTTGGAGTTCCCTTGATGATAACATTTTTATGTTACTGCCTGCGATGATCATGGTTTTCATTGGATTCTACACATGTTTTATGATAGATTTACTTCATTTGCTTTTGCTTTGTTGTTGACTACCAGTTTTCAAGTAGCTTTCCTGTTTGGCCTTTTTTTGCTAAATTGAATTGGAAATTATTCGGCAGGTTATTTGCTTTATTTTGGGTTAACTCCCCTCGCTGCTTGTAAGGATTGGCTTTTCTGGTCACAGTCTTGTGGTTTCATTATCATGGGTACGCAGGTTACAACTTACAAGGCTGTTATTTGGATTCTAAATTTTTACATGTCCGTGGTTACCCTATGTGGGTATTTAATCTCGAGATATTATTTGTTTGCAGCTTTTCCCAAAATTTTGTTTGTTGCGGCATTTCTTCTACTCTTGTCATTTTGGTAATTTCTTTTTCGAGGGAATGTATATAATAGTGTCTGATACATTCATAATCTGGCGTTTTGCTCTTGCATGCGTGATTAATGCAGTGTCTATATAAAAAAAGACAAGTGTCATGTTTAATATGTTTTTCATGATTTCCCATGTGCTTCTGTTTTTAATAATATATGCAACACATTAAGTTGAATTATGTTTATCTCAAGGGTTAAATCTCACATTTGCACAAAAACCTAGCTTTTTTAATACGCTGACCAACCATTATTGTCTTAGTATATGAAGAGTTTGCATTTCACTACAGATCGGACTTAATTGAAACTTGTGACTTACAGGGTGGACCTTTGCCATCAAACAAATGATGATGAAGAAGATGAAGAATGTAGCTCCAGAGAAGCACTGCTGGAGAAGATCAGTAAAACTGATTATAGTGCCGGTAGTTGCTGCAATTTTTGCACCTTTCGGTTTATTGAAATAGGAAGTCGGCAAAAAGTTGTGATTCTGGTACAGATATAGTTTTTCGCTTGTGTTAGCCGTCATTTTTCAAGAAAAACTCTTTGGTATTAATATTTTATCTTATCCAACAACAAATTTCCACCAGGTTACTGTTTTAGTCACTGCAATTATGGTTGCATCTTCGTTGCTGATATGGATTGGGATGGGAAAGAATCCTATTGACTCCGTAGTTGTGGCTCAGGCATGTATGCCTTTCATTTTTGTTATCCTCTCTTACTTGTACTGATTAATTAGACTATGTTATACTCCTCTCTTGCTCTTATTGTGATGCTGATTGTAAAGAATTGCTTGCATCTCAAGTAAAATGATCATTCTGTTCCCTGTACATAAGAGAAGAAAAAGGCGGGGGGGGGGGGGGGGGGGGGGGGGGGGGGGCCGTTTATGAGAAGTTTTTGAAACTTTATATTTAATTTTTCTAAAACCTGAACTGTCCTTTGGTTTTATTTCTTGCGAATTTTATTTCTGGACAAGTTTAACAGAAATGATCTCCCGAGGCTGCCTGTACTGAACATTGGCATCAAACTGTGCTAGCTTGATTGATTATTTCGTTTGAAAGTAGATTCTCACAGAGACTAGTTTCATATTTGTTTCTGTTGTTAATGTTTAAATGGAAATATAACACGGCTCTATCTCTCTTTCTTTGGGAATCAAGGATTGACAAATTGAGATTTGTAAACATCTTGCAGGTGTATGTAGATCTCATTTCCATATCAGTTCTTTTACTGGGAATTGCCTTGGCATGCTATGGTAAGCACCTATAGTACCAACCTTTAGTTTTCACATTTGTCTTTTCTTTCTGAAAGTTCTAGAGATAATATGGATAGTAATTGTTTATATACCTTATGCATCTAGTATATGAAAAATTAGCTAATACAAGCGTAATTCAAAAGCCGCTTTTTTACAGGTTGGGGAAATTGGGCTCAGCGGGATAAATGGAATCCATACATTTGAAGTTGTTATGCTGCAAATCTCATAATTGTGGATCATTATTTTGTACTATGATTTTATCTTAAAATTTAATATATTTATTTCTTGAGAGGAAGAAGAGGGAGGGATGGAGAAGACATTTCAAGTATCTGATTATTAAATTTAGTGGTCCGTGTAACTTGACTATTTTTAGAATACCTGAGCATGCTTCTTCACCATACAAAAACAATCTCTTGTTTTTCTTTTTACGTTATTTGTTCACTGCATGCAAGCCTCGCTCTCCCTCTCTCTCTCTATATATATAAATTGTATTTTCATTAGACATCTTTGGTGTGTAGGGCTTGTATTGTTCCTGAAAATGAGAAAAGTGAGATCTGATCGGTCTTCATCAGAAATGTGGAAGGTAGCTACTCAAATCTTATTCACAAACTAGCAATAGGTTCGCCATGCTAATAAATAACCTTTTGTACATGTTGAATTTTGAGAAAGTTGTGACTTGAAATGTAATTGGAGTAAAAGTTATTTGAATGAGAATTTTCTTATTGTTTTGAATGTCCTAATTATTTTTTATGAATGAACCAACGGCTTGATTATGTATCCATTCATTTGTATCTTTGTGATGATTTTAGTGATAATCCAATTGTTTTCTCATAATATTTTGTTACACTCTTCTACATACAGGTTGCTGGTTTGGCCATTGTATGTGTTGTCAGTTTTACATCGAGTGCTTCTGTTGCTCTTGCTACAAATATTCCTGTAAGTTCCTGTTAGTTGTTACGTTCATATTTCTAAGTTAATTTCTGTGAAGGTATCATTCTATGTACTGCAGTTGTTGTATCACTGGCATGGGAAACAGATGGATGGCCTCTATACAGCTCTTCTGCAGGTTTTGTATTATTTCATAGGTAAAAGTTTTAATTTCTTCGTTCCAAAAGTTATGACTAACTGGATCTTGGTAGCGCAAAGGAATAAATGTTGGAACATATCTTGGCATCCGTTTATGTTATAGCAAGTAATATTTGATAATTTGAGAACAAGAATGATATTAAGATGATAAATGTATTAATTTCATTTCATGCTTTTGTTACTTCCACTCAAATTTATGTCTCTTGTTTTTTCGATTTACTTTCTTGACATTCTGTATTCCAGGTTCATCGGTGCCCTCGGCCTTCATCCTATTTGAGATGAGAGAGCTACCACCTCCGCTCACTACTAAAGAACAAGAGGAATCGAGAACGTTGGCTTTTATTAGTGATGGTTCAGTGACGACCCACCCACAACACTGGATTACTTCGACAATTGTGCAGAATCAGGTTCTGATAATGACTTAATTATGGCTTCTTTATGTGTTGTGTTAGATGGAATGATATTTCGGCGAATTGTGCTCAACACGGTTGGAACTTTTTACGAATGCAGGTTTCTAGAGCAAGCCCCATATGAAAACAAACGTTTCATCACGCCTCGACTCACGAATAACTTCTCATCATACAGTAAAATGTGGAGAGAAATATGGAGGAGACAAGCAGTATGACAGGTTAACTTAACAAAGAAACTGGGTTTGAAAGGCCACTGGGCAGTACATACCCTTGATCTTATCCCCTGTAGATTTGGCTATGATACTGAAACTAACTAGTTCGTGTATAAGCTGTTTACTTTCTTGTCTCTTGGTCAAGTTTATCCATTTATTCTGAATTTTCAATTTCCAAGTTAGAAGGCCAAGTGCTCTGCGCCGTTACATATTTAATGACCATATTTTTAATGATACGCTTGAGAACTTATACAAGAATTCAAAATTTGAATTTAATTCAAAGAGGGATATATATTCATCCAATCGTACAGTGTTTTTCAATTTTTCGATTTACTGCACCACGGTTGCATATTATGCGATAGACACATCAATCAAAACATCAAGAAATATGGCTTCAAAAATAATAAAAAAACATTAAAAAATAAAATAATTCTTCTTTAACAATCACCCTTCGATCAAAACTTTCCACCATTTTCTCAACAAAAAGAATTTTAAAATTCATATTTCATCAAGAGATTACAAAATAATGTAAAGTATATCAACCTAAAATATCTCGATGATAAAAAAATCAAAGAAAGACGAAAAAGCTAAAGAAAATTTAAAATTTTCCGAATCATAACAAACTTTCCAAAAACTCAGAAAAAGTTTACGCATAAATATCCTTCTTTTTAAACAGTAGGTAAATGAAAACATAGTATATATCTACTTTATTATTTTTTTGTGTAGTAGAGCATCATTTATTATACGAAATTTTTTTTGGATAAAATGAAAATAAAAAAATTAGATATATATATATATATATATATATATATAAATATTTAGAATATCCAAAATTATTTTTATTTAATATATCCAATGATTCGATCATAAGTTTAAACAGAACAACAATATTTGATCAACAAATCAGTTGTGATCTTCTGTTTATGCCAAATCATCAATTCTGTATCAGCAAAAAAAAATATTCAACCATTATTTATATTAATTTGGTTGTTCAAGTGACGTGGATGCAACAAAATAATTTGATCTTTTATTTTTAAAAGGAAAAACCAGTGTATCTTTCAAGATAGGTCAAAAGATTTGTTTTGTCTTATTGTTTATGGGATAAATGATTTGGATTTACTGATAATAATTTTAGATATCAAAATCTGAAAATCATATCTGAACGAATTCCAGGAACAAGATAACGATCTCATTTTTTGATCTTTATATATTAACAAAACATGCATTACTTCTCTGCTAATCAACATTCTGAAAAAACCAAGAAAAAAATGGTAGCAAGATCATTCATCATCCTCTCTTTACTTGCGGCCATATTCCTGTTCACCTTCTCTTCGGCACGAAATGGACCATTAGCACGGATTAAGGATTCCACTTCTACTGTCAATGGAAACTACACCCACGTTTGCGATTCTCTTCGGTTTTTTGAGCTCGGATTGAACGTTAAAGACTTCGCATACTGTGACAAATCCCTCCCATACGAGGTACGTGTCAAAGATTTGATCGACAGAATGACACTGTCTGAGAAAGTGAATCAAATCGGAGACACTGCCTATGGGGTTCCAAGAATCGGGCTCCCCCAGTACGAGTGGTGGTCCGAGGCATTGCACGGTGTCTCCGATGTTGGCCAATGGGACCACAAAGCCTCATTCTTCGACGACAATGTCCCTGGTGCAACAAGTTTTCCCACTGTTATTACGACAGTGGCTAGTTTCAACCAATCTCTATGGAAAAGGATTGGCCAGGTGTTATTAAATATATGGATTATTTAAATAGTTGCTGTGTACTTTTTCGTATACGTACTTCAATGTTAATGTGGCTTTATTCATTTTTATTCTTTTAGGCGGTTTCGACAGAAGCAAGAGCCATGCACAATTTAGGGCATGCGGGACTGACATTTTGGAGTCCTAACATTAATGTTGTAAGGGATCCTAGGTGGGGAAGAGCCCTTGAAACACCGGGGGAAGACCCTTACGTTGTGGGAGAGTATGCGGTTAATTATGTACGAGGTTTGCAAGACGTTGAAGGAACTGAGAATGTAACAGATCTCAACTCTAGGCCTCTTAAAGTTGCTGCATGTTGCAAGCATTATGCCGCTTATGATGTGGACAACTGGCTCGGGATCGAACGTTACAACTTTGATGCGAGAGTAATATATAAAAAAATTCATTCTAAACTTTGTTTAATTAACTGGAATGAGATTTTGAATATTTTTTTTTATTTTGAATTGAGGTGACGGAGCAAGACATGATGGAGACTTTTCTTAAGCCCTTCGAAATGTGCGTGAAAGAGGGAGATGTCACAAGCGTGATGTGTTCTTACAACAAGATCAATGGCATTCCTGCATGCGCAGATCCACGGCTTTTGAGGGGTAAAATAAGAGGAGAATGGGATCTTCACGGGTAACTAATTTATATCAAACTATGGTACTTATACATGTAATGTAACATGCAGCTACTTCATTTCTTAATCTGTTGTTGCAGATATATAGTTTCGGATTGTGATTCCATTGAAGTGATGATAAACCATCAAAAATGGCTTAAAGACGAGCCCGAAGATGCTGTTGCTCAAGCTCTAAAAGCAGGTCAGTTTAGTCCTTCATTTCCGTAGAAATATACTCCATGAAATCGGGTTCGATCGCAAGAATGCATAACGAGCTTCACCGATAATATTTTCTATGTATCTGCTGTGACAAATGGCATCTTCCTTTTAAATCGTTTTAATATGAATTAAATATTGGTAATTAGATAGAAAACCACCGATAGGTTAATATTTTACATCAACCTTGAGTTATATGTTCAGATACAAGTACGATCCCTTTTGACATGTCAACCAAAAAATTTGATTGCATTATGTCTAAAGATATTTGTAAATCCACGACATGATGGATTCATTGAAATAATATTAAACTTTTTTAAATAACTATTATTATACGTGCATCAATTATATAAGAAAAATATGATTTTTGAAAAAATAATTTAAATCATTTTGTTATCTATCTTGATTTAATCTCTAGTCATATTAGATGAATAAATTAATAAAAACTTATATAACTTACTTTTAAAATTATTTTCCAAATAAAATTCAAGTGGTTGATTTTATGTTATATAATAAATGATAATAAACATAATATATGAAATGAAATGAACTCAAACAAATTTTAAAAAAAACTATAAATCCAAACACCATGTATAAAACAGAATAACCTAAAAATCAACCAAATTATGAATTTAATCAATGTATATATCATATTTTACATAAGTGAAGCACATTAAAGACAAATAATTATCGATTAAAAATTTTTGTGACTAACTCATCAAAACAATATCAAAACTAATGAAATAGTAAAGTTGATAGTAAAATATAATACATATCATTCAATATAAATAATATTTAGCCTCTTATGAAATTTTTTTACTTTTTGTTTTAAAAATTTTATATCATAGATAACTGATTTTATATCATAATCGATTTTTCGTCGAATAATATTGATGACTATTAATTTATTGTTAAATACAGTTTTAAAATAATAAATATATCAATATATGTAATGAAATACACATTCAAATAAAATTATATGATAAATATCAAATAAACTCATACAGTAATTGTTAAATATATATTTTAAACCACTGATATGATTTTCACCATTAAAATTTCAAATATAAACAAAGAAATAAACTATAATAAAAAAAATGTTATTTTTTTGTAGATGTTGAATTAGTTAGTTTGATTTCAAAATAATTAAATAAATATATTAAAATATCATACGTAAAAACTCTAATACTTTAACAAATGCTAATCAATGAGCATTATAATTATATTTATTGTAAGAATTATGTCATATCATTTTTACAGTAGAAAATAACTTATATGTATTTTCATGCATTACATATTTAAGGTTTTGATTGATGATTGATTTTGACGAGTATATGCATGTAATTTTTTAGTTATACGATTTAATAAAATAATCATAATTATAACATATACATTTGTTATAGATCATTTTTCTAGTATCCATTTTTTAATATCAAATAGACGTAGTATTGAACATTTGAAATAATTTGTTTTTTAAGTTTTAGAGTCATGACATAGTTAAATTATATGCAATATTTCTGTTATTTAGTTGATTGTAGAATTTTTTATTTTCTTATTATCGATTTTTTTATTTTCTTAAAATTTCATAAATAATTAAAAATAATTGTAGAAATTGAAAATTATAAATCAAAAGATCACATACTACCAAATTTTGTATATTAAATTTATAAATTTGTCTGATATATATTTTTTTAAAAAGTATGTGCTATTATGACCTATTTTTTAATATCAGTGAAAATAATTATACAATATGTGAGACATTTAAACTAATTGTTTAACAGTTATGTCTTAAAATGTATATATTATGAGAGCTGATTTTGGAACTGAAACTAAGAAAAATTATAGTTCTTAAACAATATTAGTAGAGGTTTCAAATACTACCAAATTTTTGCATTGAATTTTTTTCATATATATAATTTATTAAAAAGCACTACTAAAATCTTGAAAATTTTTGTTATAGCTACACTCTTTGAATTCTTCTAAGAGATTCATATTTTATAATATAATTGATCTATTAACATTCATAATTGTTGATATAAATTCTCCTAAATAATTTATTAAATTTTTTACTTTCAATTTTTTGTTAAAAAAATCATAAAATATATTAGTATTAAACTTCGTATTATTCTATATTTATTATGTTATTTTACTACTGCATATATAGTTAGTTTTTTCATTTATATTCTTGTGATACTATAATTTATTTCTTAATTAGAAATTGCACTAAAAATATAATTAAAAAATTACAACAAAATCATAAAAAACATGTAGAGAGAAAATTAAAATTATTAAACATTTAAAGGTAATATAAAGATAGATTAATTTAGAAAATTAATATAGGAGTTAGGTTTTATTCTTGAAGCGGTATAAATTACTACAATCAATGTATATTATAGTGATAATTCATTAGCATTTGTTAGAATTTACATATATATCCTTATTGAGTTCTTGGATTTATATTGATAAGAATGTCATTTTATTTTTTCACACTTGGAAAACAAAGCCCATGATCCATATTTTTATAGGTATATAGATATGAATCTATTTGATTCCTTAATAAATTTATGTTTTTGGATATGAATTTTTTTAACTATGATATTTATCTAGAGCATAATATATGATGCGTTCATTTTTTTATGTTATTTAAAATACAGGTTTGGACTTGGATTGCGGGAACTACTACACTAACTATGCAAGAAACTCAGTTAGCAAGGGGAAAGTTAGTGAAAAAGATATAGATGTTGCTCTCAAGAATCTGTGCATTGTTCTAATGAGGCTTGGGTTTTTCGATGGAAGCCCACAATTCGAAAAGCTGGATATCACTAACGTGTGCAGCGATGAACATATTGAACTAGCTACCGAAGCAGCACGTGAAGGAATTGTTCTTCTAAAGAATGACAATCAAACACTGCCTTTGAGCACGGACAAAATCAAGACTATAGCAGTTGTCGGGCCACATGCAAATGCCACGAGCGTCATGATCGGAAACTATGCAGGTCTGCTTGATTCAATTACATAATGACATAAATCTCTCACCTAAAAATTCATTGATTAATGCAGTTTCAAAAATAAATTTTGCAGGTGTTCCATGTCAGTACACATCTCCCATTGATGGCTTCGCCAAATATGGAAAAGTGATCTATGAAATGGGATGTGTAGATGTGGCATGCAAGAATGATAGCATGATTTTCCAAGCAGTCAAAGCAGCAAAGAAAGCCGATGCAACGGTAGTAGTGGTTGGAATTGATTTAAGCATAGAGGCAGAAAGCTTAGACAGGGAAGATTTATTCCTTCCAGGTTATCAAGATCGATTAATCAATCTTGTTGCATCTCAATCCAAAGGCCCTGTAGCTGTAGTCATCATGTCAGCTGGTGGTGTGGACGTTTCCTTTGCAAGGGATTCTTCTAAGATTCATTCTATCCTTTGGGCTGGATATCCCGGACAAGAAGGTGGTCAGGCTATAGCAGACGTTGTATTCGGCAAATACAACCCCGGAGGGAGACTTCCACTAACGTGGCACGAAAATGGATATGTCGAAATGCTACCAATGACATCCATGCCCTTGAGACCCATCGATCACCATGGTTACCCCGGGAGAACATACAAATTCTACAATGACTCGAGAGTCTATCACTTCGGGTATGGTCTTAGCTACACGAACTTCTCATACTCCTTAGTTTCGTCCACAAAATCTTTGCAGGTCCAGTTGAACAAATTCCAACACTGTCGAGAGCTGAACTACACCGAGGGCTCGTATAAACCAGCTTGCCCTGCGATTTTGATAGATGACTTGCAATGCAACGATCATCATAACTTTGAGCTGAATTTGGAGATCAAGAATGTGGGTGAAAGGGATGGAAGTGAAGTTGTGATTGTGTACTGGACTCCACCTAATGGGATTGTGGATGCTCCAATCAAACAAGTTGTGGCTTTTAAGAGGGTTTTTGTTGGTGTTGGAGGTAGTGAGAAGGTTAGCTTCGTGTTGAACGGTTGCAAGAGTCTGGGAGTCGTCGATTACAAGGGTTACAATTTGATGCCTTCTGGTGGTGGAAATTTCATCATTGGAGATAATCTGATGAAAATACCCGTCCATATAAATTTTCAACATTAAAGGAACGAACATGTGGTTAGAAGTATTTGTTTTAGATGTGTTTTTTTTATCCTATTTCAGTTATCTTTAATTTATGCTATTGTTGAATAAATTGAATGCTACTTCTAATTCTGTTTTTTTTTCCCAAGTTTTGTTTGTCTTTCATTGTCTGATTTTTAAAGCATTCTTAGCTAGATTGTAATGTTAATTTTATTAAAACAAACTATTTTTTTATAAAATATCCATTATTTTATTATCTATGGAAACCTCGAAACGTAATCCATTATTAAAAAAACTTCATATAGATAATCTGAAATGCAACAAAACATCATACATAATTAATCACATTTCAAATATCTTCTCCAGAAATTCGGTTAGACATATTTTATCATAAAAAAACAATATCAGGCATCCTAAAGTCATACATATTCGCTCAAATATATATCTGTGTGTGTGTGTGTGTGTGTGTGTGGCGTAGTGGGGTGTGTTGCCTAAAAGTCACATATAAAGTATTATTCCAAGAAAAATCAAAAGGAAATCTAAATAAAACTCAGTAAATTATTTCAGGGATATACTCTCGAGCATACAAATCACAATCACAAACATCAGCCAATCGATAATTCTAGCGACGGGACCGTCGCATTAGTTACATAGCGAAGGTTTTGCCAATAATGTCCTGGACGACGTGCTCTCTGTAATGCTCATTGTCTTAGGAGGAGGTTGAGGTGGGGGAAACTTCTCCTTTTTTGTAAATTTATCGAAGTCGTGAGGTTGGCCAATTATATAGAACTTCGGTTGGCACAACCTTGATTGCTTTAACTCATGTGTTGTGGCTAATGATCAAGATCAGACCTCAAGTGGTATGATGATTCCTTTCTTCATCCAGCTATTATAGTTTCAATTCTTCAATTCTATTTGTTGAGTTATCATTTTTTGTGTAGATTCTATGCAATGGACCCGGAGCTTTTATACCGCTTTGTGTAATTGCATTCTTTTTCAAGGTTCGGAAAACTTGAGTAGGCAGTTTTTATTATTTTTCTTGAGAAATCAGGATACTTGATGAAGTCCAAACTGTAATTTTCAGGTTTCTGGGATCCGATGGTCATCCGTTTTCTATGTTGAAAGCATAGTTCGTGTTAGGAGGCTATCTTTGAGTGGCTTACTTCTTTACAAACTACAGATGGCTGATCAATTATTTGTGCAATGGCCCCAATTGAAGAGCAAATATCCTCGAGCAAATTATGTCGGTCGCCTTATGTAATGGCTTCATTCTGCAAGACTTCCATGAGGTACGTTTAAGCCACCAGATCATTCTGTCTATTTTCATCTTTGTTGACTCTCGCTTGCTTGGGCAGGGTACCTGTTATTATTAATGGACTACAGCATCGTTTTCAATCAGCGATGTAATGTCAACTGAATGTCGAAAGTAACTTTTATTCCAAGTATAGAAGACCATTCAAATGATTTGGAAATATTAAACTTTATGCATCCAATTCCAGTGTTATTGTGAGTATGAGCTCAACAAAAGTGATTTTCAGCTTAAAAATTGGTCATGGGGTGGGGTGGGTAGCGGAAGGTGGCAAGAATGTGGAGAAGATACAAGATTTTCTTGGATAATGAGTACGGGTTCATAACGTAGAAGTGTCATGTAAAAATAAAAGTTATATAGATGGCAGCATGAATTTGAAAATATCTTGAGAACAAATAACATCAAATTAATGTTCTTTTATGACAGAAAATGCCGATCATTATAGATGGCATGTAATAGGTGTCGAGAAAATAATAGATTTTTATTGGATTTTAAGGATTTCTATGTTTTCCCCACCTTTTATGTTACACATTCTCTGGACTTCGATGTTCAGAGGGATGATAAGTATGATCAACTCTGTGATTTAGTAAAGTTCTTTAAGCTGTGGAGGTTTCATTCTCTTGGTGGGGAATTTTATATTCTTCCTTGGACTTTGTATCATCGAGATATTGCTGATAAACATACGATATAGAGCCCCAGATAGCCAAGATCATTGCCACAATTTTAATCCCTGTCATCTTGTCTTGGAAAACCACAACTGCTAATATTGGAATGACCGGCACATTCACAGTACTGACAACATTAGCAAACAGGGAAGAGACCTTCAGAATTAGAGCCACCAAACCAATTGAAAAAAGCTGCCAAGCTAATGCTGTCCATACCAAAGTCATCACGTAGGATTTCTTGCCTAGTTGAAACTCCTGCATCTCCGCATTCAATGTCTTCCATTCTCCACTGACAAAAAGGCCAACTAAAAGAGTGCAAGATGTCACCAGTGATTCGTAAAATATAACATTCAAGATTTCTTCTATCGTTTGCCGTTTTAGCACCTTTCCATAAGCCCTCTGGGCTAGTGATGTCTGTAACGCGTATCCAGCAGCACCACTGAGGGTGCAAATAAACCCTAACACATACTTTCCTTCTGTAGAAGGACCTGTTGAGTCAGATTGTAGCACAAGAAGTACGGAAGACGTTGTGAGAAGCAAAATTGAATTCAATACATAGGGAGTGAGTTTCTGAGAATTGAGAAAGTAGGAAAAAAAAGCGTTGATTCCCAACTGGCTTGCACAAATCAGGGAAAATGTGGACGCAGGTAGGTACTTAAGCCCAACTGCATATAACAAGCAATCTAGTGCAAGAAAAGTGCCAAAAATTACGTATAGAGCTGCCAAGGATAATTTCATGGACAAGTTTGAATCTGTCGTGGGATTTTTCCTCGATGTTATGTAAAGGAAAGGAAGGAGGATAGGAAATCCAGCAGACTGCACAAGCGCTGCGATGTACTTGCTTTTGCCTCCTTTTTCATAGTACAGTCTTCCGAGAAGTGTTGCAGTTAATTGCCCACAGAGCACAAGAATTGAAAAAATGGCTAGATGGAACCACCTCTTGTGTTGTTGAAGCTTGGAGAACGTCTTGGTAGAGTTGATATTTCCATCTCCATGGAACTCTAGAATTGTTTGTTTAGTTTCTTGAACTGGTAAATCATCAACAGGATAACAATTCTTGATACAAAAAAAAATTAAAAAAATTGTGGTGCACAACAAAGAGGATTGCAGAGAATGATTGCGTTGTTGAATTTTTTTTAATCTAATTTAAAGCACTTTTTTATCTGTAAATTGAAAGCATTTAAATCCAATGTTCTGACTTTTTCTTGATCTGGCTACTTTACCAATGTTCAACAGGTCATATCGGAGAAGTTGATTTTATTCTAATTCAGGGTACTGCCTTCAAAGGCAAGCAGGTGCAGTCGCCTAATGATCAAATATCGATAAAAATTTATCCTTCTAAATACATCACCCTCATCAGTCACACAGAGAAATACGCACACTACAAATTTAGTTTAATTCCTTACAAACAACAGAAATAGTTGGAGAAAGCACCCATTGTTCCTGGTATTTGTCATTGCCTTTACTAGTAAGTCATGAAGTGCAAAAGAAATAATAGAAAAGGTCTTGGAGATAAAGAGTAACTCACTTTGGATGTTCAGCTGATTTTCTTGAGTGCGCTCCATGGAAAATATGCTACTGGACTGTATGGATGAAGATTTATATAAGACAAGACAGATGTTTTACATAGGAAAAATAGTTCGATGTTGCTGAAATAAATGGTTGTAAGAATGAAAACAACATCACTTCTTGATTTCTCAACTCTCAGCCTTTGTCTACCCTCAGTGACTGGATGCCTTGGTATCTTGTGTATATACTCTTTCTGCCTATGAATGAATTTAACGTCTCCAGGGGAAAAAAAATATTTGAAAATTTTGAAGTTCGCCAACTGGATGCTCATAAATTTGTATTTGGGCTTGATTTCAACACGAATTGTCGAGAGTGATTTAAGTTGATAACATATTGTGATATTGTTTTGTATTAACTTCTTACATTCTTCGTTTGTCATATTTTTGCTTAAACTTTAATATTTTAAAAGAAATGTCAGATCGAGAATTCAGATAAGGAGATGCGTCATGTGTCCTACCAAATTCTACCTTGAACCAAACCATATTAGGATTTTCCAACTCGAGCCGTATTGCAATAGAATTTAGTCCTTTTATTTTACAAATATCATTGGCTTGGGCCATCTACTCGCAGAGTGCTGGGGAACTGAAATTTCTTCCACGCATCAAGAGTGTGTGTTTTGTGAATGTATAGTTAACGTCATATTGAACAAATTTAACATGCATGCTCACCAGAATCCTAGGACTAGCATATTTCTTTACTTGGTTTAGACAGACGAATCTAGTGGCAACACTAAAATAATCAAATATTTCACAACGTAGGTGGCTGCTAAAAAAGAAAGAGAAAACGTGACAAAAATTGGTTGCCAGCAGATGACCTTTTCGACAGTATTTAAGATTATTAAACAGAGTAAATATTGCTCTTAGAGATGGATAGCAACTATAAGCATTAAGCAAAACATCCAAGATCTGGATAGACCTATGCCTTATGTTTTGTTGTCTCAATTTGCAGAGACAGCCCTTGCTAGGAACTTGAACCGAGTGATTTGTGAACTATCCAAGTCTTTGAGTTAGGGAAACTTCTTCAATATCATCATTTTCCTTTTTCTGCTTCATCTTCATCTCCTCCAGATAATGGTGGTACATATAGGACACAAACCCCCATATTGCCAATATCATCGATATGGCCTTCAATCCGGTGAGTTTATCCTGCAGAAAAATCACGGCCAATATAGGGGCTACCGGTAGCCCAAGAATGCTGATGACATTGGAAAACAACGATGAGATCTTAAAAATCAGGCCAATACAACCTACAAGAAATATCTGCCAAGAAACAGCTGTCCAAAACAAGTTCATCACATAAGAAACCTTTCCAGATTCAAATCTGTCCATTTCTCTGTCTAGTGTATTCCACTCCCCGCTAGCAAAAAGCCCGATTATGACCACAAATGTCGCGACCACGCATTGGTAGATAGACATATCAACGACAGCACTAAGGGTTTCTTTCTTGATTATCTTCTGGAAGGCGAGCTGCGTGAGGGACAGCATTAGCCCGTATCCAGCTGATGCACCGAGGGTGCATAAAAACCCGATAATATACTTCGTTTTCGATGCTTTATTCGAGTCTCCAGGGTCAGATTGGAACACTAGTAGCACGGAGGATATGGTTAGGATAACTAACGAGTTGACTATGTATGGGCTGAACTTTTGTCTGTTCAAGAAAAAGGAGAAGACGGCATTGAATCCTAATTGGCTTGCACAAATCAAAGTATATGTAGTGACAGGTAAATATTGGAGCCCAATTGTGTATAACATGGCATCTCCTGCTAAGAATATCCCTAAGCAGAGGTACACTGAAACAAGATTCAAGGGGGAAGAAGGATTTCTTGTTGTGACTTCCGTTTGGTCTTTATCGGTTTTCATGAACCACTGGAAAGGGAAGAGAATGGGGAATCCTGTAACTTGTACTAATGTACCCATCCATTTGCTGTTTCCACCTTTGGTAAAGTAGACCCGACCCAACAGTACACCCAAATTTTGACCCGCCAAGACGAAGAATGAGAATACGGCCACTTGAATCCACCATTTGTACTGTTTAAGAAATGGGAAGCTGGAAGTTGGGTGGTTGGTTTCTGCAGTTCTTGCCAAATTCGAACTTTCCACTCCATCTCTTAAACCTAGTGCTGAACATCACATCAAATCATACATAAGAACTTTATAAACAGATAATAAAGATCATCATCACAGGAAATATTAGATATACATGAATGTTTCAAGAAACAGTACAATAAGGAAGTAATATATATTCGTCAGAAAACCAAAGCAATAGCATACATATCTCACCGTTATTGATGTCTGGTTGCAGCTCTTGAGCTGTAGTTCCCATGTCGAATACGAGAAAATGTTGGTTTATTGAAGGTAGTAAGAGTTGACAAGATGCAATCAAAGTACGTACGTATATACTGGTTGGTGACCTTTGGTTAAGCTTTTATAACGACATTAACTTCCCACGCAGTCGAATCTAATTTTTTGTAAAATTAGAAACACAAGGCCAATTGCGTTTCAGAATTGTTCTCTTTTTGTTCAAGATTTGCCGTTCTGAGTTCGCAAGGTGTCAATCAACGCATTAAAAGTCCTAACTCTTTGTGGTGCTAAATATGTATACTTATAATAACTAAGCAGTCAAAACCATTGCCCCCACATACAAGACTTTGACGTAGATTTTGTCTATATACGTGAACCACCACCTTACATAGATGAAGAAGAGACATGGCCACCCCACCCCACCCCACCCCATCTCACCTCAAATTATACTATATATATATATATATATATATCACATTATATGTCTTTGCTGACTCGAGAGTGGCAACTATAGATAATTAATCCGCACAATGCATTCTTATTACATAGTAGTAAAACTGTCGAAATGTATCAGCCACCATCACAACCCATTTATTTGACGAGACAAGACGGCCCACCTGCCTTTTTTTTTGTTTCTTATTTTACTCTGTGCAGGTAACTTTAACCCAATTATTGAAAAGACCAAAGTGAATGCTATGGTGTGTCCTCTGGTTATCCACTCAAATGTTATTATATCCTGACAAAATTTATATCTATTCGCGTAATATTTGACAACCGTGGTCTGTCTTCAACAAATATTCGTGAGACGGATCTCTTATTTGGATCATCAATGAAAAAATATTACTTTTTATACCAAAGATATTAGTCTCACAGATAAAAATTTATGAGATCATCTCACAAGAGAACTACTATGTGTCGTTTTTTTTAGTGGTAGGAAGGAAACAGTATGGGCCATGTTTCGATTGCATCCTCGCAACCTAGTTTTCTTTTCTCGTTTATAAAAATTGCATATTATATAACCTCAATTTTAATCAGTTTTTTAATAATATTTTAATATTATATCAATTTATTTTCTTTTTTTAGAATTATTATATCAATTTCGAATGCTTCCCTACATCATTCCTTATTATAATTAGTCCAATTCTTTATCACTTTATACATATACCTGTTATTACATAATATTTTAGTCAAATGTATTTTATCATCTAATATTCTATTCAAATTGGTGAGTTGAATTTTGTATTGTCTAAATTATCATTGTGTTCAATTTATTGTCTGAAATTGATATTTAATTTGTGCTTGATTTATTATGTGTGTTAAATATTTTGTTTAAGTTTTTGGTTTATTGTGTTTATTTTTTTAGATTATTATTAGTTTTAAGTTTTATTTACTGTGTTTATTTTTTAATCATTATTAATTTTAATTTATTTTGTTTATTTTTTGTTTAATTTATTGTTCTAATATTATTATCTTTAAAATAATGAATTATTTATGAGTTATCTGTTGTCCAAATTGTTCTTGTGTTTAATTTGTTGTTTTAAATTGAGGTTTAATTTATTTTTGATTTATTTATTATGTTTTAATTTTAGATTATTATTAGTTTTAAGTTTGATTTATTGTATATGTTATACACATGATCCTACTTTTTTATTTTAAAGTATTGTTTGCAAGATATTATTTAAAATATTTTTACGCTTCAATCCAATGAAATGTTTGAAAATTGTATATAGAAACTAAAAAAGCTAACAATAATAAATACTTTATTCCAAAAAAATTAAGTTTTATGCTTTTAAAATTCACGAGTTTTAAATTTTTCTATCAATATTTGTCACAAAAAATTGATCGTTTATATATATTTGAGTAGCATAAGTGTTTAAAACATTATGCATGCTCCAAACCTTCTGACATTTTCATTATTTTATATATGGGTTTTCGATCATTGTCATAACATTAAATAAAAGTCCAATGAAAACTGTATTTTTATTGATGTTATTAATATTTTATTATTTCATTTACTGTTAATGTATCTTTCAATTTTCCAACGTCTGATTTTATTTTGTGTTGGTGTAATTCATGTATTTAGTTCTATTTTTTCGTTGTTATGTTATTTTTTGTTCTTTGTTGTTGTTTACGTCATGCGTGGTCGGAAGAGGTCTTCATTGTCATGTGCGGATTGCATGTATAGGTTTCAAGGTTTCTTTTCTTCTCTTTTTGCTTTTTTCGTTTTTCTCTTCTACGTATTGATAAGTTGTCAATGAAAGTTAGTACACTATCTATAAATGAGAAGTTCATATAATATTTATGTTACTATGTTATTTGAGTTTTCATTTTTTTGGGTGATGGTTTTGTATTTATTTTATGTGTTATTATGTGATGATTTCTTCGAACTATGTTATATCTTTTTTTTTTAATATTTAATATTGGCCCTTCAATCTGTTACTCTCATATGTCAGCTATCTTATCGGGTTTTTTTATTTTTTAAAAATTTAATTTTCATATTGAAATTTAAATCTCAAAATTCATGTAAAAATAATCTTTTTATAATGAGAAACTTGAAATATAATAATGTGTATCATACTAAATCTTGTACTACCGAACATATATTTTTTTCTACAAAATAATTTCCCATAACATTGAAAAAAAACATCAAACTTGAAATTTATTTTAATTTTTATTTTATTTTTTTGTTCTCATCTTTCTTTTACTCACTCTCAAATTTTCATTTTTAAACATTTTTAGTCTTGTCTAAAATATATTATAATTCTTTCTTTTGCCATTTTTGGACTTTTTGTTTCCCTCTTAATTTTTTTACATTTTGTTAATCTCGTTTGTTTTGAGGGTAAAACATATTTATTTTTATCAAAAGGAAAACAAAAAGATCAAAGAATGTAAAAAAAATGTAGTAATTAAAATATATAAAAATACAGAAATAGAAAAAAAAATTTGTGTTGCAGGTGTAAAACAACGCCACGCCACTGGCCCGGCTATGAAGATGATCACAGCATAGGAATCCATTCCCAAAACTTACGAGGATTTAACTCTTAAATGAGAGAAATTGAGCCGTTCATTTCAGTGTCAACCTTCCAACTTTGGGAATTGGTAATGATAATGATAATGATATTGATGATTACAAGATTATTATACCATTATTATTTGGACTAAGACAACCGCAGTGGAGAAAATTGACTAATTACTTTCCACCCCCGACTTTTTCCAACACCACCAAAAAATAAATATTTTTAATATATATCTAATATAATAAATAACAACATAAAACGACATCCACGTAGCTACCATGATGCCCTTTTAGGGCCGGCGATGTTTGGTAACGTGTTTGAAGGGATCTTGTTCAACTCATTTGCTTAAAAATGCTCGTTGTATAATTTTTTTATCGAGTCTACTCTTCCTACGAAAAAATATATATAATATTGTTTTACAAAAAAACCTACTAATGTTTGTGCATCACATGTGATATGGCAAAATAAAGATATATGGTATTATATAAAGATTGAAAAATTTTGGTAATAGATGGATATTAATTGAGTTTAAAATACCCCTCTAAGTAAACAAAAACTAAACTACCATTTTATTTTTTAAAATAAAAATTGATAACAAAATCCTATTATGGTAAATAATTTAAAATCACTTATATATCAATCATGAAAAAGTAAAAAAAAAAAAAATTATGCCGAAAATATTACTTTTTAATATAAATATAGGCAGATTGACACGTCTCACGATTAAAAATATGTAGCTAATATCATATTATTAGCCATCTATTAACTTATTTAAATTTCATAATTTAATTAATTAATCAATGTATTTATCTTAAGCTCGTTATTTTGCTAATCTATCTAAGTTTGGATAGTTTTACAAAAATATTTCGAAATATGATAATCATACATGCGTAAAATATATGTTAATTATTAGCTAGTTCTTGAAAAAGGCCAAACTAATTAAACCTTAAGAACATAATTTCTTAATTTTGGTTCTCAAGTACTTTTGGAGTCACATTTCTCTACACGGACTTGAATTTTTAAAAAACAGATCGAAGACGAATATTGTTCTTTAATCCAAACAATCCGGTAATAATAGCGAGTTCACAAAAAATTAGACAACTCTTAATCCCAATACATGGATTGGATGCAACACGCATGCTCAAAATATTTAAGAATAATTAAAGAACAAATCTGGCAATTTTTTGTTGGGCTTATGCTTAGGTTTATTTCAATTAATAAACCGAAACTTTTCTGATTCAAGAGGCCCAAAGAATATATGTTATCATCCTAAAGAAGGGGAAAATGGCATGCAAGCAAAGTTAATATATATTTAACAAAATCGCATCAACTTTTTTGGATAAAGTATCAACAAATATTTGATCCCATTAAAGATGTAAATGAGTTCGTTGGAAAATTTTTAGAATATAAAAATTAGATGTAATTAAGAGTTTTGTTTTCCAGATCAAAGAGCCCGTTTGATTTATATATATATCTGTAGCAGCGAAGAAATAACAATAGATAACTATATCAAAATAATGTTTTTCTTTATAACCTACAATTTTAAAATGAGAATATATATATATATATATATATATATTATAGTGTAGATCCTTATGGTTTTTTTTTTTTAAATATTTTTATTCTTTATTATATATGGTCGTCCACTTAGTTATCGATTGAATATTTCCTTAAATTGCAATCAACTCTCATGATTATTATTATTATATTTATTTTTTTAGAATTTTTGGTGATATAGAATACAATATCCTAAATTAACAACCAAATCGTTTGGCTTTTATAGTATAAAATTGAATCAGAACTTAAAAGAATTATCTGCTGATTTGGTGGTTGGAGTATTAGTTTTATAAACAAACACATAAATATTTACACGTGCTCCTTATCCAAATGCTTCTCGTGGCATTCTTATGAATCATGCAATAATCATTTGATTAACATCCTGTTCTCTGAACGTAACCACAAATTAAAATTTAATTAAAGAACATAGTATACGTATTCTATGTACATATATATAAAAATATATGCATATTATTTATTTATACACATACATATATATTTATTAAACAAAAATATCACGGCTGAAATTAAATAATCAACATGTTGGCAGAATTGATTATATCTAAACTGTAACAAATTAGTAAATTCATGCGTATGCACCGATTTACGAACTAGATTATGTAGAAATAATTAATTATTAAATAATAAACTTCATGTATATAGACTTTGGAATCCGATTAATTACGTTACATGCATAAAGTCAGTCGAAAAAATATGAAACAATTAATATATTTTAGAAGTATATTAAATGTAAAAATCATTTCATTGAAAGCCAGACCTCCCTAATTACCTCCGTGGATCGTCTTTTTGTACCGATAAAACTCATTTCATAATTAATTATAACATGCGCTGGATATACATATATATTGCTGCTATATACAACAGAAGTGTAGATAAGCCAAGCGCGGGGAACTATATAGTTAGTCAGTAAACTAATTAATTAAGAGTGGAAAAACATAGTTAATTAATAAAACAACCTCGTTTCGATCGATCGATCACATGTTGAGATTGAAGTAAGTAATACTCGTCAGAATTCTTGTTTGGGAAAGGCAGGAGGCGGAATTATATCTTGCAACAGTCCATGGCCAGAAACATGCAAGTTATAAGATTGCTGATCATGATCATGCACCAGTGTACCCAAAGATTGCTGCCGCTCCTGCTCCTGATGATGATCATACACAAGGTTTCCCCCGCTAAAATTGCTCATGTAAAGTTGGTAAGGCATTTGAAGTAAGATTTGTTGCTCTTGCAAAAATGGCGGCGGAGTTATAAGCATGGAACCAGTTGGGGCAAACATTCCGGTCGCCACGTTGCCTCGGAGGGTGGCGGGGACGTGGTGGTTGTGTTGCCCTTCGTACGTTGTGACCACGATTGAAGGGTCTTGAAAGGATCTCTCTACGCGTTTCTTCACCGGACATTTCGGAGTCGTGCATCTATAGTAGCTTCTGAAAATCAAAGGGTTTAATTTCACCAGTTTTACTTGCACCAACTAAATGATCAGTCAAATAAAATGTTAAAGAAATGTACAATTAACCTTGGATAAGGACTGTTCTTGACCGCTTTTTGTCCGTATTTTCTCCATCTGTATCCATCTTCCAATTGATCAATCTCGCTCTTGGTCATGAAAGCAAATCGAGGCTCCCTCTGCTTCTTCTCTCTTTTCTTCTTTGATTTGTTATCCCTTTCATTAATTGGATCAAATAATTTCACATGATTAGTCCTTGGATCTTGATTTATTATTAACCTTAATATACAGTCAAGAAACTAAAAGAACTGATTGAAATCAAAAGATATATTGTTACTAATTACTCTTTCTTGGAGCTCATGTCTTCTCCGTCTTCAGCAGCTTCTTTTACTTGAGCGCTATCAAGTTTTTGACTCTTCTTGGAGTCTAAATCCTCGCCTGGCGCTGCCTCGGTGGAGGAGGCGGAAATCGAAGAATTGGGTGTAACTGGGGTTTCGCCGCCTCCCAACCCCTGATTATCCACTACCGGCGCCCTCAGCTCTTCTTTCGAAGAAGAAGACAGCGGCAACATGCCAAAGGCGGCGGAAGAAATCGTGTTTTGGCCGGAAGATCCATGCAGAAAGTCGGTGAAACTACTTAAGTACAAAGAAGGATCAAGCACTTGTACTTGATGAACCGACGAATCTCCCGGAAAGAAATAAGAAGCTTTGGTGGAGTTATTGTTAGCTGGCGCTGCATTGATGGTGTTTGAGTATGGAAAGTTGGCGGATCCGCCGGGGTTACGGCGGAGATCATCGTGAAATGTTTGGTGATAATAAAATCCATCTCTGAATTCTTCAGACATGAAAATTGTCGAAGAAGTTTGCTAGTTAATTAATGGGTAGAGAGAGTGAGGAGGAGGAAATGATAAGAAGTTAATTTGACACCTTCTTACACCGTCTTTATTTATGCTTTGACGAGAATAAGGTTACTAAGGACAATTATTCTGCTAATAAAATTTTTATGAAACGTAACTAAACATAAATTATACATTTTGTTGAAAAATATATTTAAAATGTGTGTATTGAATATTAGAATATTGAATATTTGAATGTTGAAAATAAGAGTTGTAAATATTGAAAATAGTGTGTGATGATGTAGGTAATGATGTATTTTATTTTTAGATTATTTGTAAAAATTTCCTATAAATAGATCTCTCATTTATGAAGAAAATCACAATTGAGTAGAGAGAAAAATATTATAAAGTGTGTAGTTTGGTAAATTTTGAGAGTTTGAGATTTTTACTTTTTACCATAAATTTTTACTTTTTCACAACACGTTATCAGCACGAAGCTCTAAAAGTCCTCCATCCTTTTCCAAGCTCCAAACAGAAGAAAAAGGTAACAAAAATAATAATATTTATTTTACTGTTATTTATTTATTGTGTATATATTTAATATATAATATAATGTTATTATTAATAATAAAAATAAATTTTTCAAAAACTTGTTATAAATCCTGGGAGGATGTTAAGACGACATCCCACACTCCCGGTAAGGGATACGACAAGTATAAAAGCCTATAAGATTTTTAAATAAAATATCTTATGACACATCATTATAATAATATGATATGATATACATAATTATTTAAATATGTCTAATATTATATACACCATATTATTACCATAAAATTATACAAATACATACCTTTATTTTTTTTATACACCAACGGTCATAAACAGTAACAAAACGGCTAGTTTTTGCCCTATAAATATGATCTCATAAACACATTCAATCACTCCAACTTTCTCTTCTTCTCTAAAAATTATTCTTCACTAAATTTTCGAAGAAAAAAAAAGATGGCTTTATCAAGGTTATTTTTAATTATTTTGGTTATCATACTCACGAGTCTTTTATTTATCGGAGAATATCTTCCTCGTGTGTTTTCTTTATTTTTACAAATGCTTGTACTTGTTGTTTATCCATTACTTTGTATTGCAATATTCATTAACTAATAAAATGCATCGTAATTTTTTTTAGTACCACCATGTCAAATTTGACAAAGCTCGAATTTGTTGCGCTCGACATCATGGGAAAAAATTATATGCCATGGACTCTCGATGTAGAAATGCATCTTGAGTCATTGGGTCTAAGTGAGACAATAAAAAAAAATGACATATCGACATCACAAGAAAAGGCAAAAGCCATTATATTTCTGCGTCGACATCTCGACGAGGGATTGAAATGTGAATATTTAATTGAAAAAGATCCCATGGCTTTGTGGAAAGGATTGAAAGAAAGATTTGAACATATAAGGGAAGTTATACTTCCGACCGCCCGTGATGAATGGAATATGTTAAGATTCCAAGATTTTAAGAAAGTCAGCGATTATAATTCAGCGATGTATCGAATAATCTCGCAGCTAAAATTTTGTGGACATGAGGTCACAGAATCGAAAATGCTTGAAAAAATATTTTCCACGTTTCATGCATCAAATATTACTCTACAGCAACAATATAGAGTACGTGGATTTGCGAGATATTCTGAACTCATCGCCTGTCTTCTTGTGGCGGAAAAAAACAACGAGCTATTAATGAGAAATCATCAGTCCCGACCCACTGGATGAACAGCATTTTCAGAAGTAAATGCTGTAAGTAAAAATGAATTTAAACCTGGAAACCAAAATCAAATTCAAAGACAAGGTTTTGGTCGAGGTCGAGGCCGTGGTTTTGAAAACGATATAGATAGTTATTTTTATAATTCATCTCAAAAGAGCGTCCCAAACCATCCACAGAAAAGGCATCATGAGAATATAAGGGTTAATGAGAATCACTCAAAAAGATATGAAAGTTCTTGTTTCAGATGTGGTACTCCAGGACATTGGTCCAAAATTTGTCGAGCCCCTGAACACCTTTGTAAACTTTATAAAGAATCATTAAAGGGGAAAGAAAAGGAGACCAACTTCACTTAACGCAGTGACCATTTGAGTGATTCAACTCATTTTGATGCTGGCGATTTTATGAATGATTTCTCTGGAAATGATCAATATGTTGGTGGGATAGAAATGAACAATATTGATGCTGCAGATTTTCTCAATGATTTCTCTGAAAATGAACAATATAGTGGTAGAATATAAATTTACAATAATTTATTTTTCATGTATCCATATAATGTTTTATTATGATATGTGTTATATTTAAATATATATTGCCAGTAATTTTATTTCATTGCATATTTTTTTGAAGTTCAAAAAATGGAAAATGCTATGAGCAAAGCTGAAGTTTGCATACCCGATAGTGGTACAACGCACACTATCCTCCGAGATAAAAGATATTTCTTGGAACTAAAACCAACAAAAACAACGGTGAATACAATATCAGGTCCTGTAGACTTGATTAAAGGATGTGGTAAAGCACATTTTTTGTTACCTAATGGTACAAAATTTTTGATCAATGATGCTTTATATTCACCACAATCGAAAAGAAATTTGTTGAGTTTTAATGATATATATTCCCATGGGTATGATATTCAAACAATGAATGAAGGGAATAAGAAATATATGTGTCTTATCACATATAAATCAGGAAAGAAATATGTGATTGAAAAACTACCAATGCTCCCTACTGGATTGCATTATACACATATAAGTCCGATTGAATCAAACATGGTAGTTGATAATTCTTCAATATTAACCAATTGGCATGATAGATTGGGACATCCTGGTTCAACAATGATGCGAAGAATTATAGAAAATACACATGGTCATCCGCTGAAAGACCAGAAGATCTTTCAGAATTATAAGTTTCAATGTAAAGCATGTTCTCTTGGAAAACTTATTATAAGACCATCACCAGCCAAAATCCAAACTGAATCACCAATGTTTATTGAACGTATTCAGGGTGATATTTGTGGAACAATTCATCCACCATGTGGACCATTCAGATACTTTATGGTATTGATTGATGCCTCCAGCAGATGGTCACATGTATGTTTATTGTCAACTCGAAATGTTGCATTTGCAAGATTACTTGCTCAAATAATAAAATTGAGGAATCAATTTCCCGATTATACAATCAAGAAAATTAGACTTGATAATGCTGATGAATTTACTTCCCAAACTTTCAATGATTATTATATGTCTATGAGAATCATTGTTGAGCATCATGTTGCTCATGTACATACACAGAATGGATTGGCTGAATCATTGATTAAACGTCTGCAAATGATTGCTAGACCAATGATTATGAAAACAAAGCTCCCTATTTCTATATGGGGACATGCAATTTTACACGCTGCTTCATTAATTCGCATCAGACCAAGTGCATATCATAAATACTCCCCATTGCAGCTTGCATTTGGTAAAGAACCAGACATTTCTCATCTGAGAATTTTTGGATGTATGGTGTATGTGTCTATTGCACCACCGCAACGAAAGAAAATGGGACCTCAAAGAAAGGTTGGAATTTATATCGGTTATGATAGTCCATCAATCATTCGTTATCTTGAACCTCAGACAGGCGACGTGTTCACAGCACGTTTTGCTGATTGTCATTTTAATGAGGAAATCTTCCCAATGTTAGGGGGAGAACAGAAACATACCGAAAAGGAAATTACATGGCATGTATCATCATTGTTACATCTGGATCCAAGAACAAAACAATGTGAAAAAGATGTACAACAAATTGTACACTTGCAAAGAATAGACAATCAAATACCAGATGCATTTGCTGACACAAAAGGGGTAACTAAATCATATATACATGCTACAAATGCCCCTGCTCGAATTGAAATTCCAAAGAAACAAATTGAAGATACTCATGATGTCATTAGACGCCTGAAGCGTGGAAGGCCAGTTGGTTCCAAGGATAAAAATCCTCGAAAAAGAAAATTTATAGAAAAACACGATGATCACAAAATAAAGAATGATGTTCCTGAAGAAACACATGATGATCACAAAATAGAGAATGGTGTTCCTGAAGAAACACATGATGATGAAAATATTCTGTCAGAACCACAAACTGACGAGAATCATGAAATCTCTATCAATTACATTAATACTGGAAAAATATGGAACCGAAAAGATATAGAAGAAATTGATGATATATTTTCTTATAATGTGGCAATCGACATCATAAATGATAATGAAGATCATGAACCAAAATCTTTTGGTGAATGTAAAAATCGGCATGATTGGATAAAATGGAAAGAAGCCATCCAGGTTGAATTGGATTCGCTAAATAAACGTAATGTTTTTGGACCTATAGTCCTTACACCTGAAGGTGTAAAACCTGTTGGATACAAATGGGTTTTTATTCGAAAGCGAAATGAGAAAAATGAAATAGTGAAATATAAAGCTCGACTTGTTGCACAAGGTTTTTCTCAAAGGCCTGGAATTGATTATGAAGAAACGTATTCTCCCGTGATGGATGCAATTACGTTTCGGTATTTGATTAGCTTGGCGGTATCTGAAAATTTAGAAATGCGTCTTATGGATGTTGTTACAGCTTACTTATATGGATCACTTGATAGTAATATATATATATATATATATATGAAAATCTCTGAAGGATTTAAGATGTCTGAAGCACAAAGTTCAAAACCCAGAGAATGTTATTCTGTGAAATTACAAAGATCATTATATGAGTTAAAGCAATCTGGTCGAATGTGGTATAATCGACTACGTGATCACTTGATGAAAAAGGGATATGTAAATAATTCAATATGCCCTTGTGTTTTCATTAAAAAAACAACATCCGGATGCGTAATTATTGCTGTATATGTTGATGATTTAAACATCATTGGAACGAATAAGGAAATTCAAGAAGTTGTGTCATACTTGAAGGAAGAATTTGAAATGAAGGATCTTGGAAAAACCAAGTATTGTCTGGGTTTACAAATTGAACAAAAAGAATGTGGAATGTTTGTTCACCAGAAAAATTATACAGAAAAGATCCTTAAACGTTTTAATATGGATAAATCAAATCCTTTAAGTACTCCAATGGTTGTTAGATCATTAAACATAGAAAAGGATCCATTCCGACCATGTGAAGAAGATGAAGATATTCTTGGTCCAGAAGTACCATATCTAAGTGCTATCGGTGCCCTTATGTATCTTACAAATTGTACAAGGCCTGATATATCTTTTGCCGTAAATTTGTTGGCAAGATTTAACACATATCCAACAAAGAGACACTGGAACGGAATTAAACATATATTCCGTTATCTACGAGGAACGACAGACTTGGGACTTTTGTATTCAAAAGATGCTAATCCAAGTATAATTGGTTATGCCGATGCTGGATACTTATCTGATCCACATAAGGCACGTTCCCAAACTGGATATGTATTTACTCGTGGAGGCACTGCAATTTCTTGGCGTTCACAGAAACAAACGCTTGTAACAACTTCATCAAATCATGGCGAGATTATTGCACTACATGAAGCAAGCCGTGAATGTGTGTGGTTAAAATCAATGACCCAACATATCCAAATCTCATGCGGATTATCATTCGACGAGAAGCCTGTGATACTATATGAAGATAATGCTGCATGTGTTGCTCAAATGAAAGAAGGATACATAAAAAGCGACAGAACTAAACATATTCCTCCTAAGTTCTTCGCATTCACCAAGGAGCTTGAGAAGAATAAATGTATTGATGTTCGTCACATTCAATCAAGTGAAAATTCATCAGATCTCTTCACAAAGGCGCTTCCTACGTCAATATTCAGAAAACATATATATAATATTGGGATGCGCAATCTACGAAATTTGTGAAGAATTGTTCGTGTCAACATGAGGGGGAATTTACGTGACTGCACTCTTTTTCCCTTGCTATGGTTTTTATCCCAATGGGTTTTTCTTAGTAAGGTTTTTAACGAGACAGTATAAAAACACGTAACGAAGACAATCATTATGATCATCATCACAAGGGGGAGTGTTGAAAAATATATTTAAAATGTGTGTATTGAATATTAGAATGTTGAAAATAAGAGTTGTAAATATTGAAAATTAGTGTGTGATGATGTAGGTAATGATGTATTTTATTTTTGGATTATTTGTAAAGATTTCCTATAAATAGATCTCTCATTTGTGAAGAAAATCACAATTGAGTAGAGAGAAAAATATTATAAAGTGTGTAGTTTGGTAAATTTTGAGAGTTTGAAATTTTTAATTTTTACCATAAATTTTTACTTTTTCACAACACATTTCATTTTTTTTGTTTTATGTAATTATATATTTTTAATTTGTTAAAAAAATTGTTACAATTCGATTGATATTCAACTAGCATTAATAAATTTTCATAAGATCAAAATGCAATAAATCTTGTCTAAAATGGTTTTATTGAAACAACGCAAGTTCCCTTGGCCCCACTTTGTAAACTTGTTTGGACATCGAACACTGAAAATTTTTGAATTATTTTGGTACATTGAGATTAGAATTTGGACTTAACACTAAGTCAAATTTATAAAATTTTGGTCATGTTAATGTTAGGATGCGTGCCTAATTCTATTCAAAAGCTTAGTTTAAGATGGAAGATTGTTCAAGTTCATGTATATAACTTAAAAAAATTTATCCAACCGATGTGAGACATCTGACATTGTCAAATTAAATTTTTTTGAAAAATAAGCATTTCTAAGTGTATTTGAGTGTATTCAAATACATTTTAAAAGGTTAATTTTTTTTTAAAAAAAAATCAATGTTATTTTGTTAATTATATCATTAACAATGGTGTTCATTTCATCGAAACTTTTAATTTCATATGAGTATTTCTTAAATATAATTTCCTTTAAAATATTTGATCAGAGATTATTCTTGATTTCTTCGATAAATCCCAAGTCAGTTTACAAAAAAAAATAATAATAATAATAAATCATGTGATTTGTCATTAATATTGATTTAACTATTTTAGCACAGAATTTTTACTGTGTAAAGTCCATCGATAGGTGAGGATATTGTACAAAATGCGTGGATTTAAAAATGAGGCACAAGTCAACCAGGAATAGTTTGCGTGGTAATACGTGGAAGTTTTCTGTTGGAGCATTTTGATAAATATGTTACATTGATATTCGTACATATATCTTAGCTTCTACGCTTTCTGAGTTTCACATGCATAGCAATAAATATGCATATTAAAATAGTAAAGAATTATATCATTCCAATTCGGAGTTATAAAATAATAATTCAATAATGGTGAAATATTTTCGTGTTTATTCGGTACCTAAAATTGATCAATCACACTTTTTTCTTTTTTCCTTTTTTTTTTAAAAAAAGAAGCAATTAATTAATTAGCATGTATGAAGACAAATATATAGCTAAGGTTAGGCAAGCTGGTCTTTAGTCAAAGATTAAAGCCATGGACTAAAATGACCAAGACGACAAATTTAATTATATATATATAATTTTATATAAGTTTATATTTTGACCTTTATAATTGTGTATGGAATATCATTCTTCTCAGTTCTTGCTATATTTAACCTCATTTTGACAATATATATATATAGAAAATTGATTTTGTAATTTTATATATATTTAGGACATTATTTTATACAGATTTAAACGTGCAATCTAAAATTTTGACCGAGAAATTAAACTTATATAGTTTATTTCCTCAAAAAGTACCCTCATTTGTTTATTTTCCAATTGATAATTTAGATTTCTTTCTTTTGAAATTAACATATGAATCTTATATTATGAAAACATCCGATCGAGCTTTCTTAATTCCTTGCTTTACATATCGTCAATTAATGGTCGATTATTAATTGATTGGGATCTTTGCAGACCCGTTCGATTTTTCTTGAAGAAAAAAAAAGATAAAAATAAGAACATAAAATGTATTTTTTAAAAGATCTGATCAGCCATTTAATTTCAAGTTAACTTGTAAATTAATGTATTCGGTCCTTTATCCTTGTAACGGGTGGACTACAATAATTAATCAGCTGTGACACGATGACGGTATGCATGCCTTTCTTTCTTTGATCTCTTAAATTAAATAATAATTAGGCATCAATCTTATCACCAACCAGTTTCTTGCAATGATTTTACCATTACATTTAATCGTGAATAAATACGAATGCAAGATATGAAAATTAAGCTAGGAACTATGGGTATACGATTCTTTTATTATTTGTGTTGTAATGTAACAACTGTTTTTATTAGAAAAACAATCGAGTTTGAGTTACATATTTAACATTTTTAGTTATAAATTTTCATAAAACATCAAGCATTCTGTCCAGTAAAATCAATCGAATCAGATGTTTAATCTGATATTATACTATAAGTTAGCAATGATCAAATTTAGTTAACTTGCCGATACGTTGATTATGCCTAAATTATCGGACGACGTCACCGTGTTCCTGAAATGAATTTTGGAACTAAGGAAGGAAGGAAGCAACAAATTATTGTGGCTGCTATCGCGGGAGACCAAAATGAAAGAGACGTTAATATTAAACAATTGGAAAATAATACACGAGATTAATGGGTATTAGGACAAAGACTTGTGATGATAAATTAAGACACAAACTCTTCATAAAATTTGAAATCGTAATCTTATCGTTATTCTTTGTAAATCGTGCATATTTTCTTGGCGCTGTCCGAATATTTGTCAATTTTAAAGGGAAAAAATACTCAGATTTTAAAATTTACCTCAAGATTGAAGGGAAACATATTATTATTTGAAAAGATTGATGATTGGCTAAAGCACATTTAATAGAGAGGGAAAAATGTGGATCAATGATTGGTGGTTTAAGAAGATTTGGGAGATAAATAATAATTTTTATGTTAAAAAAGAGCGTGAAATAATTGACCATAAGTTGGCGCCCATTATACGTGACAAAGTGTATGGTCTTGGGTATGCATGTACTGCTCAATGGAAGTCTTTATCAACGCAGAAGAGGGCAGGTTTGTTAGGTGTGTAGACTAAAATAAACATCACATCCATATAATTGGTAAAAGGAAAGGATATGTTAATTTTTATTTTAATATTCAGGCAATAGATTATTCTTTTTTTTTATATGTTTTCATATTTTTCAAAAAAAAAAAAAAGAAAGAAAGAAAGAAAGAATAATGAGCTGCCTTGGTTTGGTTCTGTTATTGCATTTCATGGGCAAAAACCTAAATATATATAGTATTGGCTAAATTACGAAAGTTGGAAAAGGATACTTGATAATTTCGGGGAAAAGAAGATTAATTAGTCAGCTCAAGACTCGGTCAAATATATATCAACTTGCAGCCCATAATAATTTATTATTGTAAAACCGTCAGCATACTCCAACACGACAACACCACTTCCGTATTCATAGTTCCAATTTACATAAAAATGTCAAAAAAAAAAAAATTAATTGCGATATATCGGCTGGTTTTTATTTAGTTTTTAGTTTAGATTATTATAATATAATTGAAATCTTGTCTCAAATTTGGAATCTTACCAGTGTGGTGATAGTTTTGAACAACCTAATAAATTCTAGCTTTCTTGCAACTAAAAAACTCGTCCCAAAGTCAATGGTCCCAATGATTTATGTGACATCCACTCCACTTGGGATGCTTGGAATTAGTCAATGCTAACATATTTATTCCATTATTTTTTTTTTACATTGCATAGGAAAAAATAATAGACAAATGTGCATATGATCTCTTTCTTCTTTTGATTTGTAGCCAAGTTAGGCTTCAAATGTGAAAGGTCTTTGTTGGATTCTTGACCTTTGTGTTCTCCGTATTGACTAAAAACTCTCTACTTTAGGTTAAGAAAATTCTTCTTCTATTTTATATTATGCTTATCGGATGCTAATCAACCGAAAACAACATTAAATATATTCATCGTTTCACTCATGGCATCTAAATTCTAAACAACTCCATTTTTAAACTTGCATAGTCTAGTTTCAAGTCCCAACAAAAACTTTGCAACACCTATAGCTAGTACACTGCATGTTCTGATATGCTCAATAATGTTCCACCCTCTGTGTGATATATCACTTCTAGAAATATCACATCCAATCCATATATAACTCAACATAAATTTAACTAATGTATATTTTAGAATACATTTATAATGTTTTTTCTGTTTGAAGTCATAAGATATTTGATACTGAGTGAATCCTAGAAGGGACATCAAGAAAATTTGCAATGTTGTGTTTGTTCAGCGGTCAAGTTCATTGAAAGACCACCCATCACTTCATCAAATAGTGGGATTAGTTGAGTTATTGATTATGTTATATTATTATTAACTTGCATCAAAGAAATTTGAGAGCGAGTCATGATGATGATTATTATTGTTGGAGTCGAGAATTACTTCTACCACTTGACCAATTAAATATCTCAGTGAACATTTTGTAATATATTATTGTCACGAGATATATTTTTTTTAGACGAAAAATGTTCGATCCTATAATATACTCATTAGAAGAGAATTGTTTGAGAGACGGGTTCTCAATCGATAGAGTGATTGGAGGACAGTGTTTTTGTTATTGTATATTTTTAAAAGTGATTAAATTAATAACATTTACACCATCCTCGTATTGTAAATTTTTTTTTAGAAAACGGCATCTTACAATAGTAATATTTATATAAAAAGGAAATGAAGCTTTATAGTGCCCAACGAGATCGGATTTGTCAATGAAATTTACAGTGCCTTCTGAAGAGGAGAATCCTTCGGTTTGCGCGAAAGTTCAAGTGTAGAACAAAACTTGACTTGGTCCATTTCAATTTCAAATTTTGATTATCGATTGTTGGAGTATTTCTCTCCACAAAAAGTTATTTTGTGATCATATTTGATAAGTTTAATTATGTATGTGTCACACTGAAGTTCAATTATTTAATATTACACTTACATTATGTGAATATTTATACTACACAACATATATTTTATGAAATACACAGTAGACTTGTTTACTATTATAAGAATCGTTTACATGAAGTCGAGCTAATGTGAAGATTTATTAAGACGGACATCTATAATTCTTATATCATATTTCATTAGCTAGTTGTGCTTTTTATCAGTCGGAAGATAAATGTTACGATTGGATTTCAAATATGAGAATATTTGTTTCAGATAATCTGAGAATATTTGTTTCAGATGAATCACAAACCATGTTACGATTGGATTACGAAGATGAGAAATATTTGTTTCAGATAATCTGAGAATAACCACAAATCATAAGCATCAATTTCATTGTCGATATGCAGACGTCAATTCAGTGCAACTTTCACAAATTGTTCAGGTCCACTAAAATTATAATTGATGAATAAGAAAATATCTTGTATTTCTCAGTTTCTATATAAATACTTACAAATAGTTTTCCAAGATTGACGAACGGGAACCAAAAGTTTTCCAGATTAAGGCGGTTGCAACAAAATAAGCAGAAATACTAGCCACAATCTGAAAATATATATCAAGTTTTCTGCATGTAATTTATTTCTCAAAACGAAAGTATCGGCCCATCAAAAACTCAACATCACCCACTAGATGAATCCTGAAACTCGATAATTGCTGGAGATCCAGATACAGATTATTCTTCGAACATGGTAACATCAACAGTCGAGGAAAAGGGTAACCTTAATGAGATTGATCTGACAAGTAACCGTAAGTCTGTTGCTATCAACAATTAATTCAAACCCACCCCAACTTTTATCCACCTTTTAGAAAAGGTAATCTTCCTCAATATATGTACACAAATTCGGCCAAAATGAACGAAACCAATTTCTTTTTAATATCAAGACAAGTTCCCAATGGCATGCCAAAGATTTCCTTGACTCGCAGTCTCAAATCAAACAACCTTTAAACACTGATCAGGTGGAAACTCGATTCTTGGATTTGGTTTTGCCCGTAGTTTGGTGGAGCCTGAAAGACAATTGCTGCTCTTTACTAAGGAGTGAAAACCATTTCCTTATAAAATCAGCAGGAATGGACTCTTGACTCAAAATTGATTGAGCATCAATGGCAAAAAGTTCTTCAAATGAAATAGGTATAAGACCAAGCAAAGCAGTTACAGTAGCAAACTGAATTGGAATGCTCAGATTTCTTGAAGTGCTTTGACAGAAAAATGCAAATATACAATCTCTTAGTCTCTTAATTCCGGTGTCCTCGTATCCATTAAAGTCAACTCCAAGCCTGCATCACAGATAATACTCAGGTTTGACGTACTGAATAGTGTATCTCTGTGTGTGTGTGTGTCTGTGCATGTGCGCGCGCTTGTAAGTGACAAGATATACCTTCCCAGTTGATTAAGAAGTAAGATAATTGCAGCAGAGAAACTCTCCATGGCACATGATTCAAAAATCTCAAGAAGACCACCTATAATGTTGTCGAATGTCCATTCCCATCTCTGCATATTAAAAGACATGCATCAACAAGAAATGATGATTTAAAATATTGTGGGAAATTGCAAAAGAGAAAGAGAACAAAAGGAAAACTCGAGTAAAAGATCCACCCAAGGATAGACGTCTTTTTCTTCAAGATGGGAAAAGGAGAAAACAATATTCACAACAAAAGAAGTGAAAGGATGATCTTCATACCATGAAACGAGCTATGATCTCAACCAATGAAAGAATATCGACGAAGTTGCACAAACTTTCGTCGAAGGTAGAAATCAAGGATACTGCCTGTCTCAGGCCCGTAACTTCTTTAGCTATTTCCTCGTTTGATAACACTATAGGAACAAATGAGTTCATTAATGCAAGTGAATCCTGTGACGAAGAACAGGATTTAATATACTTCTGAAGATTCTCCAACAGGAGTGATGACAGAACTTCCATGGAAACCACACCCTCTGAGAACAGGCAGTTAGCGCAACATGACCAAGTTTTAGAAGGCATTTCAACCATGGATGGAAAAGTGGAAGCATAATTGGAAGATGAAGCCTGCTTCTCAAGAACCATAACCAGAGATTTTACAACAGTCATCGCTAAGGAGTACGGCTGAAGGGTAAAATATCGAGAGCCGCACAAATGAGCAAAAGAATGAAGAATACCCAGCACCACTACAGGGTCAAAGTCACGCATTGCAAATAGCTCACACGATGTTTCACAAATGAAACCAATGTGGTCCACTGCC
Organism: Primulina tabacum; assembly: GCF_025594145.1. NCBI lineage: Eukaryota > Viridiplantae > Streptophyta > Magnoliopsida > Lamiales > Gesneriaceae > Primulina > Primulina tabacum. The sequence goes on along the minus strand of NC_134564.1, from coordinate 37,587,628 downwards.
AAACACAATGATGCTAACAAACAACCTCCAGCAACCAACTGGTAAACTAAGGCCGCCTGCTCAGACAGTATTACAGTATTACCATTTACAACAAGATTTATTTTGGAGCTACCAGTAACTGCTTCCTCAGAAGATAAGTCACCACACACCAAGACTTTTCTCTGTAGAAGGAAATCTTCAATGAGTGCAAGCAAATCAAGCAGATCACATGACTCCATAAATTTCCCTCTCACAGCCAGATCAGAAAGTGCTGCAAGAACGGGAAACAAAAATTCTTAAAGTTAAGGGTGGAAATTCACAACAAACTGAAGATGATAGCAGCTCAATATTGGCATTCATACCTGAGCAAACTTGCAGGGTGACAGGATCAAGAGACTGTACTAAATCACATTTCAAGGAATTTGCCAAGTTTTTCATTTCGACCTCCGATATTCCAAGCATTATTATAGAGAAGAACACACAGACCTTCTCCCTAGAAAAAAGTACAAAGAAAGGAAAAATTAATTAGCTTCAATCTGAGTTTCTGAACATACTGATTAAATTAAAAGAATAAAATGTCATTCCAGTTCTGTAGCTACTAGCTATCACAACATAAGGAATGCGAAGGATAGACCATGGCATGCGTTGAACCCCATATATCTATCTCGTAAGAAACTAATACATTGTTTCCTATATACCCATGTATACGTCAAGAGAACATATAGCCAATTAGCAGATCTGATCATTATGAAATTAAAAAATAAAAAGTAAATTCCAACTGTGCTACATGACCAAATGGAACAACAGGAACCGACAAAAAATTACTCACTTTAACGAAAGATCTTTAGATTTTTCAAGAGAATGTAGAATTCTTTGAAGAAAAACATCTGCTGAGTGAAGAGGGGTGCACTGAGGCTTGCACCTGCTGATGGCCTGGAGGATCCTTGATATGCTACTATTATCTTTATTTTCTAGAGAAAAAACAATATAATTTGGAAGGGCACCTGGGATTGGAGCAATACTGCTTTCACAGGATAAGTGTGTTTTCACATTTTTAGATTCACTGACATTTAGTATCCCCAACTTTCCTCCTAGAACCTGGTTGTGGTAATAACAAGCATCAGTCACATGCTCCACACCTAAATTCTCTGAATGCTTGTGATTCTTCTCCATATCAAAGGTATTAAAACCAGAAGTTGGTGCCAGGTTATCCTTAAATGGCATGTCTGCATCATCTGTGTCAAGTGACTCATCCCCTAGAAACATAATCTCGGGCAGAATAGGAGATATAGGCGTAGCAATAGCTACGCGATAAGATTTTTCATCAGCGGCATTGTCCAGGTCAAGCAACTTCATGTAATCGTGAATTGGCATTTCATCAAATTCCCGATGAGTGCACTTGGTGCTTTCCGAATAATTATCGATTCCATCTTTCAGACACTGATCACATTTCCTTGCATCTAAGCCAAGTGAAGAAGCTTTCCTGCCAACATTGATGTTGTTAAAATCTGAATCAAGTATGCCTTTTTTACCATTGGAATTAATCAGAGAATGGATAATTTCAGTTCCCTCACAAGAGGTCTTTCTCCTCTTGGTCGGTCTAAGTTGCTCTGCAGAATCATCTTTGTGATCACACAGCATGTCATGCAATACGGATAGCTGCTTGGACATCTGTTCATACAGCTTCTGACCCTTAGAATACAATTTGTCCATGGACTCCACAGCACCAAGAATCTTCCTCTTGCTCCGGTGCCTAATTCGGTGGTTGTCAATATTACCCTTAATAGGACTTTTCATGTTCTTTTCAGCATTTGCTACCACATTCTCCCCGTGCATTATTGTTCCCTCACAAGTCAATTTCGACAAAGACGATTTCGGATTTGATATATCTTCTCCTGGTTTAGCTGATGTGATAGAAAAAGCACCTCTTTCCTGTGAGCCCATCAATGGCGAATAAGAAAAAGATGCCGTACTGGAATTTAAGGCAGAACTCTTCGACATTTTTCGGAAGGAACCCCCTATACAGAGGATTCAATCTAGAATCAATACCTGATACAAGTTGCTTGAGATATCCATCTGTGTAAAATTTATCTTTTGTGATGGTCTCGTTGCCTGCCTGTGAAGTAGCAATTCAAGACAATTGTAGAATGTTATTATATCAGATTGATAATTCTGCTAATATGGACCAGGACAAGAATACTCAAGGAAACAAGTCTTACAAAAGAACGTATATTATTTACAAGAAGAATATCTGTAGTTTAACAGTGTAGCTATTTATAGTAGTCCATATTCTTAATGTATAGTTTCGACACTCAGCAGCCATGTAGGTTTCAACATTATCAGTTTGTAAGATAACAAAGCCAGAAAAGAAGTTCAAATAGAAAGAGCACCACACATACAATAAGTTCCCAACTTGACATAAATATAACAGTTTAAATAGAAATGAGTAGAGGAAACCAACCTTTTCCAACTCATGTATTACGTCACCGCCATGCACAAAACAGCAATCAAGTATATCCAATCGTTGTTGGAACTGATGAAATCTCTTCTTTATGTGAAATAGTTCTTGATGCAGCAAATTGTTACGAACATCTACCTTTGTCACCTCTTTGGCATGCTTCACAAGCATCTTTTCTAGCTTCTTTTGTTTCTTAAGAAGTTTCACGGTAGCTCTGTCAGAACTGTTGCTGTTCTCTCTCATTGCTGGATTGTCAACATGCATTCTCCCTAATATCTGCTGCCTTTTCTGAAATTCTTCTAATATCTGCTTACAATCCTCCAGCTCTCGAGATAGTTGCTCAACACGATATTGCTCTTCCACCGCGTTCTTTTTCTCAGCTTCTGCAACTTTCTTATGTTTTGCAACTTTCTTCACCTCTGAATCAGCATATTTTTTCTCCCTGAAACTAAATTGATCTTTCTCCTTGACCATCTTATCTATCCCTTGAGGAATTAGGGCTTCTCTCTTCGCCATTCTGGTACCAACATCATTTCTCAATACAGAATCTATGCCTACCTTTGATAGGTCTATGTGAGTCTCAGCCAATTTCTAGAGCATAAATCACGTAGCTCCTTCTCTAATTTTTCCGTCCTTCTCTTTTCCTCTTTCAACTTTTGATCCAAATCATCAGCCCGATCTTTCTCAACTATGGCCTTCTTCAAATTTGCTTCTGCGAGTTTCCGCTGCTCTTCAGCTTTGAACACAGCTGACTCTGCCATCTTCCTTTCTTTAATGGTGTTTTGTTTCTCATCCTCCACTTTCTTGTTAGCCGCTTCACATTTAGATCGCTCCAAACACAACTTTGACTTTACTGCATCAGTTTCCAATTTTATTCTCTCATACGAGACCTTATTCTCCTCAGCCTTTTTCCTTTCAATGTCAACAGCCTTCTGAGCTTCACTAACCTTGTTTTTTCCTGCCTCCAGCTTTTTCAGAGCCTCATTGGTTTTCTTTTTTTCCATATCAGCATTCTTTTTTTCCAAGTTCGCTCGAGATCTCTCTTTCTCCAGAAGCTCTTTGAGCTTATTTATCTCTATCTCAGCCACTTCCAAACGTTCTTGAAGCTGTCTACCAGATTCATCGGAGGCAGCTTTACCATTCTGCTGCAGCAATTGAATCTCCTTCTTCAGGGCAGAGACCTCACTCTGTAAGTCAAGCCGTATGGAATATTCTTGTTCTTTTTCATCTTTCCATCTTTCAGCTTGCGCTTTAAGATTCCCCAATTCTGGTAAAGAGAGAAGTTTTATTAACATGGTAGTAAAAGAAAAAAAAAGATTAAAATTCCTCCCTTCAGAACCAAAGAAATAAAATCATGAAAAGTGCAGATGCTAAGGAATAACGTGAAACAAAGAAACAAGAGAGGCTCGCTTACCTTGTTTAAGACTTCCATTTTCTTTCTCAACGACATCATATTGTTGATTCACTAAGGATGTGCAATCACGAAACTTGTTTTTCAGCTCTTCAAGCTTAGAATACTTCTCCAAAAGCTTTGAATGCTTCTTCTTCCACTGTCAACAACAATATCAATAAAAATAATCGTTACCACAAAATTAAAAGGAAATAAAAAAAAATTTACCGCCGCACAGCAGGTGTTCTCCTCATTGTCCGCCATTTTTTCCTAAGGACCACAAAATTCTTCTACTTCTTCATGGAAAATAAATTTCGATGGGCGATGGGTGAGGTTTTTCTCCACCTACATTTTTCTTTAAGCAGCTTAGAGTTTGGGGCGAGAGGGTTTTATTTCTTTCGTTTCTATTTGCTGCAATCAATGGTTTGGAAGACAAACAGAAGGGTTTTAGTATATATGGGATTTGGGTCATTGTGGGCCTAATTTCTGTTTAATTGGATATCAGTCTCATAAAACACCGACGAAGCCCAAATATTTAGCCTTTTATTTTACATTTACATTTACGATATATAAAAATAAAATGGCATACATTTTTCAATTGAATTAATTACTTTTAATTTTTTAAAAAAATTACTAATTATTAAAATCAACTTTAGTATATCCTATAATCAATTGAATTAATTACTTTTAATTTTTTAAAAAAATTACTAATTATTAAAATCAACTTTAGTATATCCTATATTTTTTAAAAATAATAAAAAATAATGATAAAGATATAGTTTAATAGTTTTTTAATAGTTTTAACTTTTTTTAAAAATAGATACTATATTATTTCTAAATTTAATATAGATAAGTATGTATTGCAATAAGATTTCGGAACGACAAAGATATATTTGAGTCATTTTTAAAGTATGGAAAATTGATGACAACTCTGAATTAAAATTTACTAAGCAGATTTTTATAATATTTTTATTAGATTTGAAATTTGTATTTTTGTAATTCAAGGGAGTTATTTTGATAAAATCTAATTAGCGCGAGAATACCATAAAATCAAGGCTTTGTTGATTTGGGGTGACTAAAATAGGATAGGATTATTAATTCCAACTCATCCAATGTTTATTTACAAAAATGAAAACTTTCTTAAACTCAAAAACTTATAATAATGGGATATGTGCATATTATTTTAGCATGATGTTAATCATAAGTTAAAGAGTTTTGCATTTAGCTAGTAATAATTGATAGTATAGTATACACTATATAGAATAGATAGATATACGTCAAACAAAACCAACAAAAGAAGAAGAATAAATAGATAAAAGAAAAACCATTGTATTGGTTTTGAGCCATTTACAGCAAAATAATAATAAATATCAAAGATATAAAGCATGCACCAGACTAGTTATTCTACGCAGCCAATTTCAAATAATCAAGAACTTGAAGAATGGAAGTCAATTCCCAGCAAAAACCAGAAGGTATAAATCCATAAATGAGAAAGAAAACGGGCAAAAAATCCTCCATGGTCCCCTATAATTGTAAACAGTCTCATTCTCAGTGCAGCCATTGCATACGAAAGTTTTGTCACTACTGGTAGGTGTTTTCCGCAGAAGGTGGTGAAGATTAAGTCCGCTGATCTTTGCAGCAAGTACAAAATCATTCTCTGTCAGTCCACCTAGACAAGTAAGCATGACAATTCGGACGTTAAAGCTACAAATCAGCTTATCCTTTGATGAGGTGGTGGGTGTTAGATGGGTGCTCTTAGAACAATAAAATGGCAACGAAGCAACCTTGTATAGAAGGTGATAGATGGATTGAATCTTACCTACTGTTTTAGTCCATATGTCAATCTCTACATTGTTCCACCCAGTAAAATGGAGATCTCGATCATTTCCTGTAAAATTATAATCGAAATCCATTGACAAATTCAACCAAATGCAACCTTATAAAATTTAGAATAAATGCGTCTACCTTTCCGAGGATTTGTCATTGTTACAAAAAATTCAACTATATTTAAATATTACATTTACTCATTCCAAGTTTGTGAAAAGTAAAAAATAAATCTAATAACTTCTAAAATTATAAATAACTCCATCACTTTCAATTTATCTTAAAATTTACAATCTTAGGTTTGTATTTATTATACATTTTCATGAGGTTAAATGTAAGAAAAATACAAACATATGAGAGTACACCTAAGTTAAAAGTTATCATAGAGAAGTATAAATAGATATAATATTTAAATATAGTTGAGTTTTTTTGTTATAATGAACTTTAAGAGAAGGTAAATATAATTATCTCTAAAATTTAAATTAATTTATGATTAATACTTGTTGATTTCTATATTAAAAAGTATTATTATTTTTAGATAATACATTGATTTTTTTAATTAAATCTTGTGAGCATACAGAAAGATTTGTTGGAAAATCATTTTTCAATATGACGGTTTGATTTCATATAATTTGAATTCAATCTAATTTCGAAAATAGAGGATCAACGGAGGAAAAAAAAGATTATGCAGAGAAATCTAATGATTTGGCTTCATGTGAAGGTGGTTGGTTAATGCAGCAGATATCGGTTATCCAAGAACAAATAAACTTCATCTAAGCAGCGATGCATTGTATCAAAAGATCAGTGCAATATATACTAAATGTTTTATATATGTATAAACAGGAATATGCAAGAATAAAACAAGAGGTGCGTTCATTTGATGCGTCATGTCTTAATCTTAACCTATAAGAACATAGTCCGCATCATCTGAGAACCTATCTCCAGCAGTTGGTGGCAAATTATGACGGGAGACAGGCTTATGGACCTGGGCATGAGTCTCTGCCTCGTGCTGGAACATCTTCACTAATTCATCCAACTCCATTTTCATCACTTTAACCTGGTCATCCTTCACTGGTTTTTTCAAACCGAGGTAGATCAACCCGACTGCAATTAGCACTATGCCTATGAAGAATAGAAGTGCAGAAAACAAAGCAAATGCATAGGGTGTCTTTTCTGCGCCAGGGATCCCATCCACATTGATTCCAAACAGCCCGGTGATGATGGAAAGAACAAGCCCACAGCCTCCAAAGACAGCTAAATTATGAGTGACCGTAAGGCTTTTATCCTGAATCAGATTATTACATTTAGGTGTAAGTTCACCATTTTTTCCATAAAAAAAGGACAAAAATCGACATGCCCAAGCACAAAAGTTACTGTGGAATGACTAATAATATTTTGTGATATACAGTTAAATGGTCACTGCCTGCCGGAAACTATCACCACCCTGTAACTTGGATTACATTGCAAAACATAAACGACAGCAATTCAAAAAGCAATCAGATGCCTCATCCTACAGAGCTGACGTACGACAAACCTGCAACCATGCACGAACAGTGCTCTGCATGACATCTTGAATGGTAAACAAACGGCCACGGACTGCTTCTTGCTCCTCAATCATTTCCCTAGTACTCTTTCTTGTTGCTTCCAGCAGACTTTTCGCTATATTTCCCCTCAAATGTTGTAGAAGTTCAAATACAATCTCTTCCCTTGCATGGAGCGACCATTTTACTCTAATAACCTGCAATGTGTTGACAGGATTTCAAACTTAAGAATTACAAGTGAAGAAAATCATAAACCTGAAGCATACCAAGGCAAGCACCGCTAGCAAACATTTTATGCATTACTTCAAGAATAATGACTTGATTTCCAAACACAATTATTTGGAGTCGGTGAAATCAGAACTCGTCCCTGAATGAGTTTTTCTACAAAAGATGCAATGGGAGGCACATCCTTCTGTGAAAGAAAGTGATTTGCTGTTCTGAATTTAAAAATAAGAATAATCGTGTAAGTTGCTCAGAGCTAATAAAGTTCATGTGTTTATGTTCTAAAAAACTACAGGTCCATGAAGCAATTGCAAAATTTCGTGTAATTCCAAAAATTGGGAGTTAATTCTATGAATTATCAATAGTCAATTATGCATTTAAAAAGAACTGAACCTTCATGTCATGTAGATACCTGTCTTGATAACCTTCTTATTTCTTGGTTGAGGATTACGCCAAAAAGATTTAAATCTTCATGATTTCTCCTATTCAAAAAGTTCCAGAGTAGGGAGAGACAGAAGAGAGAGTGAGCGAGCGTGATATATCACTGAACGGAAAGTGGTCAAGGCTGATAAAGGTACCTGTTCATGAACTTCAATTCCATTTCGTCAGCGACACCAAAAATGGATTTCCGAAATAACCTTAAATTAAGAAAAATCATTAAATTATTCATCATGACTCCAATCGATTTTATACAATCTGGGTATTGGTTATGGGCCTATGGCAATTGTTTAAGCTATCAATATTATATATGACAACCTTTACATATGTATTCACTATCAATGCATCACATTTCAAACCAAAAATCAAGATAGACGATGTGCCAAATTCAACTGTCTGTACGATAATTCTCATATTGTGTGTATATTTTTATATGGATATCCTGAAATTAGTCCTGTGGCCATTGGATTTAATGCAGAAATTTATGCAATCTAACCAACATAAAGTTTCTGTCTTATTACTCATGGTTCTGCTTCTCCCAATTAATTTGCTTGTCTAAGTAGAGGGTGCTCCAGTGATCTGGTGAATCAAATAGCTTCAGACCAACTATAACATTTTAGTCACAAAAAAATCACATTATATAATCCATATAGGTGTGGCCACACATTATGGCAAAATCATGATGTTTTGCAGGGCTTGATCTGGTAACTCATTTTTCCAATCAGGTCCTTCTTTGAGAAATGGTATTAATAGCATGCTTTTGTTTCATATTGCAGTTTCTTTGAAAGCCCTAAAAGAGTAAGAAACGCCCAAAATATCAACATACCAAATCAATTTGTTGTGTATACTCTGGGAAGTTTAAACAATGGAATTTTCGAGTGACCGAAAGAGATGACAATATATGAAAATAAACATAACATATTCACTAACTGAATGAAATATTTCTTGAATCAAGGAAATAATCGATATTGCCCAAGCTTCCATTGGGATGGTACAATGGCAACAGCAGTTACCAGATAGTTCCTAGAAGTATACATTAATGGATATATCATTATGAATCATACTTAGGTGGTGGTATCAAGTAGATGATAGCTATCGCTCAACTGCAATTGAGCATAGAAAGTGACGAGGTTTAACTATTTACAAGAACTTGTACCAAGTTTACATGAAAGTGACTTTACTAACAATAATTTTAACATTTAGACATATTTAACTGTGATAAACAAGTTGGTTGCACTGTTACAATATCAAACTCAAGGCCTCACCTATCATCCCACCGTGCCAACCGGCAAACTAATTGTGCTATAATCTCATGTACTGTTCTTGGGGCACTGTAACCACCACCAAGAAGAAGCTCCTAGAATGGAGAGAATACAACCGATGTTAACAAAACTCATGCAAAATCAAGCACAACAAATGATTACCAGATGCATCACATGCATAAATTCTTAATTGGAAGGTGGAAAACAAACATCGGAACTCAATTTTTAAATTCAGAAAATCCACGGTCCATTACCCCTGCCAGAAAATATTAGGTAAGATTCAATTATTTTCTCAGTATTTCTTGTTTCTGGAAATTTATTTTTAAAAGTTGAATAGCTAAATGTAATACATGTTTGATCATATTCTTGGAATGAGTATATTTATTAATAAGTGTCTTTTAAACTCTAAAAATCTAGCATTTGAAATTTTTTTGGGGGAGTGATGAAAAGTTAAAATTAAAATAATAATTGTATAGGGGATGGGAGAGTGTGTTGAAAGAAAAATTGAATGAATTATACAATAGCGTATATGTTTGTGACTCCTGGAAATGAGAATATTTTGCAAAAACACCAATAAAGTAAAAACATAGCTAGTTTTCAAAATTGGCTGCATTACAAAATACAATTGCATGCGCACCCATAAAAAAACTACTGAACCCAAATAATTATCCTAAACAAACAGATGAAGATTAAAAAGAAAATATGTTAGATAACAAAGAGACATATTCATTACAAATGAACCTGGACTTCCACAACGCCTAAAACATTAATTCTTGAAGCAGATCCTTTCACATGTAGAACAGTTAAAAAGAAGTTCTGAGCTTGCCATGAACGGATAACAACAGGGATATCATCTTCTTCAACATAAGGATCACCAGCAGATTGCCCCAGAAGCTCAAACAGTAAACCTCCGGCAACCCTTACTGGGACCTGCAGGCAAAAATAACATAGAAAAAGTTGAGCCAATACCAAGTGCCAGATATTTGATTAAAAGCTTTAGTTCTCTTTTATTTATTATTAGAGCTCAATATGTTCACAATTTTTGAAGCACAAACAACAGTTTCCATCTAATGCAAAGACTAGTTATTTGAAGAAAATGATAATGACTACAACATTTGACAGATTCTAATCATAGACCATTCTGTTTTAATTATAGGTCTTGCGATAAGTAACTGAAAGTCCAGATTAGGAAACAATTTGGTAGCAACCACATAGAACCTCGTAAAATGTTGCAAGACACTTGGACAAGAAAATTGAATAGAGTAGACAGGAAATTTACCTCATACAAGAGGTGTTTCATCCGTTCGCTGATCAATTTACTTTCGTCTCTCAGAGCAGTACTAATGGCAGGATGCAGCCAATGAGCATTGTTCAGCCATGCATCCACATAAGGATGACCCGCAGCAAGATGACACCACCATCTAGGCCCAGCAGGGCTTTCCCAGTAAGGAGCAACTAAGTCAGCAACCGTTAGATCATCCTCATCATCCATAGTGTCAAACTCCTGAGTCGACCAGTCTGCATCAACTTTCACAGTTTGGACAAGTTCGGAAATTCTAGACCACCCAATTGGAGCCCAATGATTCCCTCCACGTTTTTCAGTAGAACGGAAGCATTCTAACTGAGAGTTCTGGCTATCCATGTTCAAAGAGTGAGCTGAATGATTACCCAATTTCATAAAGGGGCCAGACTTCAGCAAATTGTTCCCACTCTCCTTTTGGGACACTGGCATGGAACCTCCATCAGGGGGAGTTTGGTTCTTGAGACTAACATAATTGGTTTGATAAGATGGCTGGCCTTTTGAAACTGATTTTTTATGGCCTCGGATGAATTCAAAAGCACAAATAAGTCCGTCTGTCCAAAGCTGACTCCCTGGAATGGCATCCTTATTGCAGCGGCCTCTATGGATTTCAAGCTTCATCGTTCCGTTATTAAGGAATGACAAATCCTCACCTTTCCCACTCATGTTGTTTGGTGTATAAACCGAAACGGATGAATGCTAGCACAGGTTGCAAAATGTTTCAGGTTAATGATGCCACGGTGCAATTAATAAGAGAAAGGAGGTTGGTGCACATCCGTTTGTAAAACCTCTATGAATGAGAAATGCGTGTTGAATCCCTGGAGCATCAAGTGGAGAAAAAAACAGCTGTTTTTTAGTTTGGATTCATGGGTCATCAGTTCAAGTTTCTGCTACAGAGAGTGCATGGATTGAGCAGTTAAATACCCCATAAAATAGAATCAGAACAATAAATAAGTGAAGCATAATAAGAAGGCATTTTAACGTTGCTAGCAGACACTATATCGTTCGGACAAAAGCCCACCTCAAGAGTTTTACCGTATATTTATCCTTAATTGAGTCAAAAGAGGTCCAGAAATTTTGAATATCCTGATGTCAGCTATTAATTTCTTCAGGTTCCTAATAGAGTGCTCAAAAGTCGTAACTAATCAAACAGTTCCATCACCGTCAAAAAAACTCATCATGGATCATCTATAAACAAAAATTTCAACTCCTCGTTCTTCCCTCATTGTTGTTATATACTGTTGCCTTAATGGAAGAGAAAAAAAAAAACTTCAAATATGTTTCATGCCCCATATTATGTCAAAAATGAGTTAAAAGTAAAATCCATTTTTCAAATCCCTCATTTGAAGGCTGGCCTACTCTGACTAAACAATAAGCTCAAAAATCATATCTTATCAACTTACAACAATGTCAACTGCATATTTTCATGTAACTGAAATTCACGGACTGCCATTGTAAAAAAAGAGAAAATCGTCATCAAATCAAAAATTGTAAACGGGTAAAATGAGGGACTTCTTTTATCAGTTATCGCCAAATTGCACGAAATTCAGATGGTAAAAGAAGAGATTAAGGAAATTATCAGAGCTACTTGAAAAGACGGGAGTAATCCACCTCGCGTAAAATAACAGCATCGAAACCAAATATGCCGTCAACGTTACCTTTTTTCCCTGTGCTTCCGAAACAATCTGCAATAATAAAAAAAAATTATGTAGTTTGGGCCCCCTATGTTATATTAAATGGAGACAGAACGCTCTAGGTGAATTTACGACAAGATGACACGTTTGATTCGGGAATAATTAAAAGATTTGGTACTCACGAGAGGCTAAGTTAATACTCCGTGCACTTTTCGTTTGGAAAAAATTGTAAAATAATTTCGATTTGATCGAATCATTTTTTAAATTAAATAGTTGATTATTTTTAACTAATTTAATTTAGATAAAAATCTGTGTGAGACATTGTCGCGGGACCGTATTTTGTGAGATGAATCTCTTATTTGGGTCATCCATGAAAAAATATTACTTTTTATGCTAAGAGTATTACATTTTATTGTGAATCTCGATAGGATTGACCCGGATAACGATTCGTGAAATCGTCTCACAAGATGTTTACTCTTTAATTTATATTAAAAATTATGATATTATAATTGTAAAAAAAAACATACTATAATTTTAAAAAAAAATAATTAGAAAATAAAATGTCATTTGAAATAATAATATAAAAAAGAAAAATATAGAGGAGCTAAACCTCAATTTAAAAATGATGAATTAAAAAATTAACAAAAAAAGAAGAAGGAAAAACTCAAAATATACTATGACACCAAAGTGTCTCTATCGTGTTTAAACTTAATGAATAATAATTGTGTACGTATACATAATTTTTTATGTTAAATAATATTTGTATGAACTTCAGATGATATTAAAATATAAAAGTCATAAAATATTTTTATATTAGTTTTTCATAAAAAAATTGTGATGACATCTCACATATCAATTTATGATACGGATTTTTGATTCAACTCAACTCATAAAAAGATGTTACTTTTATGTCAAAACTATTATTTTTCAAAGTTTGGTCGGGTCGGATATTTGTTTTATGGATATATACTCGTGAGACAGTCTCACTAAAGATCAACTTTAGTTTTTTATATTAGAGATGATTTGGTCCTTTAAAAATTCAAAAACATAGATAAAGATAAAGAATTGTTGACAAGATGGATGGTGGTTTAGGCAAACTTACAATTACTCAATGACTTTGTTCGATTAGTATAGGATGTTCTCGCATTATATAATAGTATAGAAATATGAATAATATATATAATAGAATGTTGGGTCATGTAAACAATAATATTTTTGGTTTTAATGATAACAAAATTTGTTACTGTGTTTATAACATATTTACTCAAGTGTAATAGCTAGATATCAAGTTGGAAGCTGAAACTCAAATTTAGTCAAGCTAAAATTCTGACAAGCTGAAGTGTTTCGATGATGTCACATAACTTGGTGATGCAAATGAATAGCAGCCAAAACGGATGAACGTGAAACTCAAATTTCTAGAATTCATAGTTCTGATCAGCTTGACTTCGGATGTTATCTTGGCGAAATAGTGGTTGCAATATTGAGCTAGACAAAGTGGAAACAACAACCAGCTTGAAGGGAGCAGTTATGATATTTTGGTCATATCTTTCAACTCAATAATCGAAATGTTATGATTTAGTATACGTTATAAATCTAAGACAATGATTTACAAGTAATTTTCACAAGTCAAAGCCTGAATCAGATATTAAGCAGGAGAATTCGCAATAAAATTGTTTGTTATGTACTAAATGAAAAACAAATTATAGCTTGTATTCGATCTAGTATTTCGAAGATATCTCTCCCAGACAAACTCGACTTGAATGATTCTTAATTCGATGGAATAATAAGAGAAAGGGTTGTAACTTATACGTTCATCAAGATGCCTAGAAATCAACGAATCAATAATTATAATCAAAAGAACTTATCAGCTCGAATTCGACCATATCATATCAAAGTGAACATATTAGATCAGACCAAGTTGAAAAAACCAGATGAAAACCAAGCTGATCAACCAGCTTAGTCATATCATCCTTGCCAAACCAGCTTAGTCTCAAAAATGGACAACAACACGAATACGACTGTTTCAATGTCAGAAATCATACAATATCTGACAAATTCAAGATAAGCAGAAATGCCTCGAAAATTCATTCTCTTATGTCTGACCATAACCTTTCTGAACGGTCATATTTTTGTTTTAAACATTCATACAACTCTTGGAGACCATCAATAAAACATTTTGAAGATCAAGCATAAGCTTTAGACTGAGATTCAAAAGAAGGACAACTTAATTATATAAAACTAGTTGAAATGAGATTAAATCCAAAAAAAAAGTGGAGGATACATTTAAGATATATACACTGAGGTGGATTAAATCTTCAAATACAATTACTCACACACATATATATGAAAGTTAATCTTCAAAGAATAGTTGAGTGTTAGTCTTTACACAAAGATATTAAACATTGTATTTGTAGTCTTGCCATAAGAGACAATAAATATTATACAGATTGTGAGGTTGCGGCCTATAATCGAAAATACGATAGGAGTTCTGATTAGGCAAATGATAAGTTCTAAGTCGAAGTGGGTTTGTACAATGAGTTATATCAATCAAAATCTTTTATAAAATCTTTCCAACAAAGTAAGAAAATGTGACGTATGATCGGAGTTGTTAATCTCCGAACATCTATAAATATCACATAAAATTTGAAAGTGAAATAATGATTTTTGTGTTGGCATCCCCACTTTAGATTTACCCATGATCCAAGTTGTAATTAAACCACTTGAACATAATTCAATTCTTTTTTTGAGTTCATATTCGAACAAAATTAAAACAAAATTGTTAAATATCTCACATCGACTAAATTAAATTATTGAGAGTTGCATATATTGACTTGAACAATCTTCACCCAATTGATATAATTTTTGGAGTTGACTTCGGTCTATATCACAATCTTAAAATAGTATCATGTGAGGACCCGTTATCCTAATCACGTATTAACATGCAATCACGATTAATCAGTAAATAGCGAAAAAGTGAGTTAAAAATTTGCATTTGAGCTTATAAAAATTTCGGCATGACCTTCCCATTAATAGGACATACCAGAAAATCAAATACTCAAAATAAACAACATATGACCTCAATAAACACAACAACATAAACATATGCCAGCCAGACACAATCATGACATATACAAACCAAAATATTATAGAGTCGACAAGGCTCGATAATAACATAAAACAATCCTCCAAATATATACATATAATATCTGGGAGACAGCAACTCCACGCAATACCGAAATACAACCGAGTCTACTCTCAAGGAGCTCTGGTACTTCCTAAGGCTTCCTCTCGAGCACCTGAGGTCGAACCACATGTACCACCTATCATGTCCACAAACAAAAGACACGACAGCCCCCTCTCGGGGTCAGAAACCCCAGTACGAGACATCAAGAAACCACGATATATGACATAGAAATGCAATGATGTCATGCACGAATAGGTGAAATATATCAGGATATCAACAATCATACATATATGCTCAAGCTGGTCCACGACCCGGCAGGCCGTGCCTGGGATATGGCCCAACCTCGAAGCCAGCAACTACTTAAGCCAGACCGAATCAAGGTAGCCAAACATCTCCATGACACCATATCATATCATACATATAACGGATCTCAACCGAAATATAACTGGATCTCAATAACAGATAGACTCAATATGATATGTTTAGTTATATTGATGTGTTTAACTAAAATAAAATATGTGTGAACATAAGAAATATTTTATTTTATTTACACATCAATTATCCAACTGAAAATATGCGAGTCAGTATATAATATCACATAAATCAACAAGTAGCAAATAAATCATTTAGATCATCAGATGCCTCTGTCAGACATCATGAAAATAACTGATCTCTATGTACCTCAACTAATTTACCTAGTATCCTAAATCCTCAAGAAATTCCTGGAAATGCACTCAGACAAATCACTTGAATATTAATTTAAATGGTCTTATTATCATATAAAAATTCCACAACCATTTAAATTCACTAAAAATCAAATTTCAACTATTTAGGCATTTAAAATTCCTTAAATTCCAATATTCGACTAAATTGCCTAAAATCAATCATTTCTATTTTAGTTCGTCGCAAAATATTCTTTTTAGCTTTAAATGACGCTAAACTAATACTCAAGCGACTACGATAAATTCTAGGTTCATCAGATTATATCTCTAACTCACACAATTCCGAAACCTACAATAATAACACAATAATTAATCAATAATGATACAATATTTGAGTCGAAATTGAATGAAATTCACTTAGACAACAATCCTCATCGATGCAGCATGTAATCCCAACAACAGTGACTGGAAATCGAGTTTTAACACCCCCAACAAGGAACACGGTGGTCGGAAACCAGAGCTCGCGGCGGCACTAGGTTGGAATCACGTCGAAGCTAGCTGAACGTGACTGTACTGGTCAGAAAATGATCGAAACTTTGTGAAGTCTTGCTTCCTGTAGCTAGGCAGAACCTTAAATGACTAAAACCTGAATTTTTCCTACGTTTTCCGACGAAGTAGGCTGCGAGTTTTCCGACGGGTTTTCGGGAGTCATGATTTTACCTAGCAAAAGTGGTATGATAGATAGCTCTCGTCATAAGATTTTCAAATATAAATTTATTTTAATTTTTCGATTTTCGGTATGATCACAATACGGTCAAAGAGGCGGCAAGGGTTGAAGGCTTTGAAGGACATAAGCTACGGGTTGAGGAGAGAGAAGATTCACGATGATGATGATGCTTATATATAGATATAATAATAATAATAATAACAATAATAATTAGTCTTAATTATTTCCAAATAAGATATAAGAGTACGTCTATTGTGAGACGCTCTCACAAATCTTTATATGTGAGACGTGTTTACCCTACCGATATTCACAATAAAAAGTAATAATCTTAGCATAAAAATTAATACATTTTCATGGATGACTCGAATAAGAGATTCGTCTCACAAAATACGACATGTGAGACCGTCTCATATAAGTTTTTGCCAATATATAATTAACACAGGTCATTACATATCAGAATCAAAACGCATTTTTGTGTGATGTACTGTTCTATGAGTCCCCCGATATTATGATTGTAAACTTATGAAACCGGCAAAATGATGTTCGAATTTTACTATTTTGATCAACAGACATTCTTAAATAAAGAGAGAATAACTTAAAATTTGAAGTATACTTTTCAGCATTGCAATAATTTTTTTTTATAATTGGCAATATTTTTTGTCTATATTTTAATATCAATCTATAATCAACAGCTTAATGTTGTTTAATAATAATATTCACTAAAATCAACAGCTTAATGTTATTTAGTAATAATATTCACTAAATATTACGTTTTTATTCAATTCTATATGGAATCCAAGTCAGCTACGATAAAAATAGTAAAAACTTGCCTTACAGGTTAAAAAAAGAGAGTGAAAACTTGCCTTACAAGTGCCGAGGCCACTAAACGCAACTATAATTCAAATGGAAAACTTTAGGCTCAACGGTAATTAAAACTTGTCAAACGACTGATTAAAATTGGAAAGTTCTGCCTACATAAAACCGCATGGAAACCTCTGCTATTGAAGTAACGGTA
The DNA here is from genome assembly GCF_025594145.1 of Primulina tabacum. NCBI lineage: Eukaryota > Viridiplantae > Streptophyta > Magnoliopsida > Lamiales > Gesneriaceae > Primulina > Primulina tabacum. The sequence continues at coordinate 37,569,992 of NC_134564.1, read as the reverse complement.
ATTAATCAGTAGTATCGGAGAAGGCCACAAGGGCTAAAGAAAGATGAGGCTTCTTCTCTGCAACTCTTTACCGCAATTAGCCCCAATTATTCATCCCCTAAAAGCCCTAAACATCTGTCCTATTTCTAAATTCCGGCAGAAAGTTCCATCAATTACCCAGGCTTTGAGTACAACCTTAATCTCAGTAACACTCTCCTTGGGTATTTTCTATGCTTGTCCTCCGGATGTGTTTTCGATTGATTTTAGTACCCCGACGGAGGAATCGATCTGCCGTGAAGAAGAAAATTACGCGGATCCTAAATTGACTGGAGACACGGTGACGAACGAGGGGATTGTGGAAGAGGCTTGGCAGATTGTGAATGATAGTTTCCTTGACACCGGTCGCCACCGTTGGTCGCCTGATTCTTGGCTTGTGTGTATCACTTCACTTTCAGATTTTTTGTTTACGCTACATCTTCAGTTCTGAGTTTTTTGTTGGGGTTCCAGGAGAAGAAGAAAGATATATCAGGCACATCGATTCAGACAAAATCAAGAGCCCATGAGATCATCCGTCGTATGTTGGCGAGTTTGGGCGACCGTTATACACGTTTTCTTTCTCCTTATGACGTAATCTTTCTCAACTGTCACAATTGTCCTCCAATATACGTGTTTCTTGAAATATATATAACCCAGATTCTTAGCTTTTTTTGGGTGTATCCTTCTCTTTAATTGAATTATATCCTGTGACGCTCTTCTCCCGTGTCTTGAACTTACTCCCTTTATGACCCTTTCTTATTTCTTGAATTTTTTTGTCATATTCTCTTCTTATTAACCGTATCAATTTTGTGCTATGTTATGGTGCTATTCTGATCGAAATAACTTTGTTATTTTTCTGTGCCTGGTCTTACTGGATGATGTTTAAGGCAACATCTTTGATTGAGTCGTTGACTGCTAGAAGACGATTACAACTATTTTCTGTGCATTAATGATGATTGGACTGTGTGTTTACGAGAATCAGGTTTTAGTTTTAAGTATTTTTCTTTTCCTACTTGTTCTGCTAACCAAAAAAAATTTGTCCGTGCAATAACGTTTGTCAGAGTTCTTTGTGTTTGGATTTTAATCTTCATGGTTAATTATCCAAGTTTTCATCATTTCGGGGTTCTATCATTGGATTATTTTTCTCATTCCCTCGCCCTTTAGTCATGTTTTTTGTGTTGTTCATTACTGACCACTTGTTATGTTTATATTAAGTTTGATATATTAAACGTGCAATCACATGTATCGATGCTGTTTTTACTTACAAAAATTTTCAGTTTTCTTATCCAATGATGTATGTTGCCTTCATCGTCATCGAAAGTTCTCCAAGATGGCGAGGTATGACATGACTGGTATTGGGATAAACCTTAGAGAAATTCCCGACAGTAATGGAGTACTGAAGTTAAAGGTTTTAGGTCTTATTTTGGATGGCCCGGCCCATTCTGCTGGTGTTAGACAGGTACAAGCTCATGTCCTGCCATACCTATTTATTCGACTTTATTTGCTTATTTTTTTTTAAAAAAAATTTCATGAATTTAATGTTTTCGTCCATGAGCTCAGTATTAGGCATGTTACCAGATTTGGATTGCCGAGTGATGAAACCAAACCAATCCTGTATGATACCTGATTGGATTGGTTCCAGATTTATCGGATTGAGATTGTAACCCAATCCAAAACCGAAATCGAATTAAGTTGGATTAAAATCGGATTAAACGGGATGAGACCAAATTGAGATAAATTTTTTTAAAAACCATTATGAATATTAAGAAATTATATATAAGTCTCCGTATATATATATATATATACAGTATACATGCTATCTCCAATATCGTTGTATGAAGTTGGTCCTAAACTAGTTCTGGTACCACATTCAAACTGAGCAGATTAAATGATTCCAAATTCATGTTGAAGCAACCCAATCCGATTCGCTATCGGTGTTGACCATGTCTACTCACTAGTAGTCTAAAACATATTTCCGGTAGCATGTTCAATGTTTGTCTCACGGAAAGCTTTCACATTTTCCATGGAGGCAAACTGATTTGTGCTTCTGTGGAATTACAATAATAATATTTATTTGAAGGCATAAGCAGTTAATATATATATATATGTTAAATAAGGGTAGTGGACTTGAATCGTGTGGAGTTAAAACTGACATGGAGAAAATATTTGTGGCATGTTGGCAAAATGAGTTCAAAGAGGAAAATATCAGCGCATTTTTTGAAGCTGGTTTCCATGATAACATGCTTTTGCTACCCAAAAGCATTATTTTTAACATAACATTATAAAGTGGGCGCAGTTGTTAAATTACCCCTTTACAGAGTGTTGATAAGTATTGTATCATCCACACGTGGTATGATCTGAAACAACACTTAATCTTGGCTTGTTTATTTCTGGATTTATATAAATCTTGTGCACATTCGTCCAGTTTAGTCCTAATATAACGTTTATATTTTCATTTGACTTGCAATTTTGTGGTAGGGTGATGAACTATTGTCTATTGATGGGGTGGATGTGATAGGAAGATCTGCGTTTGAAGCATCGTCGTTATTGCAAGGCCCTAACGAAACATTTGTCAACATAATGGTGAGTAATAGCAGAACACCAATTGTGCTTGTTATTTCTTGCCATTCATTGTTCCTACTCGCAACTGTTGTTAGGTAAAGCATGGAAACTGTGGATCCGTGCAATCTATTAGGGTTCAAAGGCAATCTATTGCAAAGTCCCCTATTTTTTACCGATTGGAGCAAGTTAAGAACGATTCAGGTTCTGTAGGTTATGTTCGCCTTAGAGAATTCAATGCACTGGCCAGGAAGGATTTTGTTACAGGTAAATGCTGCACCAACTATCCATGGGTAAATCATGTACTTTACCTTGTACTTACTGGCTCTTAAGGTTCTTTTTGACTTCCAACAATGTTCCTATCTTTAATTTATGGGAATATATACAAGTGCCAATATCTATGGTATCTTTTCCATCCTTCATAAGTTTCAATTGATCGCATTTCACCTCACTCCTTTGAGTCCTCTAGTTAGTTAAAAAGAGGAACGAGTTACAATCTTGTAACTTTTCAGCTGTCAATGGAACTCTTCTCTGTTATGAAATCTGTTGGTTTGATTTGATTTGCTTAAAATGCAGCAATGAGAAGACTAGAAGACATGGGTGCCTCATATTTTGTCCTTGATCTTAGGGATAATCTCGGGGGACTAGTGCAGGTATTTCTTTTAAGTCACATTAGGAGGGATTAAGAAGGCATGTGCTGGTTTGGTAACTTTGTGTTGTAGCTCTATGATCATGCTAATCCTAGAATTGTCTAAATAAATTTGAAAGTCAGAAATTGTACACCCCCACACCATATATTTAGGCTGAATTTCTTTTTCATCCATCCCAGTTATGTAGTCTGATTTTAATATTTTGCATTATTACACTCTTTTACCAGTCTACCCCTATTTTATTTGCTTTCCAAATTTTTTTTTCATCCAATTAAAATATTAATTACATAAGAGTAAATGAGAAATTTCTTTGTAAAATTTACCATTTCAAGAACTTTCTTGATATGTTTGAAAATAGACACAAGCTTAAATATATGGGATGGATGGAGTATTAATTAACAATTCAGTAATTTTCAGAGGCTCAAGTAATCAATTTCCTCGCCTTTTGTTGCATCAATCGCAGATTGGAAAAACTCTACAAGTTGGACTTCAAAAAGTTAACGCGAGGACAAAAATATATAAATTTCACTCATCAACTTTTCACTTTATGAAGCTACATACCTAGGAAGACTAACCATGACCTACATCTGATATATTGTTGAAAATTATTTGATCTATTTTGTTATTGAAGTTGTAATATGCTGTCTATTGCAGGCTGGAATTGAGATTGCTAAACTCTTCCTCAATGAAGGGCAAACAGTACGTGATTTGTTATAAGCCTATAACTTTGACTGTTGCACACATAAGAGCATGTCGTCCACAATAAATATAATTTCGTGGTTCTGAATGTTGCACACCTTGTCACACCCCGAAACCGAGGTGTGCACGAGCATTGTTTAACAATTTAATATTGAAACAACAAGCCTCATAGTACAAATCTTGCCAAAACCCAGTCTATTTCATAACATAAACATTGTCTTTACAATTGAACGAAAATGCAGAAATGAATTATAACTTAACATAACAGAATTTAAATAGGTTGATCTCGAACCGATCCTTCATCACCAGCCCAAAACATGGCTTGCTCATCGGCATCTAACTGATCTTCATTCTTATCTAAGGAGGAAGAGTAAATGATGAGTGTTTGGGAAACACTCAGTAAGTATGGGCTGATCGTGTGTAATAAACAACAAAGATACACATACATATATACAAATCAAAATTTTCAGTTGTAAGCATTTTCAATCTAATACGAACAAAATACAAACATAGCACTGAAAATCATCTCATTTTTCCATGGTTTACTGATTAGGCTCTTATATGTTACTCCTCTAAGGGACGGGACATAAACGGTTATTATATCCCACCGCATTAGAGCCATATCAAATCAAATCAAACATATTTCTAACTCGAATGATTACAGTGTATTTCAAATAATGTCAAACATGCTTTCGAATATCATATCTAATATCGAATGACAAACGGAGTCAAAGATAGCATATCAAATAGAAACAAATATGTATCACGCCGATCGAGTTTTCGAAGACATACTTAATAATTTTTTGAAAACATTAAGCACAATTTATAAAAATATGCGTACAAAAGCCTACTTACTTGGTATTGATCTAAGAAAACGTAGAGGAAGATTAACTGAAATAATCGAACTCAAATGTTGCTGAATTATTTCGAACTTGGGCAGAAATTCTCTCAAACTTCGGCGAAACTTTGCTCGTGCTGGGACCAGACTTTGATCGATACTTCGGGGAGGAAGGCTGCTCGACTTTAGGCAGCAGGATGCAGCAGAAAACTTTGAAAAGAAGACAGCTTCTTTGCTTGAATTTTAGGGTTATTTCTTGATTGATTTCGGGCAGAGTTTTGGCTTGGAAATGTTGCTGCTAAGTGCTTCAAAAAACTGCTGCAGAGGCTTCAAAATTTGGACAGAAATCTGCTTCGAAATGCCGCTGAATTCTCGAGACTTTGATCAGCTCTTATGTGTGAAGATGGCAGGGTATTTGGTGCTGTTTTTGGGTGCGATTTCACTCAATCTTTGGCCACTATTAGGCTAAGATGGTTAGTTGAATGAGCATCTGTTACCACTGAATTATGGCTGATAATGACTATTAAAAGGGTTGAATGAGCAGCTGTTACCACTCAATTATAGCTGATAATGGCTACTAAAAGGTTGTTTCAACTCCATCTTAAATCAGCTGAATGTGGCACTCTGACCATTGTACATTGACAATACATAATGGTTTTTCATCTGAATACTCAGTTCTTTGCATCCACCTTTCGAATAAGAACTTCTTCGCATTTTAGTTCATCGTTCAAATTCTCTTCGATCAGAAGTGGTACAGCTTCAAGAATATGATTTGGATCCGGAATATATCTTCTTAGTTGCGAAATGTGGAAGATATTATGAATTCTTGATATATCGGGTGGACGTGCTAATCTATAAGCAAGAGTTTCCATTTTCTCCAGAATTTCAAAAGGTCTGACATATTTAGGATTCAGTTTCCTAGCTTTATTGAATCAAATCACACCTTTCATGGGTGAGACTTTCACAAATGTTTTCTAACCCACTTCAAATTCCACAGGTCTTCTCTTCAAGTCAACCCAACTTTTCTGTCAATCTTGTGCAATCTTTAGTATCTCTTTGATCATAGTAACTTTATCCACTGTTTCTTGGATCAGCTCAGGTCCAATGATGACTTTTTTCCCTACTTCATCCCAATATAACGGTGATCGGCATTTTCGTCCATACAGAGCTTCGTACGGAGCTATACCAATGCTGCTATGGTAGCTGTTGTTGTAAACAAACTCGATTAATAATAGATGTTCACTCCAATTGCCACTGAAATCCACACAAGCTTGTAGCATGTCTTCTAGACCTTAGTCCTCATAGCTTGTTGAAAGCTTTTCCTAAAATTAGACGAATCTCGGATCTCTATCTGATAAAATACTTACTGTAACTCTATGCAATCTCACAATAATATTCATGTATAGCGTAGTCAATTTGTCTAGAATGTAATTCTTATGGACGGGTAAAAATGTGTAGATTTTGTGAGTTTATCTACGATTACCCATATACCGTCACGACTTTGTCTTGATTTTGGCAAACTCACTACAAAATCCATGAAATTTGTTCTCATTTCCATTCTGAAATTTCCTATAGTTGCAACAATACTCTAAGTCGGTGGTGCTCTCTACCCTTGACATCTATAGACAAATTCTGTTATATCCTCTTATTCCGCTCCACCAGAATCTATGTATTCCCAGGGTGGACTAAAAATTTTGACTCATGGTTCAGACATTACTTCTTGTTGAAGGTTATTAATGTCTGGTATACACAATTGTCTTGTGACTTCTTCTTTCACTTGTTTTTTAAGTTTTGTCAAAGCGGGATCTCGATCATGATTGAGTTTGATGGTTTCTCGAAGGCAGGGTTGTGCTGAGAGTGAAGCTAAGATCACTTTACCCATGTTTTTCCGACTCAAACCATCAGCTATCTTGTTTGCTTTGCCGGGATGGTAGTTTTATCGTCAAGTCGTAGTCTATCAAGTTTTTCCGACTCAAACCATCAGCTATCTTGTTTGCTTTGCCGGGATGGTAGTTTTATCGTCAAGTCGTAGTCTATCAAGAGCTTAATCTACCGTCGGTGCCTCATGTTTAACTATTTTTGTGTGAACATATATTTGAGGTTTTGGTGATCGGTGAATATCTCTCACTTGGTGCCATAGAGAATGTCTCCAATTCTTTAGTGCACACGCTACCGCGGCTAGCTCAAGGTCAGGGGTCAGATAGTTTTGCTTTGAGTTGCCTAGGTCTTATTATCAAGAGGTGGAAGATGTTGTGTTGGCTGAGATTCGATTAGCTGGTTCATGTATAGTTCCTCTGCTAAAAAAGAAACTAACAGAACCAGAGAAAAAGAATAACCCTCAGCTCCCCAAGGATATGCAATACACTTTTGACGTATCAAAGACCGATGAAGTTTTTGATTTTCTGGTAAAAGAAAAATTCATCACTTTTCCACCAGATCACAAAATGCCACCCAAATAAGAGCTGAAGGGTCGAGAATATTGTAAGTATCACAACTAATATAATCCATTTCCCCCAGTAGCTTCCGTCAATGTGAACGTGACAGATTTGAGCGGTCTTCTCGATGAGAAAAGAAGCCGAACCCTTGCAGTGACGAATAAATGATTAAGAAATGATGGATCCCAAAAGGTCAAATGTTTGAAGCTACTGGAAGTATAGTGTTGATCGGCTAAGAACAGTTTAGCAGTGTTTCCGTAGAAATGTTGGTTCCTCGGCCTAGATGAAGCCGATCAAGATGGAGAACGGCTTGCAGATGAAGCTTCAAAAGGAGAAATGATTGAGGGCAGGGGAGCAAAGGCCAAGTACGTCTTTCTTGCCAGACACGAGTTTAGTGAGTCCTGAAGAGTAGCCCTACAAAAAAAGTTCCCCAAGCCACTTATTAAGACTCAGAAGAGACGGTTGTTGAGAGAAAGAGCTGCTGCAAAAAGGGAAGAGTTAGCTAAGTTGGAAAATAGACCCACAATTGATATTCCAGTCACTTCACAATCACTGTGGATTGTGCCACAGGAGTGGTGATGCTGCAAAGAGGTTTAAAATGGTGGGAGACGAGAAACAATCAGTGCAAAAGGAAGATCATGCAAATAAACTCATCGAAGAAAGTTCAAGAGTGATTATCAAAGAGGATCACCCAAATAAGCCTAAACAAGTGATACTCGAGAAGCCTACACCAGCCATGACCAAACACATAAGGTTGTTGTACATCAAAGCCCACGTAAATGGGAAGCCAGTGTCTACGGTGTTGATTGACAATGACTTAGCTGTGAATGTCTTGCCGGTAAAGATGTTAAAGATGTTTGGGCAAAACTTAAGAAGACTTAATTCCCACAGAGCAAGATAGAGAAGAGAACGTTGTGTGGATGAAGCTTCAAAAAGAGAAATGATTGAGGGCATGGGAGCAAAGGCCAGGTACATCGTCCCTGCCAGACGCGAGTTTAGTGAGTCCTGGAGAGTAGCCCAACACAAAAAGTTCCTGAAGCCACTTAATAGGACTCCGAAGAGACGGTTGTCGAGAGAAAGAGCTGCTGCAAAAAGGAAAGAGTCCTCTAAGTTGGAAAATGGACTTACATTTGATATTCTAGTCACTGAAGATCATGTGGGGAGTAGGTCCAAATTTGGAAGATCAGCTACTGAAGATAAATTAGTGGACGACGACGATTTGTTAAGTGAGGATGATGATTAAAAAAAATCAACTTTCGTTTTGGAAAGTTTCACATCATTTTGGATTGTGCCACATGAGTGGTGATGCTGCAGAGAGGTTTAAAATAATGGTAGAAGAAGAGAATAAGAAGTTGATACCCAAATAATCAGTGCAAAAGAAAGATCATGCAAATAAAAACTCCCCGTGTGCTGCAAGTACTGAACAATTTAGAGGAAGATGAAGCATGAGACACCCATGGAACCGAGGTTGTCTAAGAGGAAGAATATGAAGAAGATGAACTCCAAGTTGATGAGTTGTTGATGATGTCATCTCAAATGGAAGATGACCAACATGAAGTACAAGACCCATTGGAAGAAATCAACTTGGAGGAGCTTGGGAATATGAAAATGATATATGTGAGTAAGCTACTGGAAGAACATTTGAAGCAAGATTTGGTTAACATGCTGAAGGAGTACAAAGATTGTTTGGCATGGAATTATGATGACATGTCAGGGTTGGACAAGAAATGGGTCGAACACCGACTTCCACTCAAAAAGGATTTCAAATCATTTCAACAACCATCTCGTCGCATGTCAAAAGAAGTTGAGTTGAAAGTTAAAGAAGAAGTCGAGAAACTGTTAAAGGCCAAGTTTATAAAACCAATCAAATATACCAAATGGCTTTCGAACATTGTGCCGGTCATGAAAAAAATGGCAAGGTCAGAATATGCATCGATATGATAGGGCATCATATTGAAATGTATATAAACGATATCGTTGTCAAATCTAAACAATCTGTTGATGACATCGAGCATTTGAGGAAGAGTTTTCAAAGAATAAGACAACATGAGTTGAAGTTAAACGCGTTGAAATGCGCATTTGGCGTGAAAAAAACAAACTTTTTGGGATTTCTGATACATTAGAGGGGAGTCGAACTGGATAAGAACAATCGAAGGGTATTATGAGGCAAATCCACTCAAGAACAAGAAAAAGTTACAACATTTTTTTGGACAAGTAAATTTTGCGTTGACTGCGTTTTGATCAACTGGTTCATGTATAGTTTCTCTGCTAAAAAAGAAACTGACAGAAAACCAGATGAAAAGAATACTCCCCAGCTCCCGAGGATATGCAATACACTTTCGAAGTATCAAAGGCCGATGAAGTTTTCATTTTATGGTAGAAGAAAAATTCATCACTTTTCCACCAGATAACAAATGCCACCCAAAGAAGAGCTGAATGGTCGAGAATATTGTAAGTATCACAACTCATATAATCATGCCACTAAGTCTTGTTGGGCTTTCAAGAATATTTTGCAGAACAAAATTAAAAAGGTAGTCTTGAAGTTCCCTAACAAACAAGAGTCCATGGCAGTGGATGATGATCCATTTTCCCCGGTAGTTTCTGTCAATGTGAACGTGACAGATTTGAGGGGTCTTCTCGATGAGAAAAGAAGCCGAACCCATGCAGTAATAGACCAAATGATTAAGAAATGCTGGATCCCAAAAGGCCAAATGTTTGAACCTACTGGAAGTATAGTGTTGATCGGCTAAGAACAGTTCAGCCCTATTTCCCATGAATGTTGGTGAATCAGCGGCCTCTAGGCCGAGAAACCAACATTTCTTTGAGAGACCAGTGCGTGAGAATCAATTGTTTAGAGGAGAGTCATCTCACCATCAGCATCAAAGATAATCGGACAGGAAAAAACACATGAAATTGAATCGCGAAGGATGGAAATCAGGAAAAAGTCAGCTGATCAAGATAGAGAACGGCGTGTGGATAATGCTTCAAAATAGAAATGATTGAGGGGCAGGGGAGCAAAAGGCCAAGTACGTCCTCCCTGCTAGACACGATTTTAGTGAGTCCTGAAGAGTAGCCCAACACAAAAAGTTCCTCAAGCCATTTACTAGGACTCAGAATAGACGGTTGTTGAGAGAAAGAGCTGCTGCAAAAAGGGAAGAGTCGGCTAAGTTGGAACATGGACCCACAATTGATATTCCAGTCAATGAAGATCATGAGGGGAGTAGGTCCAAATTTGGAAGATCAGCTACTGAAGATAAGTTTGTAGACAACGACGATTTGTTAAGTGAGGATGATGATTATAGAAGAAAAACATTCAACTTTTGTGTTGGAAAGTTTCACATCACTGTGGATTGTAGCACATGAGTGGTGACGCTGGAGAGAGGTTTAAAATGGTGGAAGAAGAGAATTGGGAGTTGATACCAAAACAATCAGTGCAAAAGTAAGATCATGCAAATAAACTCCTCGAAGGAAGTTCAAGAGTGTTTATCAAAGAGGATCACTCAAATAGGCCTAAACAAGTGATACTCGAGAAGCCTACACCAGCCATGACCAAGCACATAAGGCTGTTGTATATCAAAGCCCACGTAAATGGGAAGCCAGTGTCTAGGGTGTTGATTGACAATGACTCAGCTTTGAATGTCCTGCCGCTAAGGATGTTAAGATGTTTGGGCAAAACTTTAGATTCCCACAGATCAAGATAGAGAACGGTATGTGGATGAAGCTTCAAAAAGAGAAATGATTGAAGACAGGGGAACAAAGGTACATCCTCCTTGCCAGACGCGAGTTTAGTGAGTCCTGAATAGTAGCCTAACACAAAAAGTTCCTCAAGCCACTTACTAGGACTTAGAAGAGACGGTTGTTGAGAGAAAGAGCTACTGCAAAAAAGGAAGAGTCGGGTAAGTTTGAAAATGGACCCACAATTGATATTCCAGTCAATGAAGATCATGTGGGGAGTAAGTCCAAATTTGTAAGATCAGCTACTGAAGATAAGTTACTGGACGACGACGATTTGTTAAGTGAGGATGATGATTAGATAAGAAAAACAATCAACTTTTGTGTTGGAAAGTTTCACATCAATATGGATTGTCGGCACGAGTGGTGATGCTGCAGAGAGGTTTAAAAGGGTGAAATAAGATAATAGAAAGTTGATACGCAAACAATCAGTTCAAAAGGAAGATCATGCAAACAATCTAGGGTGTTGATTGACAATGGCTCAGCTATGAATGTCCTCTCGGTAAGGATGTTTGGATGTTTGGGCAAAACTTAAGAAGACTTAATTCTCACAGATCAAGATAGAGAACGGCGTGTGGATAAAGCTTCAAAAAGATAAATGACTGAGGGCAGGGGAGCAAAGGCCATGTACGTCCTCCTTCTTGCCAGAAACGAGTTTAGTGAGTCCTGAAGAGTAGCCCAACACAAAAAGTTCCTCAAGCCACTTACTAGGACTCAAAAGAGACGGTTGTTGAGAGAAAGAGCTGCTACAAAAAGGGAAAAGTTCGCTAAGTTGGAAAATAGACCCACAATTGATATTCTATTCATTGAAGATCATGCGGTGAGTAGGTCCAAATTTGGAAGATCAGCTGCTGAAGATAAGTTAGTGGACAATGACGACGATTTATTAAGTGATGATGATGATTAATTAGAAAAGAAAAAACAATCAACTTTTGTGTTGGAAGTTTCACATCATTGTGGATTGTGCCACATAAGTGATGATGCTGCAGAGATGTTTAAAATAGTGGAAGAAGAAAATTGGGAGTTGATACGCAAACAATCAGCGCAAAAGGGAGATCATGCAAACAATCTAGGGTGTTGATTGACAATGACTAAGTTATGAATGTCCTGCCGGTAAGGATGTTAAGATGTTTGGGCAAAACTTAAGAAGACTTAATTCCCACAGATCAAGATAAAGAACGGCGTGTGGATGAAGCTTCACAAATAGAAATGATTGAGGGCAGGGGAACAAAGGTACATCCTTGCCAGACGCGAGTTTAGTGAGTCCTGGAGAGTAGCCCAACACAAAAAGTTCCTCAAGCCACTTACTAGGACTCATAAGAGACGGTCGTTGAGAGAAAGAGCTGCTGTAAAAAGGAAAGAGTCGGGTAAGTTTTAAAATGGACCCACAATTGATATTCTAGTCAATGATGATCATGTAGGGAGTAGGTCCAAACTTGAAAGATCAGCTACTGAAGATAAGTTAGTGGACGACGACGATTTGTTAAGTGAGGATGATGATTAGATAAAAAAAATCAACTTTTGTTTTGGAAAGTTTCACATCACTATGGATTGTGGCACATGAGTGGTGATGCTGCAGAGAGGTTTAAAAGGGTGGAAGAAGAGAATAGAGAGATGATAAGCAAATAATCAGTACAAAAAGAAGATCATGCAAACAATCTATGGTGTTGATTGACAATGGTCCAGCTATGAATGTTCTGCCGGTAAGGATGTTTAGATGTTTGGGCAAAACTTAAGAAGACTTAATTATCACAGATCAAGATAGAGAACGGCGTGTGGATGAAGCTTCAAAAAGATAAATGATTGAGGGCAGGGTAGCAAAATCCATGTACGTCTTCCATGCCAGAAACGAGTTTAGTGAGTTCTGAAGAGTAGCCCAACACAAAATGTTCCTCAAGCCACTTAATAGGACTCAGAAGAGACTGTTGTTGAGAGAAAGAGCTGCTGCAAAAAAGGAAGAGTTCGTTAAGTTGGAAAATGGACCCACAATTGATATTCTATTCACTGAAGATCATGCGGCGAGTAGGTCCAAATTTGGAAGATCAGCTGCTGAAGATAAGTTGGACAACGACGACGATTTATTAAGTGAGGATGATGATTTGAGAAGAAAAACAATCAACTTTTGTGTTGGAAGTTTCACATCACTGTGGATTGTGCCCCAGGAGTGTTGATGCTGCAGAGAGGTTTAAAATGGTGGAAGAAGAGAATAGGGAGTTGATACGCAAACAATCAGCGCAAAAGAAATATCATGGAAACAATCTAGGGTGTTGATTGACAGTGGCTCAGCTATGAATGTCCTGCCGGTAAGGATGTTTAGATGTTTGGGCAAAACTTATGAAGACTTAATTCTCACAGAACAAGATAGAGAATGTCGTGTGGATGAAGCTTCAAAAAGATAAATGATTGAGGGCAGGGGAACAAAGGTACATCCTCCTTGCCAGACGCGAGTTTTGTGAGTCCTGGAGAGTAGCCCAACACAAAAAGTTCCTCAAGACACTTACTAGGACTTAGAAGAGACAGGTTGTTGAGAGAAAGAGCTGCTGCAAAAAGAGAAAAATCGGGTAAATTGGAAAATAGACCAACAATTGATATTCCAGTCAATGAAGATCATGTGGGGAGTAGGTCCTAAATTGGAAGATCAGCTACTGAAGATAATTTAGTGGACGACGACGATTTGTTAAGTGAGGATGATGATTAGATAAAAAAAAAATCAACTTTTGTTTTGGTAAGTTTCACATCACTGTGGATTGTGGCACATGAGTGGTGATGTTGCAGAGAGGTTTAAAAGGGTGGAGGAAGAAAATAGGGAGTTGATACGCAAACAATCAGTACAAAAGAAAGATCATGCAAACAATCTAGGGTGTTGATTGACAATGGCCCAGCTATGAATGTCCTGCCGGTAAGGATGTTTAGATGTTTGGGCAAAACTTAAGAAGACCTAATTATCACAAATCAAGATAGAGAACAGGCGTGTGGATGATGCTTCAAAAAGATAAATGATTGAGGGCAGGGGAACAAAGGTACATCCTCCTTGCCAGACGCGAGTTTTGTGAGTCCTGGAGAGTAGCCCAACACAAAAAGTTCCTCAAGCCACTTACTAGGACTTAGAAGAGACGGTTGTTGAGAGAAAGAGCTGCTGCAAAAAGGGAAAAATCGGGTAAATTGGAAAATAGACCAACAATTGATATTCCAGTCAATGAAGATCATGTGGGGAGTAGGTCCAAATTGGAAGATCAGCTACTGAAGATAATTTAGTGGACGACGACGATTTGTCAAGTGAGGATGATGATTAGATAAAAAAAATCAACTTTTGTTTTGGTAAGTTTCACATCACTGTGGATTGTGGCACATGAGTGGTGATGTTGCAGAGAGGTTTAAAAGGGTGGAAGAAGAAAATAGGGAGTTGATACGCAAACAATCAGTACAAAAGGAAGATCATGCAAACAATCTAGGGTGTTGATTGACAATGGCCCAGCTATGAATGTCCTGCCGGTAAGGATGTTTAGATGTTTGGGCAACACTTAAGAAGACCTAATTATCACAGATCAAGATAATGAACGGCGTGTGAATGATGCTTCAAAAAGATAAATGATTGAGGGACAGATTGAGGGCAGGGGAGCAAAGGCCATGTACGTCCTCCTTGCTAGAAACGAGTTTAGTGAGTCTAGCCCAACACAAAAAGTTCCTCAAGCCACTTACTAGGACTCAGAAGAGACGGTTGTTGAGAGAAAGAGCTGCTGCAAAAAAAAAGAAGAGTCCGCTAAGTTGGAAAATGGACCCACAATTGATATTCCATTCACTGAAGAATGCGGCGAGTAGGTCCAAATTTGGAAGATAAGTTAGTGGACAAAGACGACGATTTATTAAGTGAGGATGATGAGAATATCCTGCCGGTAAGGATGTTTAGATGTTTGGGCAAAACTTAAGAAGACTTAATTATCGCAGATCAAGATAGAGAACGGCGTGTGGATGATGCTTCAAAAAGATAAATGATTTGAGGGCATGGGAGCAAAGGCCATGTACGTCCTCCTTGTGAGAAACGAGTTTAGTGAGTCCTGAAGAGTAGCCCAAAACAAAAAGTTCCTCAAGCCACTTACTAGGACTCAGAAGAGACGGTTGTTGAGAGAAAGAGCTGCTACAAAAAGGGAAGAGTCCGCTAAGTTGGAAAATTGACCCACAATTGATATTCCATTCACTGAAGATAATGCGGCGAGTAGGTCCAAATTTGGAAGATAAGTTAGTGGACAACGACGACGATTTATTAAGTGAGGATGATGATTAGAGAAGAAAAACAATCAACTTTTGTGTTGGAAGTTTCACATCATTGTGGATTGTGCCACAAAGAGTGGTGATGCTGCAGAGACGTTTAAAATAGCGAAAGAAGAGAATATGGAGTTGATACGCAAACAATCAGCGCAAAAGGAAGATCATGCAAACAATTTATGGTGTTGATTGACAATGGCTCAGCAATGAATGTCCTGCCGGTAAGGATGTTAAGATGTTTGGGCAAAACTTAAGAAAAGATAATTCCCACATATCAAAATTAAGAGCGGCGTGTGGATGAAGCTTCAAAAAGAGAAATGATTGAGGGCAGGGGAACAAAGTTACATCCTCCTTGCCAGACGCGAGTTTAGTGAGGCCTAGAGCGTAGCCCAACACAAAAAGTTCCTCCAGCTACTTACTAGGACTCAGAAGAGACGGTTGTTGAGAGAAAGAGTCGCTGCAAAAAGGGAAAAATCGGGTAAGTTGGAAAATAGACCCACAATTGATATTCCAGTCAATGAAGATCATGTGGGGAGTAGGTCCAAATTGGAAGATCAGCTACGGAAGATAATTGATGGACGACGACTATTTGTTAAGTGAGGGTGATGATTAAAAAAAATCAACTTTTGTTTTGGAAAGTTTCACATAACTTTGGATTGTGCCACAGGAGTGGTGATGCTGCAGAAAGGTTTATAATATTGAAAGAAGAGAATAAGGAGTTGATACGCAAACAATCAGTGGAAAAAGAAGATCATGCAAACAATTTAGGGTGTTGATTGACAATGACTAAGTTATGAATGTCCTGCCGGTAAGGATGTTAAGATGTTTGGGCAAAACTTAAGAAGACTTAATACCCAAAGATCAAGATAAAGAACGGCGTGTGGATGAAGCTTCAAAAAGAGAAATGATTGAGGGCAGGGGAACAAAGGTACATCTTCCTTGCCAGACGCGAGTTTAGTGAGTCTTGGAGAGTATCCCAACACAAAAAGTTCCTCAAGCCACTTGCTAGGACTAAGAAGAGACAGTTGTTGAGAGAAAGAGCTGCTGCAAAAAGGAAAGAGTCGGGTAAGTAGGAAAATGGACCCACAATTGATATTCCAGTCAATGAAGATCATGTAGGGAGTAGGTTCAAATTTGGAAGATCAGCTACTGAAGATAAGTTAGTGGACGACAACGATTTGTTAAGTGAGGATGATGATTAGAGAAGAATGGTGATGCTGCACAGAGATTTAAAATGGTGGAAGAAGAGAATAGGGAGTTGATACGCAAACAATCAGTGCAAAAGGAAGATATTGCAAACAATCTAGGGTGTTGATTGACAATGGCACAGCTATGAATGTCCTGCCGGTAAGGATGTTTAGATGTTTGGGCAAAACTTAAGAAGATTTAATTTTCACAGATCAAGATAGAGAACGGCGTGTGGATGAAGCTTCAAAAAGATAAATGATTGAGGCAGAAGAGTAAAGGCCATGTACGTCATCCCTGCCAGAAACGAATTTAGCAAGTCCTGAAGAATAGCCCAACACAAAAAGTTTCTCAAGCCACTTACTAGGACTCAGAAGAGACGGTTGTTGAGAGAAAGAGCTGCTACAAAAAGGGAAGAGTCCGCTAAGTTGGAAAATGGACCCACAATTGATATTCCATTCACTGAAGATAATGCGGCGAGTAGGTCCAAATTTGGAAGATAAGTTAGTGGACAACGACGACGATTTATTAAGTGAGGATGATGATTAGATAAGAAAAACAATCAACTTTTGTGTTGGAAGTTTCACATCATTGTGGATTGTGCCACAAGAGTGGTGATGCTGCAGAGACGTTTAAAATAGCGAAAGAAGAGAATATGGAGTTGATACGCAAACAATCAGCGCAAAAGGAAGATCATGCAAACAATTTATGGTGTTGATTGACAATGGCTCAGCAATGAATGTCCTGCCGGTAAGGATGTTAAGATGTTTGGGCAAAACTTAAGAAAAGTTAATTCCCACATATCAAGATTAAGAGCGGCGTGTGGATGAAGCTTCAAAAAGAGAAATGATTGAGGGCAGGGGAACAAAGGTACATCCTCCTTGCCAGACGCGAGTTTAGTGAGTCCTAGAGCGTAGCCCAACACAAAAAGTTCCTCCAGCTACTTACTAGGACTCAGAAGAGACGGTTGTTGAGAAAAAGAGTTGCTGCAAAAAGGGAAAAATCGGGTAAGTTGGAAAATAGACCCACAATTTATATTCCAGTCAATGAAGATCATGTGGGGAGTAGGTCCAAATTGGAAGATCAGCTACTGAAGATAAGTTAGTGGACGACGACGATTTGTTAAGTGAGGATGATGATTAAAAAAAATCAACTTTTGTTTTGGAAAGTTTCACATCACTTTGGATTGTGCCACAGGAGTGGTGATGCTGCAGAAAGGTTTAAAATAGTGAAAGAAGAGAATAGGGAGTTGATACGCAAACAATCAGTGGAAAAAGAAGATCATGCAAACAATTTAGGGTGTTGATTGACAATGACTAAGTTATGAATGTCCTGCCGGTAAGGATGTTAAGATGTTTGGGCAAAACTTAAGAAGTCTTAATACCCAAAGATCAAGATAAAGAACGGCGTGTGGATGAAGCTTCAAAAAGAGAAAAATGATTGAGGGCAGGGGAACAAAGGTACATCTTCCTTGCCAGACGCGAGTTTAGTGAGTCTTGGAGAGTAGCCCGACACAAAAAGTTCCTCAAGCCACTTGCTAGGACTAAGAAGAGACGGTTGTTGAGAGAAAGAGCTGCTGCAAAAAGGAAAGAGTCGGGTAAGTAGGAAAATGGACCCACAATTGATATTCCAGTCTATGAAGATCATGTAGGGAGTAGGTTCAAATTTGGAAGATCAGCTACTGAAGATAAGTTAGTGGACGACAACGATTTGTTAAGTGAGGATGATGATTAGAGAAGAATGGTGATGCTGCACAGAGATTTAAAATGGTGGAAGAAGAGAATAGGGAGTTGATACGCAAACAATCAGTGCAAAAGGAAGATATTGCAAACAATCTAGGGTGTTGATTGACAATGGCACAGCTATGAATGTCCTGCCGGTAAGGATGTTTAGATGTTTGGGCAAAACTTAAGAAGATTTAATTTTCACAGATCAAGATAGAGAACGGCGTGTGGATGAAGCTTCAAAAAGATAAATGATTGAGGGCAGAAGAGTAAAGGCCATGTACGTCATCCCTGCCAGAAACGAATTTAGCAAGTCCTGAAGAATAGCCCAACACAAAAAGTTCCTCAAGCCACTTACTAGGACTCAGAAGAGACGGTTGTTGAGAGAAAGAGCTGCTACAAAAAGGGAAGAGTCCGCTAAGTTGGAAAATGGACCCACAATTGATATTCCATTCACTGAAGATAATGCGGCGAGTAGGTCCAAATTTGGAAGATAAGTTAGTGGACAACGACGACGATTTATTAAGTGAGGATGATGATTAGATAAGAAAAACAATCAACTTTTGTGTTGGAAGTTTCACATCATTGTGGATTGTGCCACAAGAGTGGTGATGCTGCAGAGACGTTTAAAATAGCGAAAGAAGAGAATATGGAGTTGATACGCAAACAATCAGCGCAAAAGGAAGATCATGCAAACAATTTATGGTGTTGATTGACAATGGCTCAGCAATGAATGTCCTGCCGGTAAGGATGTTAAGATGTTTGGGCAAAACTTAAGAAAAGTTAATTCCCACATATCAAGATTAAGAGCGGCGTGTGGATGAAGCTTCAAAAAGAGAAATGATTGAGGGCAGGGGAACAAAGGTACATCCTCCTTGCCAGACGCGAGTTTAGTGAGTCCTAGAGCGTAGCCCAACACAAAAAGTTCCTCCAGCTACTTACTAGGACTCAGAAGAGACGGTTGTTGAGAAAAAGAGTTGCTGCAAAAAGGGAAAAATCGGGTAAGTTGGAAAATAGACCCACAATTGATATTCCAGTCAATGAAGATCATGTGGGGAGTAGGTCCAAATTGGAAGATCAGCTACTGAAGATAAGTTAGTGGACGACGACGATTTGTTAAGTGAGGATGATGATTAAAAAAAATCAACTTTTGTTTTGGAAAGTTTCACATCACTTTGGATTGTGCTACGGGAGTGGTGATGCTGCAGAAAGGTTTAAAATAGTGAAAGAAGAGAATAGGGAGTTGATACGCAAACAATCAGTGGAAAAAGAAGATCATGCAAACAATTTAGGGTGTTGATTGACAATGACTAAGTTATGAATGTCCTGCCGGTAAGGATGTTAAGATGTTTGGGCAAAACTTAAGAAGACTTAATACCCAAAGATCAAGATAAAGAACGGCGTGTGGATGAAGCTTCAAAAAGAGAAATGATTGAGGGCAGGGGAACAAAGGTACATCTTCCTTGCCAGACGCAAGTTTAGTGAGTCTTGGAGAGTAGCCCAACACAAAAAGTTCCTCAAGCCACTTGCTAGGACTAAGAAGAGACGGTTGTTGAGAGAAAGAGCTGCTGCAAAAAGGAAAGAGTCGGGTAAGTAGGAAAATGGACCCACAATTGATATTCCAGTCAATGAAGATCATGTAGGGAGTAGGTTGAAATTTGGAAGATCAGCTACTGAAGATAAGTTAGTGGACGACAACGATTTGTTAAGTGAGGATGATGATTACAGAAGAATGGTGATGCTGCACAGAGGTTTAAAATGGTGGAAGAAGAGAATAGGGAGTTGATACGCAAACAATCAGTGCAAAAAGAAGATATTGCAAACAATCTATGGTGTTGATTGACAATGGCACAGCTATGAATGTCCTGCCGGTAAGGATGTTTAGATGTTTGGGCAAAACTTAAGAAGATTTAATTTTCACAGATCAAGATAGAGAACGGCGTGTGGATGAAGCTTCAAAAAGATAAATGATTGTGGGCAGAGGAGTAAAGGCCAGTACGTCATCCCTGCCAGAAACGAATTTAGCAAGTCCTGAAGAATAGCCCAACACAAAAAGTTCATCAAGCCACTTACTAGGACTCAGAAGAGACGGTTGTTGAGAGAAAGAGCTGCTACAAAAAGGGAAGAGTCCGCTAAGTTGGAAAATGGACCCACAATTGATATTCCATTCACTGAAGATAATGCGGCGAGTAGGTCCAAATTTGGAAGATCAGCTGCTCAAGATAAGTTAGTGGAGAACGACGACGATTTATTAAGTGAGGTTGATGATTGGAGAAGAAAAACACTCAACTTTTGTGTTGGAAGTTTCACATCATTGTGGATTGTGCCGCATGAGTGGTGATGCTGCGGAGAGGTTTAAAATGGTGGAAGAAGAGAATAGAGAGTTGATACGCAAACAATCAGCGCAAAAGAGAGATCATGCAAACAATCTAGGGTGTTGATTGACAATGACTAAGTTATGAATGTCCTGCCGGTAAGGATGTTAAGATGTTTGGGCAAAACTTAAGAAGACTTAATTCCCACATATCAAGGTAAAGAACGGCGTGTGGATGAAGCTACAAAAAGAGAAATGATTGAGGGCAGGGGAACAAAGGTACATCTTCCTTGCCAGACGCGAGTTTAGTGAGTCCTGAATAGTAGCCTAACACAAAAAGTTCCTCAAGCCACTTATTAAGACTAAGAAGAGACAGTTGTTGAGAGAAAGAGCTGCTGCAAAAAGTGAAGAGTCGGCTAAGTTGGGAAATGGACCCACAATTGATATTACAGTCACTGAAGATCATGTGGGGAGTAGGTCCAAATTTGGAAGATCAGCTACTGAAGATAAGTTAGTGGACGACGTCGATTTGTTAAGTGAGGATGATGATTAGAGAAGAAAAACAATCAACTATTGTGTTGGAAAGTTTCACATCACGGTAGATTGTGGCACATGAGTGGTGATGCTGCAGAGAGGTTTAAAATGGTGGAAGAAGAGAATAGAGAGTTTATACCCAATCAATCACTGCAAAAAGAAGATCATGCAAATAAACTACTCGAAGGAAGTTCAAGAGTGTTTATCAAAGAGGATCACCCAAATAGGCTAAACAAGTGATACTCGAGAAGCCTACACCAGCCATGACCAAGCACATAAGGCTGTTGTATATCAAAGCCCACGTAAATGGGAAGCCAGTGTCTAGGGTGTTGATTGACAATGGCTCAGTTGTAAATGTCATGTGGGTAAGGATGTTAAGATGTTTGGGCAACACTTAAGAAGACTTAATTCCCACAGATCAAGATAGAGAACGACGTGTGGATGAAATTTCAAAAAAAGAAAAGATTGAGGGCAGGGGATTAAAGGCCAGTTACGTCCTTCCCTGCTAGACGCGAGTTTAGTGAGTCTTGGAGAGTAGCCCAACACAAAAAGTTCAACAAGCCATTTACTAAGACTCAGAAGAGACAATTGTTGATAGAAAGAGCTGCTGCAAAAAGGGAGGAGTCCTCTAAGTTGGAAAATGGATCCATAATTGATATTTGAGTCACTGAATATCATGTGAGGAGGAGGTCCAAATTTGGAAGATTAGCTACTGAAGATAAGTTAGTGGACGACGACGGCAGTTTTTTAAGTAATGATGAAGATTAGAGAAGAAAAACAATCAACTTTTGTGTTGGAAAGTTTCACATCACTGTGGATTGTGCCACATGAGTGGTGATGCTGCAGAGAGGTTTAAAATGGTGGAAGAAGAGAATAAGGAGTTGATACGCAAACAATCAGTGCAAAAGGAAGATCATGCAAACAATCTAGGGTGTTGATTGACAATGGCTCAGCTATGAATGTCCTGCCGGTAAGGATGTTTAGATGTTTAGGCAAAACTTAAGAAGACTTAATTCTCACAGGGCAAGATAGAGAACGGCGTGTGGATGAAGCTTCAAAAAGATAAATGATTGAAGGCAGGGGAGCAAAGGCCAGTTACGTCCTCCCTGCTAGAAACGAGTTTAGTGAGTCTTGAAGAGTAGCCCAACACAAAATTTCCTCAAGCCACTTACTAGGACTCAGAAGAGACGGTTGTTGAGAGAAAGAGCTGCTGCAAAAAGTGAAGAGTCGGTTAAGTTGGAAAATTGACTCACAATTGATATTCCAGTCACTGAATATCATGTGGGGGAGTAGGTCCAAATTTGGAATATCAGTTACTGAAGATAAGTTAGTGGACAACGAGGATGATTTATTAAGTGAGGATGATGAATAGAAAAGAAAAACAATCAACTTTTGTGTTGGAAGTTTCACATCACTGTGGATTTTGCTACAAGAGTGGTGATGCTGCAAAGAGGTTTAAAATGATGGAAGAAGGTAATAGGGAGTTGATACACAAACAATCAGTACAAAAAAAATATAATGCAAATAAACTCCTGGAAGGAAGTTCAAGAGTGATTATCAAAGAGGATCTCCAAATAGGCATAAACAAGTGATACTTGAGAAGCCGACATCAGACATGACTAAGCACATAAGACCGTTGTACAGCAAAGCCCACGTAAATAGGAAGCCAATGTCTAGGGTGTTTATTGACAATGGCTCAGCAATGAATGTCCTGTCGGTGAGGATGTTAACATGTTTGAGCAAAACTTAAGAAGACTTAATTACCACATAAGTTTTTGTTGTTACATTTACAAGAGAAACCACCAAGACCATGCCGATGTTACTGTGGGGAGTATGTCATCTTTGTGTTCATTTTTCATAGTAAACTCGTCTGCCAACTTCCAAGCGTTGTTAGGCAGGGATTGGATCCATGCAAACCAGTGCATCAAATCCTCGATGCACCAACTGGAGACGATGTGGAGGTTGTAGAAGCTGATGGACAGCCTTTTCAAGCCAGTGCAAGTGCAGTTGAAGTTATATATTACAATGGGGATTTTGGGCCCATCAAATTTCATAGCAAGAGTACGAGAAGTCTGGCGTACATGCAAACACCAACTCCAAGCTTGGTAGTGTCCTCAAACTTACTATTATCGTGCCGCTTTGGTCTATAATTAAGCCATTGATCTAAGAGCTTGATGATTGAGTTGAACCAAAAGAGAAAAGAGGTAGTAGCTCAAACTCTATATGGAAGGCGCATGTGCTGCAAGTATTGAACAAATTAGAGGAAGAGGAAGCATGAGACACCCATGGAACCGAGGTTGTCCAAGAGGAAGAAGATGAAGAAGATGAACTCCAAGTTGATGAGTTGTTGATGATGCCATCTCAAATGGAAGATGACCAACATGAAGTACAAGACCCTTTAGAATAAAATCAACGTGGGGGAGCTTGAGAATCCGAAAATGGTATATGTGAGTAAGCGACTGGAAGAACAATCGAAGCAAGATTTGGTTAACATGCTAAAGGAGTACAAAGATTGTTTTGCATGTAATTATGATGATATGCCAGGGTTGGACAGGAAATTGGTCGAACACCGACTTCCAATCAAAAAGGGTTTCAAATCATTTCAACAGCCATCTCATCGCACGTCAAAAGAAGTTGAGTTGAAAGTGAAAGGAGAAGCAGAGAAACTGTTAAAGGCCAAGTTCATAAAACCAATCAGATATACCGAATGGCTTTCGAACATTGTGCCAGTCAGGAAAAAGAATGGCGAGGTCAGAACATGCATCGACTTCCGGGACCTAAACTTTGCAACTCCCAAGGATGTTTACGTGATGCCGATACATGATATGCTGATCGATTCGGTGGCTAGACATGAGCTGTTATCATTCAAAGAGCTATGAACTCGATCTTTCACGATATGATAGGGCACCTTATTGAAGTGTATATAAACGATATCGTTGTGAAATCTAAACAATCTGTTGATCACATCGATCATTTGAGGAAGAGTTTCTTAAGAATGAGACAATATGAGTTAAAGTTAAACCCATTGAAATGCACATTTGGCGTGAAAACATGGAACTTTTTGAGATTTCTGGTACATCAGAGGGGAGTTGAGGCGGATAAAAACAAAGCGAAGGCTATTATGGAGGCAAATACACCCAAGAACAAGAAAAAGTTACAATGCTTTCTTGGACTAGTAAATTACTTGATGCGTTTTATCTCTAACATTGCAGGGAAAACCAAAGAGTTCTTACAATTGTTGAAGCTCAAAGACAAGCCAATCCGCATGTTCTTATGCCACCTAGGTATGGAATGCCTCTTAAACTATATGTCTCTACTGCTCATGAATCAATCGGACGCTTGCTAGTTCAAAATAATCACAAAGGAAATGAGAAGGCTATTTATTATTTGAGTAGATTCCTTACTCCAGTAGAAATGAAATACTCTATGATTGAGAAGCTAAGACGTATTATGCATTTATTAAGTTAAGACATTACTTGATTCAATCAAGAGTATTTGTTGTGGCTAAAACTGATTTGATTAAATACATGCTTAATAGACTCATTCTCTATTGGAGAATTTGGTAAATGGTTTTTAGCATTAGCTGGGTTTATAATGATCTATTATCCCTAAAAGTCAGTGAAAGGCCAAGCTATCGCTGACTTCTCATCCGATTACCCTTCACTTGATGAGTTTATTGGAGAATAGGTTGGGTTTCCAGTTTGTTGAGTGGGAGTTCAACCCTGGGATTGAAATTCGATGAATCAAGTACAAAAACAGCAGCCGGAGCTGGTGTTGTGATCGCCTCCCCAAGAGGTGTGAAAACCGTATCTTTTAATTTGGGTTTTACATGCACCAACAACAATCAAGATGTCTCCTGAACTTACGCACATGCTAGTGCTGATTCAGAAGATAAATCGTTCTTCCATTTAGCCAAGAGAGATTCAGGTACACACATTCAACTTAGATTAAACTTAGCTGGTGATTGGAGAGATGACATAAAACAGGTATTGGAATCTCCAGGGAAAGATATGCCCCATCGTCTAAAAAATGAGAGCTCTTAACTACGTTTTGGTGGAAGGAGATTTCTTTGAGTTGGCTGCCAAAGTTGCTGAATATGAAGAACTGTTGCCGGAGGAGTCGTACAAAAAGAGAACTGCTATGGGGTCTTATTATCAAGAGGTGGAAGATGTGTTGGCTTAGATTCGATTAGCTGGTTCATGTATAGTTCATTTGCTAAAAAAAATTGACAGTGAACCAGAGAAAAAGAATAGCCCCCAGTTCCCCAAGGATATGCAGTACACTTTTGACGTATCAAAGACGATAAAGTTTTTGATTTTTCGGTAAAAAAAATTCATCACTTTTCCACCAGATCACAGAATGCCACCCAAAAAAGAGCTGAAAGGTCGAGAATATTGTAAGTACCACAACTCATATAATCATGCCACTAAGTCTTGTTGGACTTTCAAAAATATTTTGCAGGACAGAATTAACAAGGGAGTCTTGAAGTTCCCTGACAAACAAGAGTCCATGATAGTGGATGATGATCAATTTCCCCCATTAGCTTCTGTCAATGTGAACGTGATAGATTTGAGGGGTCTTCTCGATGAGAATAGAAGCTGAACCCGTGCAGTGACAGACCCAAATGGTTTAGAGGAGAGTCATCTCACCATCAACAGCAAAGATACTCGGACAAGAAAACACACGAAGTTGAATCGCGAAGGATGGAAATCAGCTGATCAAGATAGAGAACAGCGTGTGGATGAAGCTACAAAAAGAGAAATTATTGAGGGAGATTTGTACCGGAAAGGGCCATAGATGGTTTGCTCCTTAGATGCATAGGATTTCCAGAAGCATTAGAAATTATGAAGCAAGTTAACGAGGGAGTTTGCGGAGCGCATCAATCTAAAGTGAAGATGAGATGGTTGATAAGAAGGTATGGCTACTATTGGCCATCCATTATGAAAGATTGCATCAGATGTGCCAACCATGTCATAGGCATGGAAACATCCAAAGGATTCCGACGGATGAACGCCACAGCGTTTTCAAACCATGGCCATTCAAGGGCTGGGCCATGGATTTAATAAGGAAAATTTACCCATCGTCATCTAAAGGCCACTCATTTATCCTTGTGGCCACAGATTGTTTCACCAAATGGGTAAAAGCAGTGGCTTTGAAGAAGGCGGAACAAGGTGATGTCATTAACTTTGTAAAAGAAAACATCATTAATATATTTGGAATTCCAGATTCACCAACCACAGATCAGAGAACTATCTTTACGGGTTCGGATATGGGGGAATTCGCAGAAGACTATGTAACCAAGTTGATAAACTCATCCCCTCATTACCCACAATCCAATGGGCAGGCCGAAGCATCAAACAAAGTTCTGATAAAGATTCCATATATTTGATAAAGATTTCACATGAAGATGATGGAAGAAAATCTCAGGGATTGGCCAAGGCTATTGTCGGTGACGTTGTGGCCATATAGAACATCTAAAAGGGCTGCAACTGGGGTAAGTCCATTTGCCCTTACCTTTGGCCACGATGCAGTGCTGCCATTAAAGATTATGATACTATCAATGCAAGTGGCAAAACAAAACGAACTCTCCTCCGAACATTACAGTGAGGCGATCGATGATCATGGAATTAGAAGAAGTTGATGAATTGAGAATCCAAACATATGATGCCTTATTGTTACAAAAGCAGAAAGTGGCAAGGATCTACAACAGAAGAATCAACAAGAAAAGTTATCAAGAAGGAGATATTGTGTGGAAAACCATATTGTCCTTGGGAACAAAGGACAGAGATTAGGCAAACCAAATTGGGAAAAACCATTTAAGGTGCACAAGGTCCTGGAAGAGAGTGCATATTGGCTATCAAGTTTAGATGACCAATCATATAAAATATGCATAAATGGCAAGTATCTAAAGCCATATTTCCAAGTATGAGGGAAGAAAAAGAAAGAGTGAGTGAGTAAAAAAAGCAGAGAGGCTGATATCCAACAGAGAGTTGGGCTTTTGGCCACTTTGGCATATCTTTGTTTTTGCTACTTGCATATTGTGAAATATGAAGAACAAAGTGGACTCTAAAGCCACTCTCAAGAATAAATTTTTGTTTGAACAGTAATAATTCGAGTCCACAGTAGCTTTCAGGCTACTTGAAAGGAAATTAAGTGTGTGGGGAGTCGACCTTATGGCCACTTGTACATGCATTCGATTGATGCTTCAATTATTCTTATATTACGAAAAATTATTGGTAAGGTAAGGTATACAGCCACTGCGTAAATTGGTTGTTTGCGTGTGTAGTGACGACCCATGAAGTAGGCGTTTGGGCCACCTAAAAAATATGGCAAGAAAGAGTTACAGAGAGCAGAGAGTTAAGCTTATCGGGCGACACAACGAAGAATAAAGAAAGAACAGGTAGAATAAGAGGGCTATGCAAACCACAAAAGAGCCCAAAAGTTTTATTTTGGAATAAAAGTAGGCTAACTAGCCACTTTTCTATGCATTTAGTTCTCTGTTGGAAGACTTCATTTGAAATAGGCCTTAGGGTCACTAATGTAAATATTTGTTGGTTATGATTAAAAAATAAAAATGATCAAATGAAATTGGCCAGTAGGCCACTTTTATCATATTGGGTTCATTTCGTTTTGCTAGGGAATCAATTGAGGAAATAATCATAAGTGGAGAGTTTTTAAGGCCAACCTATGGTTTTGCTGGAAATTGATGAAATGAGTGGGATTAATTGGATTATGGTATGAAAAACCAATGGAAAAGCTCCTTTCTAATGCCTAACACCCAATATCCAACATCAAAGTCAACTCCTCGTTATTTTCCAACCAACATCCAATAATCAAAATGTCAAACTAGTAATCACCGAATATAAAACGGAGTCACCGCATGCATGAACATTAAGTAAACATGTATGCAGGAAAGGGGTCCGACTGAAGTGCAATGCATTAGACGTGTATGCGGGAAAAAGGTCCGATTGAAGTGCAATGCATGAATGCTAGGGATGAATGATTTATCAAGTGAATGCAACATATAAGATGACGTCTGGGTTTAGACTAACCCGTGTTACAAGATGCTCTGACCTGACATCAGCCCTCAGGTCTTGAGTTCGCTAAGGAATGGAAGTCAAACAACGACCAATCCCCAAACCAGCACTACCTGCTAAGAATAAACATGCCAACGACATATACAAAAAAGATAAACAAGTAAAAGATGATAGATAGAAAGTCCAAAGAGGAAACGCATCAGTAAAGCTTCCACAAAACAGATCCCATGAACAAAACATAACTAATGTTTATAACCGTTGCATGCCAGTCAACCAAACAAAAGAAGATTCATGGAAATAAAGCTCGGAGTTGCTCCCACTGGCCAGACACTCTGATTTGATGTTCTCAGCATCTTGAAGCTGTCTTGTCCAGGTTTGATATTCATCTTTAAGGCCAAGAAGTTGTTGGCCACTAGCGCATGAGCTTTTCCTGTTGTCCATCAAGGTAGCCTCTAATGTTTCAGCGTCATCCAAGGTAAACATTCTAGCTCGGCGCCTCTGGATCTCTTTCTCTAGTCTCTTAACTTCGTTCTCCTCAATATCATAGCTGGCTGTCACCGCAACAATTTGCTCGCGAATGACCGTGTCATGCTTGTCTAAATCTTTTTTCTTCTCATGTTTACTCTGGAAAGATAAACGATGAGATATCATATCCGCGCTAAATAGCAAATGCTGCATCGGACTGAGAAAATATGGTCGAAAGATCATCAAGTATATCGAACCTTGAGGCAGCAAATTCTGGGGAAGTCTTGATAATATAGACATATGCAAGCCAAGGCCAAGGAAGTTTCGAACTACCCTCTTGGAATGAGCAATAGCTTCCTGTCAAGATTGGAGGTCACATAGGAAACATTATCTGAGAAACTTAGATAAACCTGGCTCTCTGGCTCGCCAATAAGTTTGAGTCGGGCCCTCCGAGATGTCAGATCCTGTCAAATAAACAAAGTCAAAGTTGGGCATGATAGATATTTAAGGACATCCAAGACAGAGATAGGTGAATAAAATTACAACTAAGATAGTAGCGTCAGCAGGTATGGAGCTGAAGCTGGGCTAGGCCAGAATCCTTGTTACTCGGTTGTTTGGGAAAAGCGGACGAGTCATCTTTGTTGAGGATAATTGGATCATCGAAAGTGTTGCTAGGACGAGAAATCAGCCTAGTCGAACGACGGGTAGGGTATCGCCGACCGACAGTTTGAAGTCTAGGTGCGAATTTTCTAGTCAGGACAACTTTAGGTACAACTTTCACCTTCGGGGAGTTGGGTTTCGGTGGCACAATGACCGAACCCTGCTTAGTTTTCACACGCCTGGGAGATTCATCAAGCTTCAAGCGTCCTTGGGTATCCACTTTTACGAGTTTAGCAACAATGGGGGCATCTTCGTCTGATATCAAATCTCTTTGCGAGCACCTACATAAAACACCGATGTGATACAGAAATAACAAACATTGGTGACAAATGAACTATTTAAACATAAATGCATGTGAAAAAATACAAGACAATATCAGGGTGTCGAACTACTGAAGAAATCATATCAAGGTACCGATACCTCCACCGGACAACGAATGGCTCAGCCATTTTGTGGTCCAGTTGCACAATCGGACTAACAAATCTTTGAGGCAATGTAAAGAGGAGTTGCACTGTAACGCCCCAGATTCGACGACTGTCCTCACTGTATCAAGACTGGTCTTTCCAGCGTGCTTATGTCATCACTCACACGCACCCTGGGAAACTTCCCAGGAGGTCACCCATCCCAAAATTGCCCCAAGTCAAGCACGCTTAACTTTGGAGTTCTTATGTGATGAGCTACCGAAAAGAAGATGCACCTTCGTGATATAAGTAGTACATTTCAAATCTTTTAAGCCCTCTTCAACTGTACAGCCCATTACATTGAACAGTCTCGGAATCTCTCTCATTCCCGTGTGGGTCGGTTCATTCATGTTCCCTCCACCTAGAAGCCTGCCAGGAGCCGCTCATTGTCCGTGCAACTGATGGCACCGGCGATCACCCCCCGCCCTCTTCGGCCCCGGGCCTCACATGCCCACCAGCTTCCGCTTGGTTCGTCCCCGAACCACACCGTACTAAGAGAGGTCGGCTCTGATACCAACTGTAACGGCCCAGATTCGACGACTGTCCTCACTGTATCAAGACTGGTCTTTCCAGCGTGCTTATGTCCTCACTTACACGCACCCTGGGAAACTTCCCAGGAGGTCACCCATCCCAAAATTGCCCCAAGTCAAGCACGCTTAACTTTGGAGTTCTTATGTGATGAGCTACCGAAAAGAAGATACACCTTCGTGATATGAGTAGTACATTTCAAATCTTTTAAGCCCTCTTCAACTGTACAGTCCATTACATTGAACAGTCTCGGAATCCCTCTCATTCCCGTGTGGGTCGGTTCATTCATGTTCCCTCCACCTAGAAGTCTGCCAGGAGCCGCTCATTATCCGTGCAACTGATGGCACCGGCGATCATCCCCCGCCCTCTTCGGCCCCGGGTCTCACATGCACAGTGGCCTTAGAGAATTTCCTAGACACAACTTCTGAGGCAATGTGTGTCAAGTCCACCGGAAATGATAAAGTAGTGTGAGGGATTGCCGGTGAAAACCAGAACTGGTATGCGTACAAAGAGGGGTTGTAAAACTCAAAGGACCAACTTGATTTGTTGTTGTATGGTGGGCGGGTAAAAGTACAATCCATTTCAACAATCGGTGATGGATATATTGAGTCAAGAGTAAAGCTGCAACCTCGTCAAGGGAGGATAGGCCATGAAAAAATCAGGATAAGCACCAACAACCCAGAGGGGCTGTGTCTGACAAGAAACACTAGGTCGTGGGGGTAGTTTGAGTAATTCGAGTTTCAGCTGCTGCAAGTAGTTCATCAACTCAGAAGCTGAAAGAGTCAAATGGCTTCCCATCAGCGAAGTGGAACAACATGGTAGGAGGACCAGCAAAGAAGTTTATCAGACCAAGAAAGTAAGGAAAAGCCATATTTGCATAAACCAAGAGATTCCCCCCAGTTTGGAAATGGGGTCATGTCGGACACATTGATTTAGGCCATGATATACAGACCCCATAAGCATGACCGTCAAGTTATACGCTCGGCCAGTGCTAAGAGAGCATGCTAATGGTATATATTCGGTGGATGGCTTGCTATATGAAGGACAAAATATGTAATGGCAGATCAATACCCAAAGAAACATGGTATGTTCGACAATAGAAGGAATACCAGAGGCAATATTTAACCACGGCCCGATATGGTCGACAATATTTAACCACGGCCCGATATGAAGGATAATAATAACGAGTGTGAGCTAGGGTAGGGACAGCAGAATCATCAACGAAATAAGGGGAATTAGGCTCTACTACAGGTAATCCAAGGAACAGAGATATATCATAGAAAGTTATAGATAATGGACCAAAAGGGATGATGAAAACATTGCAAGAGGGGGACCAAACCTAATAATACAATCGATTAAAACAGACTGTTTAGTAATTTCAAAAGACTGTTTAGAATACAATTGGAAATGTTGATGCTAAGTGCTTCAAAAGACTCCTGCAGAGGCTTCAAATTTTGGTCAGAAAAAAAAATCGTATTTGCTTGAATCTTAGGGTTATTTCTTGATCGACTTCGGGTAGAGTTTTGGCTTTAGAAATGTTGCTGCTAAGTGCTTCGAAAGACTGCTTCAGAGGCTTCAAAATTTGGACAGAAATCCGCTTCGAAATGCCGTTGAATTCTCGAGACTCTGATAGCGTAGTAACGGTCGACCGAAACTCAGCTCTTGTGTATGAAGATGGCAGGGTATTTGGTGCTTTGGGTGTGATTTCACCCAATCTTTGGCCATTGTTTATAGGCTAAGATGGTTAGCAGTTGTTATCACTCAATTATGGTTGATGATGACTATTAAAAGGGATGTTACAACTCCATCTTAAATCAGCTGAATGTGGCCCTTTGAATTTTCGAAATTATGGTGCATTCTCATTTTTCAGTTTTCAGACCCCTAAAATTTTATTGCCCAATTAGCTTTATATTCCAATTTCACGAGCAAATGACAATGTTTTCCATAAACTAACGGATAGGAAAACATACCTAATGATATTTTAAAAGTAGCATTCGATATATCCAAATTACGTTATTAAGTCGCAAAGATCAATTTTTTCGATTTTAATTAAGCTTTTTCCAATTGAACAATCTGAAATAAGTAAAATTTAATTTTTGTTTAATAAATCTTCAAATTCTGATATGCACCATTTCTGACATACCTAATGATATTTTAAAATCAGTTATACGAAAGTGTATCATTAAGTTGCAAAGACCGATCTTTTCGATTTGAATTAATTATTTACGTCTTGACTAGTCTGAATTATTTTCTAAGAATTGTTTTGTCACCAAAAGATATATTTTTTGCTTTATAAAATATTAGAATTCTCATACGTACCATTTCTAAGTTAATTAAGTTGCAATTTGTACAATTTATTGTCATTATCCATGTTTAGATTTAAGTTTATGTTAATCTATAAGCTTTTCACAGCCCTAGTGGTTCCATCGATACTGACCTAGAGAACTTTCAGTGAGCAGTTGTGACTTCCGTCTCTAGGGATGTAAGCGAACCAAACCGTTTGTGAGCTATTCGAAGCTCGATTCGATAAAAGCTCGTTTGAGCTCGTTTAATGAGGCTCGTTAAGATAAACAAATCAAATTCAAGCTTTACAGTATTCGGCTCGTTAGCTCGTGAACATGATCGTTGGTAAATTCATTAGTAATCTTTTAGATGAAAAAAATAATAGTTTTGATATTTGATTTATTGATTTTGCATATTATTTATGAAATATATAGAAATATCTATTAAATTTATTTATTATAATAAATTTACAAATTTTAATAAAAATAATATATTTTTCTTTAAATATATAATTTACTTTTTAATTAATTTAATGAAAATTTAAATGTATAATTCATATTTATTAAGCTTGTGTAGGCTCGATAAAGGCTTGAATAAGCTCGTGAGCCATGCATATATTCGTTAAATAAAGCTCGAGCTCGGCTCGATTATAAACAAACCAAGCTCAAACATTCAAGAGTTCGGCTCGGCTCGACTCGATTACATCCCTATCCGTCTCCGTGCAGGTGGGCGGGGTCTATAAGAAACAAAAGGTCTAGACTCTAGAGAAAATAATGCTTATAAAGACAATCAAATGCCTGCTGCACTCACTTTTTTTTAGTGTTGGTACCGAGTTTAACTGTCGTGCATGTTTGAAAAAGTCATCCTCATCCGTCTTATATTTGTGTGCTTCATTTTTTTTTCTTCTCTCGTTTTTGTGACAGGTAACTTACACTGTTGGTAGGGATCCATTGTCCATAAAAACTATTGTAGCTGAAACTTCTCCTTTATTTACTGCTCCGATGATTGTAAGAACAACTTTATTGCAACTAGCTAGACTTTGATTACTTTGTAATCATGCATAAGATTGTGGAATGCATCTCCCTGACCTTGCTCCTTTTCCCTTGTCACATTGCAATTTTTTTCAAATCATTATTACGATTCTCCTGTCATCAATGGAACTCGCTGATCTCCATCTCAGATTTCTTTAATCTGGAACAGTTCGTGCTATTAAATGGTTCTCAATTTCTCGATTTGTCAGCCATCTGAGTGTACTATTAGTAATAATAAAATGTATATCAGCTGGATTGCTGATTTAATTAGAGTGAAGATTTAATCATTTTTGAGTTGATAGTTACTACTCTCGTTTCATATCCACTTCCAGGTTTTGGTGAACAAAAATACTGCTAGTGCGAGTGAAATCGTGAGTACTTGAGAATACTCTTCTGCTTTCTATTCAGTTTCCTATGGGTACTGTTTTTTTAAAATTTTAAAAAATGGTTATTTCTTGCAGGTTGCTACTGCACTTCATGATAACTGTAGAGCTGTTCTCGTGGGAGAAAGGACTTACGGAAAGGTTTTAATTGCCATAGTTTTTGACGTTATTGTTTTAATGCTACTCTTATTTCAACTGGTTTTCCTCAAAATCTTGTAAATGTAAGTTATATTCTGGTAATGTTGATTGAGGATTTAAGACTGCTGTTTACGATTCTAATTCCGGATTATCGCAGCAACGTTATGGGGTTCAGGCTTATGATATTATCATAACATTTTGCCCAGTGCCTTCTTACAGGGTCTGATTCAATCTGTCTTTGAGCTCAGTGATGGATCTGGTGTTGTGGTCACCATGGGGAAGTATGTCACCCCAAATCATATGGACATAAATGGGAATGGGATTGACCCAGATTTTCGTACTTTACCTGGTAAGAACTCCTAATTTCTTGTATTGATTTAATCAATTAAAACCAGTATAGCTACATATCAGAATTCATGTGTTAACTGCAGCCTGGAATGAAGTCACCGGATATCTATCCAAGTGCCACAAGCAATGAGAAGGATAATTGGAAATCACTGGAGTTTCAGCTCCAGCTTATATATATGGCTGAAAGGTGGCGTCTGAAGACGATGCTACTCTTACGCGTGCTTCTTGGCCTGAGCACGAGTAAGATGTTTTTGTGCTTTTATTTTGATGGATTTTTTGTTTCTTTTAAGTGCTAAGATCCATAGTTGTTAAGTTAAAATATTTCTACAACAGGCCGAAGAATCATATGCCAGAGGAAGCTTGCTGGTTGTGCTAATAACTAGTGGGGGTCATTCTTTATTTACTAAAATGTTCTCTTGGGAGCCAGATTTCATTACAGGATTTTATGTTGAATTTGTTAATCCTCTTCTCCTAGCCACGTACTATATATATTAGCGCTCCCATCACATGCACTTGGTTTTGGAAACCTTTTGATAAAAGGACAAATTTTGAAATAAGTTTTAGTTGACTTGAGAGTGAATGAAATTTGATGCACTGATGAATTAAATCAATCAAGCAGTTACCAAAGGTCTCTCCTTGATATAATAATAAGTAGGTATAAATATACTCGGAGATCAAGAATTCCAGTAGCGGAAAGAGGCGAAACACCTTTATAGGTACATAAGATGTGTGAATAGAATAAAATCTCTTTTTGTCTGTTCTTTCACCTTTTGCATGAGTTAGTACCATGATACAGAGGAAAGACGGTCAGAAAAGAAAAAAAGAGCATATCAAACATTTATGTTTCCAATCTTTCATGTCTATGTGAATTAAATTATTTTTAAATTTAATTTAGTAATTTGTGACACGTCTATTTACGTGGAACAAGAGATCGAAACCGACTCGCTAAAGATCCAAGAAGATAATAAGACAACCTTGTGTCTTTTACTTTCCCGTACCTTTTATACCTATTTGAGCACCTCGTCTTGCTTGTAGTATCCAACAAACCAATGCCTCCTTCCTTAAGTTTTCTTATATTCCCTAACACAGACCTCTCTTTCCTTTTCTCTTCAGTGCAAGAAAGCTATGATTCTTACTACTTAATTATATAAACTGAATATAACAAATGGAGATAGCTTCTTCATTGAGACACCATTCCTTTTCCCCTTGTTTTCAAATTTTTCCAAGCATTGCCCAGAAGGCAGTTATGGATAACAGAATACTCTGTCTGGTCTGCATTTTCCTCATCTCGGGTAAGTTCGTTCTTTCTTGAGTGCGAGCTGCTCCAAATATTTCGTGATACCTATTTTCTATGACCATATCGTTATTCTAGTCTCCGTTAACCTTATCAAAAGAAAAGCAACTATGTCATAATTAGTATGTCAATGATTTCTACCTTCTTAAGGATCTTTGCATTTTGCATGATGCAACTTGCTTAAATTTTACTGTGTCATAATTAGCATGTCAAGAGATTTCTACCTTCTCTGGATCTTTGCAGTTTGCATGATGCAACTTTTCTTAAATTTTAATTAAAATTTTGAGATATTAAATTATGGCATATAAGTTCATATTTTATTTATTATTAACATCTTATTATTATATTAAGCATTTTAAATAAGGGAACGTACACAAGTACCTCTATCATTTAAATAAAAATGATAAAAAAATTTATTTAATGAATTTCACCTCACCTATAATTACATGTTCTCAAAATACGGGGAGACCTGATTTGGCAGTTGGTTATGATCTCTTCGATTTTGGATGCTTTGAAACTGAAAATATGATTAAAGAAATGAAGAAATTATATTATATATATATATATATATATATATATATATATATATATCTCAACTGATTTACTGGCTGGAGGCATAATGGGCCAGAGCACATTTTCCTCCTATCGCTCCAATTACTCTCTGCATGGGCTCTGTTATACGATTGGGCCCATTATTTTTCTATACCTGTATGCAAATAATAACGTGCTTTAATCATCTATACATGCATACGTTGCTTAAAGTCGCATTATTATGTATTTAACTCTAAGAGTTGAACAATATTCCATCGGCTATATTACACGAAATCCCCTGCTTGATCTAAAGATTACATCGGTCTATGAGATGACACTGATTTTTCTTCAAACTAAAGATTACCTCTTCCACATTCAGATACAAATGTATCAGGAAAACCATCATCGAAAACCATCAAAGAAAGTAAAAAACTTGACTATCAAGATATCGACACAGTGTTTCCACCTTCCACGGCTAGTACCCAGAGAGATACAGCTCCGGGGTACGTTCCCATTGTCAATCCTACAACACCAGGTACAACTCCTATCGTAAATCCAACCAGCCCAGCTCCACCAACCATCTCAGGGCCAATTACAACAACACCTACATCCTCAAGTGGGTCATGGTGCATCGCCAATCCCACTGCCTCGCAGACTGCTTTGCAGGTAGCTTTGGACTATGCATGTGGCTACGGAGGAGCAGACTGTTCAGCAATTCAACCAGGTGCACTTTGCTATGATCCCAATACGCTGCGTGACCATGCTTCTTATGCTTTTAATGACTACTACCAGAAGAATCCAATTTCCACTAGCTGTGAATTTGGAGGGGCCGCACAGCTGTCTTACACCGATCCAAGTAAGATATTGGACTCTCTCAAATTATTTGCCAACAGTTAAAGATCCAGTCTGATAACAAGACTTATTAGCATATTTTAAAATTTTGAGAGAATTTCGGAGAAAAGTGCAATTGAAACGTCAAATATTCAATTTGAGACAGCTCTTCTCCTCAGGGTTGCGATATATTCCTCATGGATGTCTGTCTATCCAAATTGCTGAAACTGTTGAGTAAAATATCTAAAATTCCATCATATTGATCAGGTCATGGGAACTGTCGTTACGTATTATCCACCAGCACCCCCACGACAACACCCATAACAACACCCACAACTACTCCCGCAGTTCCAATGCCGCCCAGGTAAAGTCATGACGCAAAAAAATTTAAACACGTAAGTTTTACAGACTGAGATGAAAATTTCGGGAACTTCCATTGCAGCATAACTACGCCTATCAATCCTTACACACCAGGAGTGGGAAATGGCTTTGGTTCAGAACCAACGGGCTATGATTATGGTACCGAACCAACAGGCCCTCCAAGTTCAGCAGAGACCATATCACACAGCCTACCGCTACCCGTCAGCATAATCTCTCTCATATGGACAGTTTCTGTTGCCAGTTGTCTCTAGACAAGGATCGAATTTGGTTATGACCTCCCAAAGGAAGATAGCAGTTAACTTGGCTGTTTCCGGGCTTCACAAAATTTTGAGACACGGAGATATAGCATTATATAAATCTCGATGTTTAGACAATAATGCCTGGTTCAGAGCAATTATAGTGAACAGATGTGTAAAATATTCAGCAATATTTAGTAATCAAATGATTATAATATTACATTAATCATCAGTACAACTGCGCCGATTCCATAATACTCTGATTCACAAACTCATTCAATGAGTTTCAGCTTCAAAATTTTCGGCAAGTTTTCAGAGTTTTCACTAAAAGAAGATCAGATAGATGAAGCAACACGTGTGTCCCATTAAAACAAAGTTTATAAAATCAGGACCTAAAATACAGTACATTCTTTGATCTTAAAACGTGTACAAAAGTCTGATCTTGAGCTGTCAAGTAATAACTTTACAAGTGTAGCTTCTCTAACTTAAAAATTGGATCAAAAGCAAGCATGACACAATAATAATACAGATGATAGCTAATGTGGCGAAGATTGAACCTTGATCAAAGGATCTTGCCAAGCTGCCAGTTCTATAGAAATGCTGGAAAGCCAGATAAGCCGCTATTAACAATGAAAGAATGATACCTTCCTGTGTTCCCCTGCCATGAACAGTGCAGCGAGACTCAATCAGCTCAAATGGCATAAATAGCACAGGTCGATTAGTTATAATTCGTTTACCAACCTCAGCCGACTCATAACTTGATTGGGGGCCAAGATCACCAAGAGTAATGTTATGAAAGGCAACTCCAGTTCTCCTGTAAATCAGTGGGAAACCATTTCCTTCATGCGAGATTTATTACATTATATGGTTTAAATATTGCACAAGTAACTGCAAGCAGGATAGCAGATCATTCAACACCACCGTCATCAAACTGTCTTATAATTTCATAACAGACCATAATTGGTGTAGGGGGTAAAATTAGATAATTTTAAAACGTGAAAACATCTATTACGCTCAAGAGCTTCAATTTAGAATTTGTACCAGTCCTCTTTTCTATGTTTCCTAAACAAGAAATTCAGTGAATTCCCAATTAGTGCGTGTTAACTATATCGAAGAAAAGGGAAAGTCCTACCAGGTATGAAGAAGAAAAGGCGAACAAGAAGTGCCAAGAAAGCAGTCCAAATGCCATATTCACCTCTGCAAACCACTTTTGAGTAAGCCACAAAAAAGAAAAGTAATATCAAGCAATAAATTCATTATGAACTAATACCCATAATTAAAAATTAATCGTCTCTATTATCAAAACATTATTAAAAATGCTTACTTTATCCATGAGACAATGCCTGCAGGTGCTTGTAGGGCAAATAAAGGAGCAAGAAACGATCTATGAATGGTTGTGCCCCTTGCTAACATTAGAACCCTGAAAAAAGAAAGTTAATAACCTCTTGTAACAAAATCTCGAAATATAACCCCAAAAATGGAACGATTTATTTCACACTCACTAGAAGAATTTCAAATCAGATCCAAGAAGGATTATTTTCCGGGAATCAATAATACATAAATAAAGTAGCAAACATACGCGGTGGAAATAGTGGAGACCCACTGCAGATTAGAAGGTGTTAACAGCCCCGAATGACAAACAGCACCAAACCCATATCCTTTCTTGTTCATCACCAACTCGCTGCATCACAAGCATGTGTTACAAATAAACTTGAAATAAGATCAAAGGTCAAGAAAGGTGCATCAGAATAATCAACAGCTCGAGCTTTGCTTCTCTAGCAACCCCTTAATTTTAAGACAATTACCGGAGTGGATTGAAACTGAGGGAGCTAAGTTTGTGCCCCTGCACTTGAAGATAGCTACGACAAACAATTCTGGTTTGATGCAAGGGGCATATTTTCTGGGTAGAAACTCGTAGTTTGTTGCACGGAGAGGGAGAGCGAGTACACAGTGAAAGTGTCAGCATTTTATCACGCTTTTGTAAGAATCCCCGGTTATCTTGTTTTGGTTTTGGCCGTCGAATTTGAGAAAACGTAGTAGCGTTCAGAGCATGTACAAAGAAAATGAAAATGGTGGTCTTTTATATTATAATTTATTTTTTTTAAAAAAAAAGAATTCTTTAATGATTCACGTACAAAAAAAAATCCTCAATATTTAAAGCAGATATTGTAAAAAATGGAATACAGATGGAGGTGATGCATATGTTCCAGAATAAGGATCGTGTCAATGAAATATTGATCGATCATTTGATTGGGCCCTCCCACCCTTCACGTGTAATTTCCACAACTTGTTTCCCGACTATCTACTGGGAAATGACGTGTGTTTTGGGAAGAGCAGTCATGCATATCTAAATTGGATAGACTATGATTGCGAAAGAAATAGTTTTCGAGATTAATTTTTTTTTCCTCATAAAATAACGATGCATAATACTAATTCATCGCAGAATTTGAGTCAAATTTTTGGACAAATCAATTATCACTATGTGACGTCACCATAGTTTAACCATCATCTTGAAATTTAAACAGCAAATTTAAACAGCAATACTACTGGCCCAGAGGCAAGGGTTTCAGCAATGGGATCAACCAAGACCCGTAGACGTAGTCACACTCATTTCAACTCTTGATCATCACGTACGAAGTTACTGTTTTGCAGACGAGCGTTCTTGAAAGAAATTCATTCTTTTTTTGGCAACAATCCTTAAAATTTATTTTCAATCCTCGTTCAAGATTGCCTAATCTATTCCACAGCCTGTCTAGTTCTTGTAAAATAATAAGTGTAATTACTATTATTATATATTCTGATATAATCAATGATTACAAGACATCCATTTCAACTTCAAAGCCACGCACAATGACACCTATCTATATTGCGTGGAGTATCCCACATACAGGATAGAAAAACATCAATAATATTTATCGATTTCATGATGAACAAATATGTTATCTATCAGACCTCGCAAACACTTCGAATAGTCCACCACAAGTCTTCCACGATGTATTTTCTGGATGTGAAGCAGGAGCCAGCAACGCCTGTAAAAAGGTTTTGAAAGAAACAGAAAGGGACTAAGATTGGCTTATTGCAGCTTTTTTTTTAAAAAAAAATCGACTATAATAATAGTGTATGACTTCACCAGCATTCTCATCCTCAATCACTATGTTTGCCCCCTCCCTGTCATCAATTTTCAGCGCTTCCACTGCAGGAACAGTTGAACAGCTCTCTTCTATCTCAATTTCTTCTTCTTCCCCATCCGATAAAAGGTTTCGGTGGCTACGGTGGCATAGTGCAGGAGGAAAAAGCTCCCCGACGTCACGTTCTCGATCATCTTGGTGCTTCCCCTCATCAACCTCTACCATTTATGCAAATCAGAATTCACCACTTAACATTCTAAACCACAAAATTACAAATCTCTGAACAGAATCTACGAACTTTTTGAATCTATTTTACATAAACAAAATACATGGCACTCTATAATAATCACAGAAAACCATATTTTTCAGGAAAAAAACCAAGGAAGCACAGCATAAACTAATAACATGCCCTTGAAACAATTTTTAGAAAATGCACACACGTGTAAAAATATATGCACAAAACATAATAAAAAAAGTATAATACTGATAGAGAAAATGATGCTAAACTTAACCAATAGAAGAAAAACACAATTTGTGGCGCAAAAAAGACAACCACGAAGTAATATTAATGGAAACACCAACTGTGAAGGACCAAGAGGTGAAAGAATAATGGAATCCACGCGGGCATTTATGGAAAAGAGAGTCCTTTTCGATTCAAAGAAAGAGTTTCACGACCCAAATAAAAAAAAAAAAAGAGGAAGTATTTGTACCGTGAGAGTGAGCAGCAGGAGAAGAGGGGTCAGAGTGATCGTCATGCTCCTTTTCCTTCTTTTTCCTGGCAGCTTTTCTCTTCTTCGGACCCGAAGGCATGATGATGTTTGATTATAGTTCCTATGGGGCAAGAGATCGTCAATCGTCGAAAATTTTGATTTTTCTCGCTCTGTCTCGCACTTCAAGCTGTTTTTGTTTTCTGCCATCCCAAAATGACGGTGAATGATACAATCTAACAGTGTCGGCGGTGGTGGTGGGGCCTTATCCATGATTTGTTTCAATTATATAGGAGGACTCTCATATTTCAATATCATTTTTTTAATAATAATTTCAATATCATTTCCCATGTTTTTTTTTTTTTTTGTGAAGGAATTTCCGATGCTTAAACTTATATAATCGAGGAAGATTTTTAAATAAAAAAACTTAATAATAATTCATAATGATAAGGGCTGATTACATAAAATCCATTCGAGAAAGTGAGAGAATAACACATTGAATTGCATATTTTCTATAAAATAATTTTGTTTAAAAAAACAGGTAC
Source organism: Primulina tabacum (assembly GCF_025594145.1). Taxonomy (NCBI): domain Eukaryota; kingdom Viridiplantae; phylum Streptophyta; class Magnoliopsida; order Lamiales; family Gesneriaceae; genus Primulina; species Primulina tabacum. Next base: position 37,528,057 of record NC_134564.1, on the reverse strand, counting down.
ACATGTTTAGGGTGAGAAAAAATACCTAATTTTCGATATATCGTGATTATCATACCGAAAAAATGTCTAATTTATCGAATTTTCGATATAACGAAGATTTCGATACGGTATGTTAACAATACCGAATTTTTCGGTACGATAACGATATGTAATTTAAAAATTTCGATATGTACCGGAATACCGAAATATCGAAAAAATATATAAAAATTTGAAAATATATAATATTTTAAAACAATAAATTTATAAAAAAAATTAAAATGTAAAATTTTTTCGATATAAAATGGTAAATACCGATATCGTACCGAAATTTCGGTATACCATACAATTTTGGTATGATCGATATGCTAGTCATATGTACCGAAATTTTCGGTATACCCAAATATTCGATACGATATCGATATGAATTTTTTTATATCGTGATTTTCAATACGATATACAATACGATGCAATACGGTACACTGTACCATCCCTTCTTGTTATCTAATTTATTAGACACCAATAAAATCCAAATATTGGTAATTATTATTTTATTAAAATTGCTACAAAGTAACTTCGACGAATTCAAGAGAGAACGATTCGGCGTCGAAGCGAGATCTGACAAATGATATGATAAGACGCCTTGATTTGGATCAGAATTAGGTTTGTTGCTTCAAGAATTCGAGAAATTTAAACGAAAAGAGAGTGGGGATGGATGCTTTAAGGAAGCAAGCAAGCAAAATCAGAGATCAAGTCGCTAAACAGCAACAGGTGTTTGCTCTTTGTTATTATTTGCAATTATGTGGTTAGATTTTAGTTTATGAAAGCAATGATGATCAGTCAAGGGCTGAAAAGTTTATGTTTTTATTTTCTGTTGGGATTGTAGGCTGTGATAAAGCAATTTGGTGGGACCGGCTATGAGAGCTCCGAAGTTATGGTTATTGATGAGCTTGAGTTGCAAATGCATCATCAGCTGGAGAAGCTTTACAGGTCTACTCGAGGTGGAAGGGTAATTGACTTAATTCTTTTTTTGTGTTTATGATTTTTTTTTTTTTGCTTTGCTAGTATATGATTCCCTCTTCCACGCTCGTATTAGTTTCTATTATATGCTGGGAAATCTTACAACTAAAAATCTTGGGATATCGAGCGTGATAATGTGGTTCTTTATGTAGCCTTTGTTTGATATAGGTTTAAATTTTTAATGTAAATGAGATGTGAGAAACTAAGTTTAATCCTAAGTTCCAAGCAAAAAACTTAATCATTTGTAAGTTTTCTTCAAATTATGATGTGCCCAATTAATGGAGATACGTGCATTCTCATACTGATTTGATATTTCTGGAGTATGGATGTGGTGTGCCACTGGTCGGCAGTGGATTTAATCTGGAATATTTTCAAAGTTTAACAATAGCACACCTAAATTTATTTGTTATTGAACTTTCCTGTTATTTCCTAAACTGAACAATGAATTGCTTTTTTTTTTCCAGGATTTTCAGAAAGATATTGTCAAAGCAGCTGAAGCATTCACGGTCATAGGGTATAAGCATATAGAAGCTGGTGAGTTTGTACGAAACCTGCTAATCATGAAGTTAAGTGTCAGTATATGACTTATTCATGGCAACCTTGCACTATACCTGGATTAATGCTGTTTCACTAATGGTAGTCAGGAACCAAGTTGTCCGAAGATTGTTCCAGGTATGGGATTGAGAATTCTAATGACGAGATTCTAGCCAAGACTGCATCCATTTATGGGGAAGCTCGTAAACACGTGGAAAAGGAGCAAGAAGACTTGACTAAATTGTTGTTTACACAGGTTAGCTTGAGAGATTCACTATGACATGGTGATAATTTACTAATATTGGAGGTTGAGTGCAAGTATTTTGTAAGTTACCTGATGGCAATTTGTTTTGTTATTTTTCCTGATGTTTTGACCATTCATTGTATCCATTTGGGGAGTACTTTCAAATTTTTGTTTCCATTTCAATTTGATGTTTCAAGAAACGATGATGGTAAGGGAGCTGTAGAGGGTTGGGATCATGGTCCTGGTGAGTTACATATCTATATTTCTCTTTCTATTAGTGTTACAAATTTCGTCAATTGGCAATAGAGGCTAGAGTTGTAGAATGCAACAAAAGTACTGGGATATTTATCAGACAACTTAAAAGAGATTGAATTCAAATTTGAGCAATTTGGCATGATACCGCAATGCGAGTTACTCGTGCACTGAGATGATATTGTTGTTTTTATTATTATGTATGCTCAGAACTGGAAGGTTATATCACCATCTAAGGTTTTGAATTGGTTGAATCGGTGATAAAACACGTTTTTGGGGCTCATAAATTATCTTTACCCCTTCAATCATGCTGGATTCTAAATAAGCACCAATTGAGTTAAAGCGCTATCAAGGTTCGCATTGAGAATCATATGTGTATCTCTTTTCTTAGGTCTTAGAACCATTAAGAGCTATGATAACCGGTTCTCCTCTGGAAGATGCTCGTCACCTTGCTCAACGATACAGTAGAATGAGACAAGAAGCAGAAGTGCAGGTAATCAGAAGATGTTCGCATTTTTTTTTTATCAAACGTCAGATCGATTCCTTTGAAAACCATCAATCATATGGTGATTATGATTCATATTTCATTTTACAAAAGTAACTGAATGCAGGCTGCTGAAGTTTCTAGAAGACAAGCACGCGTGAGGGAATCTCCTATACCTGAAAATGTTGCCAAGCTGCATTCTGCAGAATCGAAAATGCTGGAACATAAAGCAAATATGGCTATACTTGGTAAAGAAGCAGCAACAGCATTGGCTGCTGTAGAATCACAGCAGCAGAGGCTTACATTTCAGAGATTTGTTGCAATGGTATTATCTCGAATCTCCTTGCAGTAATGATTCAGCTTTCTTAACCAGGATTATACATTTAAGTCAGTGATTCCTTTGTAGGTTGAAGGTGAAAGGACTTATCACGAAAGAGTTGCCACAATACTTGGTAATATTGAAAATGAGGTGTGTATTTTCCTCATTATATTATGTAGATGATGTATTATGGTACTGCTAATGTGATTATGTCTGCTTTTATAGATGGTCTCAGAGAAACAAAGAAAGGAGGCTGCTCCACCTGTCGCTCCTCTTACTCACACTTCAGAGAAAACTAAGTATTTTTTGGCTGAGGCATGTAACAGTTTGATTTATGGACGGAATGGGGATCTTATAGCACACTACAGTTTATCTTATTGGCAGGTCCTTGCTCTTGTTTTGCAGGCAATACATGCTTTTGATGCTGCATCAGAGAAGGAACTGAGCTTGGAAATTGGGGATTATGTTGTTGTTAGAAAGGTTTTTGCCTTCTGTTTTAATAGTCTGGTGTTTATTTGTGTATGGGTGCCAGTGGACATACATATTCTAGATATGAGGAAACATGAGTTAATTGGTGTTTCTTTGGTTACGTGTAGTTCATTCACCTCGAAATCTACAGAGTTCTTGAATGCATGATTTTCCCACTTTTCTGAAACACTTCAAAGCGATGTTTGTTGAGCTTTTGTCCAATCTCCCTTGAAAGCTTATTACGTTAAATATCTTGCTTCACACTGATCATGTTCCACAAAATCATCTTGACCATTAGCTCCATCAATATAAACATAGTTGCTGATGAAATTGTACACCAATTGCCATCATATGCATTTTTGAAACAAAGCTTTCACTTCAGTGACAAATACTTATGTTACTTTTAATAATTTCTAATGAAACTTCAGCTTGAAACTTAATTCTCTGTTCTGTCCATTTAATGTTCTTGTCAATTATACGGAATTTAAGCTGCGGTTTATTACTGATAAAGTTACTTTCTGTTATATTTGTCCTATTATATTTTGTTTACCTGGTATTCTCAGGTGACCCCTTCTGGATGGTCAGAAGGAGAATGTCAGGGCCGAGCGGGATGGTTCCCAACTTCATATGTGGAGAAACGCCAGAGGATTCCCACAAATTATACCGCATCTGAAGTTTATTAATGAATGGCTTCTTACTCGTCACCTTTGGTTAAAATTTGCTTTTGTACCGATTGTGCCATATCCCTCTGTAATAGTCTCTGCATGTTTGTAGCTCTCTGGGGTGTAACGTGGTTTTGAATTGCGGAAAGGATTATTTGGTTGTATCTGAAGGAGATTCTTTTCTTATATTGCTTGGCTGAGCGTTTCTAATAGCGTTACGGCATATAGTGCTGCACAGTATCAAAATTTGAAGGAGGAGAGGAGTTCGCTTTTTTGCTAATTATTGCTGATTAGTTCATTATTATTTTCGTAATAACAGGGTTGAGTTTTTCTTGACCATTTTAGTAATATCACATTAAAGTTTGTATGTATATAAATTTAATAAAAAGATGATTCTTATGTACATGATATTTTTTACATAAAGTATATAATCATACTAGAATAACCTTTTTTGAAAAATAATATAGTGTGGGAAAAGGTTATTTTGGGGGAAAAAATAAGGAAAATTAGTTTTTCTAAAGGTTATTTATTTTATGAATAGTACGAATGGATATGTTTAGCTGGTTACGAAATTTGGAGCACGCGTAAATTGCCGTTCCGCAAAGAGGCAAGTAAAATGGTCGAAGAAATGGAGAAAATGGATACAAAAGAGGGGGTGGAGAATTCATCATCAATCAACAACGCAGGAGGAGAGGGGTCTGAGGCGGAGGAAGGGGAGATCGTCTCCGGAGATTTAGACGATGCGGAGGTGGCGAAGGCCTTGACGCCTCCTCCTCCGAGGCATTCTTTAGAACATGCGTGGACATTTTGGTTTGATAACCGGTCCGCCAAACAAAAGCAAGCCACTTGGGAAGCTCCATTCGCCCTCTCTACACATTTTCCTCGGTCGAAGACTTCTGGAGGTTCTTTTTTCTTTATCTACTTGAATCGAACTGATTCTACCTCTTTCGTTACGTGTGAAAACGGGGGCTGATTCAGTTCAGGTTTGATACTTTTATTGATATATTCATTGTGGATTCGCATTTTCTAAGTTTAACCATTTGTGCGGGTTCTGGCTTCCTAGATTTATGTTTTTTTTATATTTCTGTATGGTTTATATCTAGTTAGAGCTCACTGATTTCGCGTGACGCGTCACATCAAGTGAGCTACGACACTGAAAGCTTATACATTTCTGTGTTTCTGTGGGTATCAAACCGCCAATTTTCGAGTTATTGGTGTTTTGTGGCCCTTGGAACGGAAACTGGTTCTTCAAATCAAATGTCTGCATCAAGAATTCAAGTCGGAGAAAAAAGCCCAACTTTGTTGCTGACTCGTTTTTTCAAATTTGAAATATGTGAAGGTTTGATCTTTTCCTTCACACGAGGCGTAGAGATCAGGGAAAGCAGCTGATTGTTGAAGGATGAGGGTGAAACTCTGTCAAATGTCGGAGAAAAGGTGGGAAATGAGTTGATTGCCGGATAGCTTGGAAGCTCGCTACGAAAATGGCTTTCTTTTCTACTCTGTGTGACCAAATTATATTTATTTCCGCTCACATTTTATTATTGTGGACTTGTGGTTTTCTTGCTGAAGGCTGCAGCTGATTTTTGTTCCTAGTTGTTGAATCTTTCTGCCCTCATTACATCGAGGGAATTCATCACTGAGACATTTATTTAACTTGGCTTGCAGCGTTTACAACAATATACACCATCCTAGCAAGCTGGCTGTGGGAGCAGACTTTCATTGTTTCAAAAATATAATCGGGCCAAAATGGGAAGATCCTCTTTGTTCCAACGGGGTAAGTGGACCACGTGTTTTTATAGGGGTAAATCTGACACTTCTTGGCTTTACACGGTATGTTTCTGTTTTTGTTTTTTGCTTTTAAAAATTGTATCCAGTTTCTATTTTTTTATGTTCACTTTTTTTAGGGGAATTTCTAAACATGTTCCTCTATATTTTGTATCTGCCTTAATTTTTCCCACATGGATAATTATCTAGTTGCTAGCAATGATTGGAGAACAATTTGATTATGGAGATGAAATATGTGGAGCAGTTGTCAATGTCCGAACTAAGCAGGAGAAAATAGCTCTGTGGACAAAGAATGCTGCAAATGAAGCTGCCCAGGTTTGGTTGAGCATATCATTTCTTCCAATTGGATTTCTTTTCCTCTACTTGTCGATTTCTTTGATACCTCTGAGATTCTTTAATTATTTTATACCTCCACAATCACCCCTCAGTATATCGAATGACCGTAGTTTCAAGCACTGGTTCATGGCCCAGTATGCTTTAAGTGTGTTAAAAAATAAATAGTTGGTAGTTGGTGCAGGAAGAATCACCCCACCAAAAAATTGTTAACAGTACCTAGCATAATTTCAGCTTGTGAATTTTACTTGGTGGAGATCAACTTTTTCTAAATTCGAAATATTATTGCCTATCAATTTTGGTGGAAAACATAGTTGTACATGTTTGCTCATGAGGAGTCTTTGTCAGTAATATTATATCAAAGTTCCTAAGATGCATTCTTACGAGGGTGTAAGACAGTGTGCTGTATTTGAAGGATTCAACCAGTAAAGGGTTTTTTGTTTCCGCTGCAGAATCACATGAGTTCCTGATTGGATGAGTCATAAGTTACAATAAAGTCACGACTAGAGTTTTCTTATCTTTTTGGGTATATTGAGGGATGTGAGCTGCAAGTTTGAGATGATATCTATAAACCTCATGAGCAAACATATACACAAGCAATTTGTGACGTTCTTCATGAGTTTGTGTCGTAAAGTTTTTCCGTGTTTGGGCATTCTTATTCACTCAGTGCTATATGGAATTTTCAGCTAAGCATCGGAAGACAATGGAAAGAGTTTTTGGGTTATAAGTATGCCATAGGTTTCATATTCCATGTAAGATTCCCAGTTACTCAGCTGGGTAAAATTGATCTGATGCTAGGATTTTTTTCCTTCATAGAATTGTATGTAACCATTTTTTCTAATTTAGGAAGAGGCAAAGAAGCTTGACAGAGGTGCCAAGAATCGTTTCACTGTGTAGCTGTTTCAGAACCAGACGCTGCGCAAGGAATACAAATAATAACGTCTGAAATATGAGCAGTGGCTGCCTTTCCCCCTTACTAGGCTGTAGATTAATATTTTTTTGTGGAATTTTGGCAGATTTAGTTATTTCAACAAAAACAAGTGTTTACCTTCGTTTATTATTTGCTAGCTATCGAATGTCGCACACATTTTAGCTGTTTTTCTTATGCATATTTTAGAAGATGAACAAACCGATGCATAAAATAACACGAGTGTTGTGCCAAAATAGCCACAGCCCACATAGTTGTAGAATCATTAGTCGCATCCTCAGTTATAATTTGTCACGTCACCCCAATCTTTTATATTTGATATCTTGATATTAAGATTCTCATCGTACATGTTTTCAAATTTTGAAACCCATTTCATCCCATTTTTATAATATGTTTTATTTATAAATATAAATATTTTTGTCCTGAAATTTAAATAATTAATCCTTTTCAATATGTTTAATTATAAACTTAACATTAAGTATTAATTATGTAATATTTTTTACAATTTAGGGACATGTTAAATTTAAATTTTTGGGGACTAAAACCAACCGAAAATAGAGGCATCCCTTGTGTTTGGAGTATTCAGAACACCAGAACACAGACAACCTTTTCCCTTTCGGCAAAAATTGAATTGTACGAACTGTACAACGCAATCTGTAGGAGAAAAGAAATGTGCAACAAAAATCTTCAGCGCACAAGAAACTCAGCTCACAAGTACATTTCAAAAGTTTCTGCACACCACTTAAGCATGCGACTCCAGCAATGGCCGTCTTGACGCTTCCTCTGAAAATTTACTGTAATGGGAGTATAGAACTAACTGCACAATCCCAAGAAGCAATCCTATCCCGTTTGGAACCTGATTTTGTAAACCAACCAAAGAAACTAGAAAATGAAATTGAGTGTCGACAGAAGTTAGATGTAGTTTTGATGACGTTAAGTGGTATCCTGAACTAAAATCTTGGGACTGTCGAATTTATTACCTTGCACATGACAAAGTAGCCGAGGATTTCATTAAAACAAACGAGGTGGTGAGAAAAGATGTATATAGTACACAACTTACAGAAACAAATGCGTCGTACTTCAGCGATCCATAGGCAAAGAAAGCAGCACTCATCAAGAAAGTCGCAAGTGAGAGAAAAAAAGGCATGTATTCCACACTCTTCGTCCTGATCACCAGATTCTGCAGTAATATTTTAAATTAATAAGTTACCTACCAGATGGAAAAAACACACAATACAACCAAGTGCTTGATAAATTTGGGTGCCTGGTGAACTCACGATCACGAATAGTGGAGAGGCAAACATGGAAATGAGGGAAAAAACGGAGAGATATCCAACAAAAAGTTGTCGGTTAGGCGGTTGAAAAACTCGAATGCTCAGAAAAACTATGATCCCAAAGACAGAAAAGACTGCCAGCAATAATCCCAGCATCTTTATCTGCAGATCACAGTTCCACTTAGGTTGCAACAGAGAGTTCCTAATATCGTATGTTTTAGACATTAAGATTAGACCTTTCTGCATTTGTCTGCATATCGAATGAAGATGGCTATGTAAACCAACTGAAAAACAGCTCCGACTGAGTTGACAGTGGCAATCAATATTATCCCGGAAGAGACGATGGGCACTCCGTACCAAAGGCATATTAAACAGTTTAAGAGGGCATATATGTAAGGCAGCCCAGAAAATTGTTCTGTTGATTGGTTTATGATAATTCTTCTAAATGTTGGACTGGAAAAGGAGAAAAACACGTTCATTAATCAGGAAATAGATTAGCTCGCTAAAAGTATGATGCACTTACATTGGTGACACAAACAGCACAAAAGCTAGGAGGTTCCCTGCAAAGAAAAGCAATTTTTTTGTTATTAAATGAGTGAACGACCAATCAATGTTCTTTAAGTAATCGCTATTTTCATGGCACTACAGCTCAATATATGTTTTCTCATGGCATCAAAAGCTTTTGCAAAGCTTCAAGAAGTCAAATTGTTGTGAATGGCAAATAAATCTTTGAAATTTCTTCATTAACCATAATTTTTTTCTCAAGTGTATTAATTATCAAACCTTTCCCCTTTCGACCCATGAGACAAGAATTTTAATACAGATCAGTTTCGAATCAGATAACTTAGCTTTGCAACAAGGTCGACTCGAATAACAAAAGGTAAAATCCCCAATCCAATTTCCGCCATTTCTGCAAATTTTTCTCAGCACATTTAACCATACACACTCTGGAAGAAAAAAACACATCTTGGATAGAGTTTCCAGAGTCCAACATTAAAAAACAATAAAACAAGATACGATACAAGTAGTCAACACTCAAAACAGATCTTGGATAGAGTTTCCAGAGTCCAACATTAAAAAACAAGAAAAATCTACAAAATTCCCCCTAAGAACTGAGAGATTAACACAAGAATCAACCCTTCAAGTGAAACTCAAATGCCAATCAAAGCTAAAGCCAGAAGCAGAAACGTATCGCGAACAAGAAAGCCCACAAACAAAAAACACCCAAACTCGCACACACTTCGGAGAATTGGGATTGAACATAGTAACCTGCAACTCCAGCTGCTTCACTGAAAACTGTATAAATGGAGCACACTCCAACTCCGTCTTCAGACATGAGCAAATATACCAAGAAGCTCAAAAGGAACACGGATGTAAGAATTCTACTAATTTAAAGGATCTGTCTTTTTCACATTTGTTATTAGCTTTTAGCACGAGTCTTCTCATTTTGGATTCAATCACAGCCGTATTTTAATGGACTACAAGTTGGAAAGTTTTTGCTGAATTTTTATTCAAATATTCTGACACATACTTTCTTTTTTTTTATCGTGACCCCCTCGCTGTCTGGTTAGTGGCAACAAGTGACCAATAACAATTCTGCACAAGTAAATTTTGTTTCAAAAGTGGTCTCATCTTGTTTCTTTCATGTAATAACTCGGGTTCGAGTCATCCCATCTTTAGAATAAAATTTAAAAAAAAAAATTGTTTTAACGAATATAGGTGAAATGGCGAAAATTTCATTTTTATTGTTAAAATGTCTTGGTTCGAAGCGAAATTGTCGCAACCGTAGTTCATGTACTTCTTTCAAACCAACAAAAATCAATTAGCTCATATGCATTGTGGCCCAACCGTTGGATTACAGTTGTTCACTAAAAAATTAAAATAAATAAAGCTTTATTTTTTTATTATTTTTTCCAAAATATATATTGATTATGACTACGAAATTTCTGAATTTATACATTCATGAAAATTTTATCATCCATCCTGTTTTTTTTTTTCATGTCAATATAATTAAATTTTCACAATTTTTATCAGATTTTAATTTTTTTATTTTTGTGTATTTATATTTAAATGTTGTTTAATTAGTATAAAATTTAACACCCAATCAGCATGTTTAAGATTCAGATAAAATATAACTAATATTGAATGGGCAAAACGTTAATTGTATCATCGTCCAATTAATTAAATTTACTAGTAAGACAATTTCTAGCTTTATTATATTTATTTATGACTATGGTATTAACCTCTATCTTTATAATATAGTATTAGACCGTCTAGATTAATGTATCTATCATCATAATAATTATTTGTAGGAGATAACTGTAAAAATAAATTAGCTTTGACATATAAATTGTAATTTGAACAAATATATCTGTCAAAATCAAATAATTTGACTTTCTTGAATTAATATTATATATGTGTCGTTTAATATCGAATGATTAGTTTAAATGCAATGGAGTAATATGGATTAAATATACTTTAAATTTTAAAGTCTTAATAAAAATTAAAAGAGATGAATATATTTTCATAATCGGATTGATGATCGAACCAGTCTGCTTTAAAATAACGGTTCAATTGGTCGGACCGGAACGCTATTATATTATGTAAAAATAATAATAACATATAGAAAATAATATATTTTAAATTCTAAAATTTTAAATTTGTATCTAAATAATATTTTAAAAAATATTTACCAAAAATAAATATATATTTTAAACAAAATAACTCTTCATTCATGAAGGAAAAATATCTACATTTAAAAAAAGCACAAGATAATGAAATATAATTGGTCCTCTTGAAAAATTGCCCCATGAGTTAATTAGCTCACAGCTCACAAGCGGACAGGGGTGGATTATAATAAGCCCAAAATTCTGTTTCCTGTCCGGCCCATTTAAAGGTGATTATGGGTCAATCCTGCAGGCCAATAATAGGGTGTTTAAGAATTAAACGCTCCTTTTGAACTCCTACACATGCATCTCCCTGGGACCCAGGTGCTCATTGCACAGCGAATGGGTGTTTTCTTTTAAATATGTTTTCTTAACTAATATAATATTTAATGTTTATCCTTGAAATGGTTTAGGGTTCTTTTGTACTAATATTCCCTATGCATTCAATTAATTACTGCACGAAAGTCTATTTTTAAAAAAATAATATTCTAAAGAGTTTACATATTATAACATACATTATAATATAGTGAAGCTGATACATGATGGATTTTAAAAACATTTGATAATATTCACAGGATTCTCAATATCTTAAAAAAGTGAAAAAAAAAAAAAAAATTCAATAGCCACTTTTTTTAGAGATAACAAATACAGTACTCTTAATCCTGCATGCATGTGGTTTCTTAATGCCTGTGCAGTTATAGTGATAAAAGTGTCTTAATCGTGTTCCTAACAAAAAGTAAATCGCATTTCCTTCCTACAATATCATCCAATTAGATTCAAAAGCGCAGAACAATAGGGCAATTTTGTTATTGTTTCGCATCGCTTTCAGGCAAGTTTGAATTCATTTTGCGGACATTTTAAAACCACCAACGTGTAAGTTTATGCTTGTGGGACACGAAGGAAGCAGATTTTTTTTTTTTTTTGTATTTCTTAATCGGAAAATGATTTTGTTTAATATTATCGATTTTAAATGTTTAAAAGTTTGATATATATTATACTATTAATTAAGTAAAGATAATAATTATAACTACAAGATAATATAGCGTACACGATTGATTATATTTTTCTGTTTTCTAGGGGCTATTTTAAATTAAAATTAAAGAAAATTTATAAGAGTGTGTCTCTTGTGATTGTTGTATCACATATTTTTATTCATGATACAGGTCAACAATGCTCATATTTACAATAAAAAGTAATGTTTTTTTATTAGTGGCTTAAATAAAATATTTGTCTCACAAAAATGACTTGTTAGACCATTTCACGTAAGTTTTTATGTATAACTCATGTATATGTTGTACATAATAGCTAAATGAAATAAGTTAATGCGAAGTTTTGGGGGTTTTATGTTAGCCAGCTGGTGTAATGATAGTAAGGCCATCTTATATATGTTTGGACGAGATTAGGGTATTGTGGTGGTGTGTGGGGATTTATTCGACCATAATATCGTTAATAATAAGTCATTGTTCCTATTGTTTGATGTGTTGTTTCGTTTAATACTTGATTTGAGTTTTATGTATAATTATCGTATCTAAGTATATTGATTTCATGTATAATTTATTATTTCATCCACCAGCGAAACAAGTATTTATTTAATGGTTGTAAATATACCACTTGTACTTTCTTGTTATTAAGTGCACTTGCATCAAATGGAAAAATTGTCCTTGTTATCATTGGATCGACCCTTAAGATAATAGGGGTCGACGAAGTAACCATATGTCACAAGCCATGCCTCGTTTTTTACTTGACTTTCTTTCACGTCGCATTCGTGAACAAATTTGCAACGTAATCAGGGGATGATTTAGAAAGAATGCGGATGTGGGAGTCCAATATCCGATGGACAAGTTATTATTTATATACATAATAATGAAGTTTGTGCTGTTCAATAGTTATTATTTACTTGTAGTTAGAAGGATAAATAGGGATATTTCGTAGTTGTAGGAAACACGATTTCGTAAGAGATACACGCTTGTTAAATTTTTTACTCACTCCATATCTATTTGTTTTCTTCACCAAGTACAAACAAAATATTAATGATTTAGTCGTCTAGGACTCATTGACTTTGTTTTTGGAGTTTTAGGGGAAATTAACATATGTACGTTTGATTCCAATTTCGGAATAATTTTTTTATTGTAGATTTCAAATTATTTTAAAGTAATAAAATATCATAATTTGTGTAAGAATCTAATATCATAAATTAGTAATCTTCGGAAACGAGTGAACAATTGAGTTAAAACTAATGAATATACTAAAATGTGAAAACAAAAAATTACATTTGAGAGGAAAATAATTATAATGAAAATTAGAGATCATATGTGTTTTAATTATATATATATATATATATATATTCAACAAAAAAACATTAGTGTATAAATTCTTTTTAGAAAACCTTAGCACCATATTTCATCTTGAAGGTATATATGACTTATTTATGTATATAAAAATAATAATGAAATATAATGTAGGACCGAGTGCTTACTGTTTTACCAAAATCTATAGCTAGTAGTAATGGTGCAACTCAATACTTTTAAACCGCACAGCAGCTCAAGCATCACGGTTCGATCGCTCTACCAAGTAAGGACAATTATTGCACCCAACACGTAATTATTTTTTTAAAAAAAACGTTGATAAAACAATCCAGCTGTAGCACGTGGCTTGTGGGACTTGGGCTAAGACCAAACAGTTCATAAGAAGTTTGTATTGAGGGAATGGATATTCTTCTGTTTAAGCTACAACGTGACATGTTGTACACGAAAATCGTTACCGAACAAACACCACAAATCTTAATTTGTTATTTTCTTTTATAGGATCAGCCTCAAACAAGAAATATTTTCAAGGAACTCATTAGGTTTTAATTAACTTCACTTATAAAAATTATTAAAATTTTATTTTCAAATATAAATTGATCTAAGATGTCATTTAATAATGAAATGATATTGATTAAGATAATAGAACTATTGAAAAAAAGATTGCACAGAAAAACATCTAATTGTATATTATTTTTTTAGCAGTTTAATGTAAAACGTTGAACAAAGCGTGCCAAAAAAATTTCAGAAACGCAAACGTCGGAGCATTTAGAATTGTTGCTTGCTCGATCATCAGTTTAGTGCTTTCGGGGAACATTAATCTTTACAATTACGATGAAATCTTATACTGAGAAAAATAAAAGAAAATTAATATTAAATGAATATATATATCTATATGTATTCCCCAAATCTAATATCGAGAATTTCACGTTTCAAGAAATCCAGTCTTCCTCAGAATCGAGTTCCGAACCTCACTCAAATCCCTTCCCTTGAGAGTCCTCCCGTAACCCGTACAGACGGAAAACGCCATCATCTTCCCTGCCACGCGCCGCCCTATGATGATATGCGGCGGCACCATTTCGCCGTCATCACCGTCCAAATCCGAGTCCACCGCGTAACCAAACCAAGCATTCCCTGGAATGTTAACCGGGACCGAGCAATTCTTTTCACTCATCAGCTTCATCTTTTTCCTCTTCCCTTTGTTGACTGATTCTAGATATGCAGCTGGAATACATTCTTCAGCAATATCAACTCCTTCTTTATCGACAAGATTTTCTTGAAATATAACTTCAGATTCCTCAAACTCTTCTGCCATCAGAAGAACTTCACACACAAGGGTTGAATGAATGGAGAAAGGAGGAAATGGGAGTTTATTTATAAGAAATGGGAAAGTTTTGGGGAATGAATGAATGTGAAATCGTAGTGATTACACTTCAAGCTTCATTTGATTGCTATATATGTGTGTGTGTGTGTGGCGTCGAGTGCGGCCCCCGCTATCCTCTTCTTTCGAAAATGACTCTTTTTTAAAAAACTAATTTTATTACAATAATAATATTAGCATCTATTTTAATTTCTAGATAATCGGTCATGAACCCAAACACAACACTGTTGCTTGTCATTCACGGCTTCCATTGAGACATTTTTTTGGGGAGACTTTTGTGTACGACTGGCTTAGAAAATTCACCTCGCTTTTAGGGTCAGTACTTTTTATTATCAATCATCCACAGTTTTACCACTTACTGATCACTAAACCAATTTTTTTTTTTTTTTTTTTTTTTTTACATTTCACTGGATCAAGTTACCCCTTGTATTATTAATTTTACCAAAAAAAAAATTTTGAACAATACTTTAATGATAAAATATATAAAAAAAATTGATATAAACTAAATACGTACAAGTAATTTAATTGAATTTCTTGTTGAATTTGATATAATAAATTGGTTTGACCATTAGGTATTTGAAATTTAAAAGATGGTAGTCTATGGACTTGAACGTTAACTCAGTTGTATTTTAATAATATCAAACTTCACACGTATATATACATGCTGTTAAGAACAAATGAGAGAATAACTAAATATTTAAGTTATTATATAAAATCAACCCATATTAGATTCAGTTAATTGTATGTCTGTCATATACAACTGAAATTCATTATTTTAATTATATTTTGACTAATTAAGTTCTTTTCTATTTGTGGAGCAATATAGACATGATGCCTCAACTATTATAGTTTGATATCATTAACTATGATATTTAGTAAAATAATATACGCTTGATATATCTACAATAATATAAGTTGATAAGTTAATGCAACAAATAATATTACAGAGGTTAATAGGTGTGTGTGTTACAATAGTTGGATACGTAAAATTGATATGATGATTGAAATAAGCAGCAAATTGATGCAATTGGATTATAAAGAGGTTAGATGAGCGTGATGCATGATTCAAGGGGAAATTAACTCTTTTTGAAACATGTTTTATATAAAATTTCAATAAGCATATATCTAGTTATTTTTTAAAAATTAATATCTCATATTTCAAAGTGTATCAAATTGTGTAAGATCGAATGTTTGTCGTTTTACCAAAAGTTATAGCAACTGTTAATGATATAACTCAAATGTTTTAAACCGTACAGTAGGTCAAACATTACGTTTCGATTGTCCTACCCATCAGAGACAATTCTTGCACCCAACGAATTGTTTGTTTGTGGACCTGAAATATGTTTGCTTTTGATGTTTTTAAATGGTTGTTATGGTAATGGTGTAAGTATTTTAGAGAGGACGTAAATCTAATATTTTGAGATGAGATCTCGAGTTCGAAGAACAATTCAAAAATTGATATATCTCGAGAACTTTAATTCGAGTATTTTCTCGCAGCACAATATGTTTCCTAGTATTTATCTAAATTAACCACGTACGGTGTTTATAATTATATGTACGCATTTTCTCAAACCTATTGACTTTTGATTCTAATGGCATCGTGAGCGATTATTAATTTAATTTGTCTTCATATTCCCTTCGTATTTTACACTCAAAACACAGCCATTGATTAATACATTTACGTGCCTATAAAATTTTGTATTTACTAATTATTGTTTGTGTTTGCGTACAAGTCTCAATTTTCAATTTATTCTGATCGATAATTAAAATTTCTTCAGATAAAATTTGAAAACATTTAATTTTGGTCGATTGTAGAGTACGATTCATTTCACGTTATTATCATAATCACCGCAAAATTTTTAATTCTTAATTAGTACTGTATTATCGACCAAATTAATATGTGTAACCTAAAATTGGTAAATTAATTACTACGAATGAATTAAATTGCGATGAATTGACAAGTAAATATTCTAAAGCTACAAGTGCCTCTATGTATGGGATCTAATGAGTTGAAAAAGAAAAAATCATATCGTTTCTTAATTATTGGTATGTGGGGACCTAATACATTATTGAAATTGAATTTTGTTTTTAGCTACATTTAAAATTTATTAAAATAAATCACGTGTGGACTTGCTTTGTTCATTTAGTGTCTATTTAATTAGGAGGTGGTGGATAGAATTCATATGCTTGTTTTTTTATGATAGTCTATTTATCCACGATTATAAATACGCGAAAACATAACTTTTTGCTGACACGTGTATTGTCCGTAGAAATTTGTTAATTATAAAAATTATTATATAATGATTAATTCGAAGCACACAAAAAAAAAAACCCATAAAAAATAATAAAGAACATTAAATATAGATTTATAGCTTGATATATTTTGGTATTTATTAAAATTTATTTCCCTTTTGATCAGCTGAATATGAGTTTATATAAATTTCTTTTACGCAATCGTCTTGTTTTATTATATTATCTTAGAATAATAAGTAAGTAGTATATATATATATATATATATATAGGTCTGAAGAAAACTGTGTCAACTTGTTTAGGGAGTACGTGTCTTGTGTGCGTGAAACGTGCGGCGCTACACAATATAATTAATGTAATAAAAAAGTTGTAATACAAAGGATTACTTTGACATTTTGGTAAGACAAAAACTGTGTAAGAAAAAATGGATATAGGATGATCTTGATTCTTGGGTAAGAGACACGTTAAACGATTTAGAAAAAAACCATTTTAAATTTTTTACCGAAATTTTTTAGGGAAAAATATCTGTGATCTTTAAATATTTTGAATGAAAAGAAATCGAAAAAATAGGATTCTCCTTGTTAAACTAATCGTATCTGGCCAATGATTAGATACCAGACGTAGATTTGAAGGGATCGGCCGGCGGCTGATGTTGCGCCGTAATCTTCTCATCCGGGCTTCATGCAACGATTCTGCCGCGTTTGTTTTCTTGTAGTCAGTATTTTTTTAAAAATATCAAAGGATTACTTTTTAAAACTATTGATTGAATCTTTTTTTAATTGTTATAAGATACATTTTACGCACGAATAATTAATTATTTTATTAATTTAAATTGCAATTAAATTCAGAATTCTTAAAATATATTTTTAATATATACAAACACACATTTTGACTTTTGAGTAAACAAACGGCAGGAATGTATATATAAATAAAAAAAATTATAAATATGTTCATAACATTAACATTTTCTTATAGCATCGTTCGGTACAAAAATTAATGTTATATATACGACGTCAGTAAATACTAATTAAATAGTTTCAAATAATTAATACCAGGGGATACAGAAAAATTATATTTTTTTATGAAAAAATATAAAATTAAACGTTGAAATGTCTCTAGTAAAACGGTCTCACAAATATTTATCTGTGAGACAGGTCAACCCTACCGATATTCACAATGAAAATAATACTCTTAGCATAAAAAAGTAATATTTTTTCACGGATGACCTAAATAAGATATCTGTCTGACAAAATACGACTCGTAAAATCGTCTCACATAAATTTTTGTCTTAAATATTTCTACACTAAACAATAAATATTATTTTGTATTGTAATTTAGGAGTAGAAGGATTTGGTAGCTATTGGATAGACATGACTTGACGTGAAATTTTGCTTTTTGAGGAAAATGACAGCCAATAAAGTCTTACAAGCCTCATTTTCTTCCGATGTCATCTCCAACCCAATTCCAAAATAAAATATTTTTTCATTATAGAGAATGGATTCTCTTCCAACCCATCTTTATTTATCTACTCTATTTCAGAGGAATTAATAGTAATCCTCTAAAAATGGAGGACAACTATTCAAATGAAGGATTGAGTGAAAGATACAAATAATTACAGAATTGTCATTATGAAAATTGCCATATAACCCTTGTAGTTTTATCAAATTTTTTGGTCAATTTTTTAATAATTTCGAATTTTTTTAATTATTTTTAATGTTAAATAATTTTTTGACCACTTTTTTAATTTCGATTTTATAAATGTTTTTAATTTTAAATAAATTTTTGTCCATTTTATATTTTATATTTTGAATTATATAATTATGAAAAATTTATTTTAATTGTTTTATTTTTTTCATGCATCAATTATAATTTAAAATTTATAATAGTCACGAAATAGAATTAATGAACAATGTAAACAAGTCGAATACACATGTAGTTGTGTTATGTTTAGTGAATTAATTAAGTTTAGTTAAATAATATATTATGAAATTAATTAATTATATATATGTGTGTGTATTTGAAAATGAAATAAATTAGAGAAATGAAATATTTGGTAATATTTAAAATATATGGGTTGAAATGAAATAAATTAAAGAAATAGAGTATTTCTTAAGGAAATAGGTTGAAAATGAAATAAATTAAAGAAATAGAGTATTTGGTAATATTTAGAGAATATGAGTTGGAGAAGGTTTTTGAAAATAGAGATCATGAATCTCTATTTTAGAGGATAGATGATGAAAAATAGAGGATATGGGTTGGAGATGACCTAATAACGATACTAACGGTAGACGCTGCATGCCTCATCTACAATATCTTCACTAATTTCTTAATTAAATTCTAAGTGATAATATTTTTTTTTGTTAATCCTTTCTAGTATATTTTTTAAAATAAATAATTTTTGACGATTCTTTCATCAATAAGAAAAAATATTTTGATAAAAGAATGAGCGATAATATAGTAAATTAAAACTTACGTGATTTGAATTATAATCAAATACATATGATATTTTAAGTCAAACTTTGTGCTTGGACACTACATAAATGAAAGATTAGTAATCACAAAAGAAAAATAATATTGGAGGGTCAGCCAAAATTATGCTGGTTTGGTCTTAAAATCTCTTGATCTAATTTTAATGGGGTTTAATTTGGTAATAAATGTCTGACGTGATTTCCATTCGTACAGGGTGAATTAATGGGTTAAACGTCAGCCAGTATTATATACATATATGCTGAAATCCAATGCGTTAAATGAATCATCCTTGATGGTCCCATGATAAGCATAATGATTCGTTACGTGGATGATACTATGATTCCATCCTTCATGGTCCAGGTTAAAGTTAACACAAGTTTCACGGAACAACTTACACACATATCTAATTCGATCCAAAAATATTATTTTTTATATTTAAAATATTATTTTTCGTTGTGTGTAAAAGTATTATTATTTTTGCACGAAAAAATATTGTAAAATATATGATGATTTGAGTGAAAATTATTTGACTTATATAATTTTTTGTTAGTTGTATATATTACGAGGAAATATTGTGTAATATATGTTGATTTGAGCGAAAAGTATTACGTTTTATGTCAAAAGTATATCTTTTGTCAGCTATGTTATAAAAAAATATTGTATAATATGTGCTTATTTGACTAAAAAAATAGATCGAGTCGACTCGTCTTACGTTTATATACATGTGATATCGTTGTAAATAATACCTACTCAAAAATTAGATACGAGCTAGACTGTATGTTTCTCTAAAAAAATTACACTTTTTATTTTGAAATAAAATTTCACTTAGCATTTTGGTCTTTTTTTATTTTTTAAATTTTATATGTTGTCAGGAAATTAAGTTTTTAAAATTTTACGTATCTCGATCGGTATTAATCATCTTTCCTCTCAAGTTCTCTTTTGAAAACCAACCAAAATTTGGACGATCGGTCTCATGAATTAAGTTCCATGATATATGTTTATATTTTGTTGGTGCAATACGTGATAAAAAGTAATATTTAGGTTATGTATGGACGACACTACAAGAATAAATGCTTATGGTGACATTTATAAATGTCATCATATTCAATATTTAGTGATATTTAAGTTTTAGTGACACCTCCAACAAATGTCATCTATTCCAATGTCGTCTTAAACTTACTGACATTTTTTAATGTCATTATAAGATGTTAATGACAACTTCATACGTGTTACTAATTATTCATATAATGACAATTTTAAATGTCAGGAAAACTCATGTTTAAATACATTTATAGATGCCTTGTTATTATAATAATAATGACAAATTTATATGTCAGTTAAAATCATTTATAATGACAACTAAAAGTGTCATGTATGTTATTTATAATGACAATAACAAATGTGGGAATATTTGGGTTGGATAAATATAAGAGGAGGGAAAATTAGATAAAATAAATGTGAGAATAAAAAAACATATTAGATTAGTTATCCTGACATTTTTAATTGATGTCATTTTTTATATGGAGGGAGACAATTATTTTCTCTCCTCCAATATTTATCTAACCCAAATATTCTCACACTTATTTATAGTGAAATTTTTTAGTTTTTTAACGATTTTTTACGACGTGGGAAAAGTAATTGTTTCCCTCCATATAAAAGATGACATCAATTAAAAATGTCATGATAACTAATCTAATATGTTTTTTTATTTTACACATTATTAATATTTTACAAGTGTCATTATTAAGTATTTGTAACAACATTTAATTAAAAGTGTCTACAAAAAAGTGTCACAATAGCCATTTATTGTTGTAGTGTGAGATTGAATTATATTCCACCAAATATTTTATTGCAATTTTACGTATTATTATTTATCCAACGTCAATTGAATATAAAATTGTAATATTATTTTTCATATCTTTATTTATAATATTTATTGAAAATGAAAAAAAAAAACAAAAAAAAAAAACAAAACAAAACCAACCAAACATGTTATCCTTTATTCAATGCTATTTCGCGTGATTACTGAAATATTTTAAAAACGACAGTATTCAATCTCTCGATTCGTTTCCAATCGGACTAAAATAGTTCATCATCACATGATATAGTATCTTATTTTCTTGCAGATATCATCATAGTATTCATGCCAGAGTCGACAACATTAATATAGGACTTGTCACCAGATGAATCCCGTCACTCCAACTGTACCAACCGTATGAATAGGCAAACTCGGTGGCGTTGGTTCCCGCCGTGACCTTGATAGTGAAGGTCTGCTTTTCACCAAGGCTACTGAATTTTAGAGTTTGTGGGCTGATTTCAACCTCGTAACCTGGAGGGGGGTCCAGTGTCACCGAATACAAAGAGTTTTGCATGCCTACATTTGTGACACTTCTTGTGACAGATAAAGATCCGGTCAGACCGTATATCGATAGTGATGGGTAGTTTAAATTGCTTGGAGAAGGTACATCATCGGGACACGTGAAAGATGGATCAAGTATGTTGCTTCTATTGTTGCAGAGGAAGAGGAGATAATCTGTGTAGGAAGCATCGTAGACAAGTCCAGGATCTGCAGCTTTTGATGGCTGGATGTGGCCTGCCCCATAGTCGAATGGAGTCGCTGGATTTCCAAGTGGATCTGTTATTTGGTTGCCTGCGTTGTTGGTTAGTTTTGCTGCAAAAATTCGAAGAAGTGGGAAGCAAAAGTGTCATGTTAGTATATGTAGAAATTTTCGTGAAATGTTTTCACCTAGTGTGGAGATTCTTGATTGATTACCAGTTGTCATGAGCGCGGATCTTATTGCAGCACTGCTCCAATCAGGATGTATGGCTTTAAGAAGTGCAGCAGCTGCTGAAACATGAGGGCAAGACATGGATGTTCCAGAATCTATTTGGAACTTAACTACTCGATTATCAGAAGGCACGTTTAGAGGAGAAGCTGCCTCGGTCCAAGCTGCCAATATATTCAGTCCTGGAGCTGTAATATCAGGCTGCAATATAGCACAATCCAGAAAAGAAAAATACGATCAGCAGAATGTATTACAGAGTCGTTAATTAGAATGCGTATGTTATTTTTTTAGAAGAATGTTTTAGCACCTTAAGGATATTGGGTTCGATCAAGTTAGGGCCTCTAGAACTGAAAGGGGCCATGAATGGTGCTGGTACAGTGCCGATTAAAGTCCTCGTTGGAATCAACGTTGCAGATGGCGCTTGATCAGTTTCGGTGTAATTTAAAAGCCCATAAGTTTCATTTGAAAGAATTACGGTTCCTGGAATCAAATAAGGTCTGCCCACCACTCCTATTCCATCGTAAGAATTTCCAAGGACGGTTGCTATGCCACCCGCCCTTTGGACTTCTAATGCTTCTGAAGTATCTCCTCTCCAACAGAAAACTGCTTTTCCTTGTACAAGCGATGGCGAAAGTGTACCATTACCGCAAAGTCTGTGCAACCATAGACAAAATTTTTTACAACGCATAATTTTTTAGTTGAATATATATATATATATATATATATTGTGATCAGTGCTGAAGGGAAGAGTGATCAGTCCGAAGCCCAAACCCGGTGGTTGTATCGGTTGTTGAGCCTGGAATCTCGACGTCTCCTGCATAAACGAGTGGATAGGTCCCCTTTTGAAATGGAGTAATTGATTGCCCCTGATGTAATAAAGAGTTTTGTGTATGGATCAAATCCAATGCAAAAATAACCGTACAAACGCTTTCATTATAGCTTGTAGTCAATTACTACCTCCAAAACCACATTGTTTCCAAGCACGACAGGCGAGGAAAAGACTCGATCGATGCTACTCGCCCCAACAGTGATGATCCATGGCGCCACATTCGTCACTGTAGACGCAGCAGGACCATTGTTTCCAGCGCTGCAAACTACCACAATGTCCCGTTTCGCCGCATGTAATGCTCCTATAGCAACGCCATCTTCATAGTATGGTACGGCTCTGGATCTACCAAGGGACGCACTGATCACTTGTACCCCATCCGCGATCGCGTCGTCGAACGCAGCTAGAATGTCACTGTCAAGGCAGGTGTTGCCCTCTGCGGGGATTTGGTTGGGAACCAGCCAACAGACTTTATAGATGGCCAAGCGCACTAGTGGGGCTCCCCCGAAAGCAGTTCCGTTGCCAACCCCACCGATTGCGGCGGCATTGTCCACTCTACGTCCACCTATGGTCGATGCTGTATGAGTTCCGTGGCCATATATGTCCCTGGGTGATTTTAAGTCTGTTGTCGGGTCCAGGGGACCATAGATTGCCTCGTAACCCTTCAAGTAGTAGCGAGCTCCGATTAATTTTCTGCTAGAAACAATTATCATTAGGTACATTTCACATGAGAAAAATTACGAAGAAATTCGTTTGGCTTTATTTTATCACCTATTACAATTAGAAGAATTGAAGGCAACACCCTCCTCACAAGTCCCATTCCAGGTTGCTGGAACAGGATCCATTCCTTCGTCGCTGAAACTAGCAGACTCCGGCCATACGCCTACAATGTCACATACACCATTATTCTTTTTTACATTTACTTTACAGTAGTGCGGTGTCCTTTTCGAAGCGATTCATCCTTCCCAAATGCAGCGTACAATCCTCCGTGTGCACGGTATTATTTATATATCCATATTTAGTTCAAATTTAAATACAAATTTGAATATTTTTAACTACACAGGCTAAAATAAAATTATTTCACGTTAAATTTTCCAATAAATTTTAGGGAAAATGATTTTAAATTTGTAATTAGATTAAAATAGTCGAAAACCAAAAACTAATATATCAAAACCAAACTTTAAATACTTTATCAATCAAAACCCAAAAATAAACAAATAAGTTGAAAAAAACTATTTTTTGCCAAATTTAATTTTTTCCATTGACTTTACAACTTTTGATCAATTAATTTCTTTTTTGCTTTTAAATTATTGACACGTGGATACAATATTAAACACCAACAAATTCAAGGAAAAAGGTAATTTTTCTTATATGTTATTCATTTTACAATTTTAGTCATATATAGTTGCTACCATGTGATTTTAGTTATTTATATTATCAAATTTCAATATTAATATTGTATCTTATAATTTTTGATAATTTTAATATTTTTATCTGAAATCCTGAAAAATTGACTTAAATTGTAATTAAAAAAAAAAAAAAACAAAACAAAGGCATGGATTAAAACAGAATTTGACACTATACAGGACTTACGTGGGGACAAACATAATTTTTATTTTAAAAAAATAAAATTCCCCAGATTTTAGGCATAACATACGAAACTGCATCTACACAGTACGAATTTACTACAACAATTGAGGGAATATATATATGTCGAATTTTACCGCTATCCAGTACCCCAACAATGACATCCTTTCCATAACCAGCTGTTCTCAGAAATTGTTCTCCATTGACGCGTGTAGGATCCCAATTTGCTTCGAGCAAGTTAATGAAATCCCATGATCTCGTCGTGTGAAGCCTATTATTTCTGGGGTGACTACGAAACACCGAAATTACCCCATCCATACCTGCTCAAGTACCAAAAACAAACCCCAGCCACACCACAAATGAGTATGTATATATATATATACTTAATCCAAAGCCATGCATGATTCGTAAATCCATCTGTCAGGATCATTATATTAGAAATATAGAAATGAAATCAAGCTATTACGAACCGACCCGATAACATGTCGCCTTCTTCCGGAGAGAGCAAGGCTGAGAAACCATTTATAACGTTCTTGTAGCTGTAAATTATACATTTTTTCGCTTCTTCTTTCGAACCCTTTACGGCGTGCAAGTACGAATGATGAATGTCTTCGATTTCTTGAAAAGTTTTGGTGCCGCTATGCTCTCCAAGGTACACTACATAGACCTGGAAATTGGAAATCTACGAGAATATTAAATAAAACTCAAAAAAAAAAAAAATTAGATAAATTATAAAAACCTGTCGTTCAGCACAGGAAATGCATGAGACATGCAAAACTAGAATTGAGAAAGCAACGAACAGATAATTATTTGTTTTCATCCCAAACTTCTATAAATTATACTGTATATTCTCGTACGTCCTTAATAATGCTGATTTGTTCGTACTGATCATCATCGACCTCTTGAAGTTTATATAGAAGCAGTAGTGGCAGATGATCTCTCCCCCTGTTAATTTTGTTGGTCATCTTTCAATATTAATGGTGGTGGCAATATTTTAAATTATTTAGGCTTGATTATATTAGCAAATGGAAGACGAAGATTAAGAATGAAGACCATTTCTTCTGAAGCATATATATATATATATATATATATATATATATTACAAGAAAACAAGGGTTTATGAACTAAAGTTTTGAGACTAAAATGTGATTTCCATAAATATAATTGGATCTGAAGTTGAGTTTGATAAGAAACTATTGAGATAATAAAATATATAGCTTAATTTAGAAATAAATATATGAAGGGGAATCACTATCATTTATTTATAAAAAAACATATTGATATTTAATAAGTATATTGATCAAGTGTTCAAATATATATATTCAACCATAAGATAAAGTATTTTATACGAATTTTTTTATCTTTGACTTTCTTCTCCAATGAAATTAAATCATTTAGGAATTTAAACTTCCGCTTATTTACTTAAAAAAATGGTAAGTAAGAAAGAGAGAAAGAAATTTATGCGTCTAAAACCCTATTTTTTAAATGAAAATTCAATATTTATGACTTTCACTACTTAATCAACCGATCTGATGTCGAAACAGACATCACAATACGCATATTGTTATATATATATATTTTTTTAAAAAAAGAACAGTGGAATTTTTTCATTTAATGAATTTAATTTGTAGACCAAGACTTAGCCTAAATTTTAATTAATAGTGAAAATGAATACTAATATCATTTATTAAAATGTCTTTCCTTTCGTAGTCAACAATGATATACAAAATAATAAATACTTTTAATATTAACTGTATGTTTCCATATATTTAATTGACTGAAAGTGAAGTAGTTTTTTTCCCAGAAATAATATTCTCACACGCCAATTGCATGCATTTTTCATGTCCATTTGTGCATCATTCATTACCTTGCCTTTGATTAGTCTAAATTAAACTTAAACAAAGAATGTCATATTTACAAAGTCTCGCCTCTATATGTCGACCTTTGAAACATTAATTTATACCGTTTACACTAATCATCATTCTATTAGAAAACATAAAGCGATTGAACAAAGAAATCTCCATTGATGTAAACTCAAACCTTCAGACGAGTACAAAGAATGGAAAGAAAATAATGTTCAATGATTTGTACAGTTACCGCTTGTAACTGTGATAGCCCAGCCCAAATACATTCCCCAAACCCGGCCCAGTTTGATTAAGTAAATAAATATTATACAAATTAAACATCATCATCCTAAATCTTTCCTCGTAAGCCGCGCGTCTCTTCCCGTGACTTTCTGTGAAAAGCTTCAACCCATTTTTGCCACCTTTGATCGTCGATTGTGGCCGCACCGGTCACATAAAAATTTAAGTAAATATACGGTTGGAAAGCTCTCGACGTAAGCTTTCCGTTGATACCACTTTAGATAGGAAAAATCGAGATTCTCAAAAACCCGTCCGAAACCCGTCGCCCCTTTCTCCGCTGAATCGTCACCGTACGTCGCCGGAGTTCGGAAATTGATTGAGGGCTTTTGTTCTCTGGGTCATAAGCTTCATTTTGGTATATATATTGAAGTATAATTTATGATTCCAGAAATTGTTCAAGGGTGCTCTATTTTTGGTTAAATTTGATATCAATATTGATATTGATTATATTTTTGGATGTAGGTACAAACTTTGAGTTGATTCAAGGTATTGAACAAATTTCAGAATATTTAATAAGGGATTTTTGAATTAATGAGATGAATAAATCGAGTATCAACTAGTTCGATGCTTTGCAACGATAAAATAGAAATAATTGATTTTAGGCATTTTAGTCGAATATTGAAATTTTAGGAATTTAAAATGCCTAAATTGTTGAAATTGGATTTTTAGCGAATTTAAATGGTTCTGGAATTTTTATATGATGATAAGATCATTTAAATTAATATTCAGGTGATTTGTCTGAGTTGGCATTTACCGGACTTTCTTGAGGATTTAAGATATTTTGTGGTAAATTAAGTCAGTTGAGGTACGTATGAATTGTTTTATTATGACGTCTATATGATGTGAAATGACGTTAAGTACTTTGTAATAAGTTGTGGCGTGCCTTATGTGCTTCTGTGAATACGTGATTGCATTCATGCATTTATTTGAGTTGATATTATTAGTGCATAGCATTTCGAGCATTGGCTCCTTTGATTGCTATTGATATTGATCTATCGAGTTGTTGCGTCATCGATGGAGCGGGTGGGTAGGACTAGCACTCCTGATGACTTGCATGAGGGCTGAGAGGGTCGCTCCCGTACCCTCGATGCTACGTGCATGGATGAGCGGCGGCATGATATTACGTTGCTGCAGTCCTGGCACGGGTGGCCACTGTTACTGTTGCTGATGCGTTTCATTTGGACTCCGCTATGGTATCCATTATTTTTTTGTTACCGACACGCATTGCATTGCATTTTACTTGATTTTATTTCATGTCAGTTATATTTGTCGTAATATTACTGGTTCGTCGTACTGGGGCCCGACCCCTCGTTTCTTTTTATGTTGTGGTTGTTTTTGATGCCATAGCAGGTTATCCAGGAGGATTTGACGCGTCTGGTGGAGCGTCAGGTAGCGGTGCCCAGTAGTTGGATTGTGATTGATAGTTTCCAGATATATACTATATTATGGAGTCATACATTTACCGGGGAGATGCCCCGTGTAGCTGTACTGTTATTTTTACGATGTTTTGAATTGATAGTTGTGTGATCGAGCCTTGCCGGCTCTATATGTGTTTAGTCCTGGCCAGTGCGGCTATAGGTTTATGAATTGATGTTATGACTTTATTTCGAGTATATAAATATTGTTTGTGTTGTTTGGAAATTTTTGGGATGTCCTACTTACGGGGAGGTCATGCCGAAATTTTTATTGGCCCAAAAGGAAAATTTTAATCGCTTTCGCTGTTTACATTAATAAATCCTGGTTGTTTGATCATTAAATAATAATCAGGAGCATGGGCCCCACAGTTGGTATCAGAGCGTAGCTGGGATATGCTCGAATTAGAGTCTAGAGCACTTGAGTCTAGACACAAATAACATGATTGTGCATGTGTTTGACTATTTGCTCTTATTTGAATTATTTGGTGTGATTTGCTTGAATCTACCTGCGTTAGAACGAATAGCTGATTAGGCATGGTATGTAGTTTAGAAATTGCCTATAACGTTCTTTTACCTGTTATCTGCTTGTTGATTTAATCTTCGTGTCTTGTAGAATGGCACCTGGAGGAAGAGATAGAAAAGGAAAAGAAATAGCACAAGAATCTAAGGCACAAAATGTTCGAGGACTTGCAGATATCATTAAAGGTAGACGTGGTCGACCTCGAGGACAAGTCGCTCAAAATGTTGAAGAAGAAGTTAACCAAGAACCTCCTCGACCTGAAAGACCTGGAGCTAGACAGGTAGCGATTGAGCAAGAAGTGAAACAGCTGACACAGAAAGTTGGAGGAATGCAGTTAATAATTTCTCAGTTCCAAGAATTACGTCCTCCAAAATTCTTTGGCAACGAGAGCGGAGAAAAAGCAGCAGGCTGGCTGAAAAGTATAAATCATCTATTTAATTTGTTGGAGTATTCCCAAGATATTAAATTGAAGCTTGCCATCTACCAACTTAAAGACCGAGCTCAACTCTGGTGGGAAGCCACAGAGGAAGCAATGACGGACTCTGGTGAAATTATTACTTGGGATGCTTTTCGTGCCCACTTTACCCAAGAATATGCACCACCATCATATTATGCTGCTAAAAAAGAAGAGTTCAATCAGTTTGGTGCAGGGCAACAAATCAGTGGTGGAATATGCTTCACAGTTTTCTGCTCTTTTGCCCTATGTTCCACATGTTGCCAGGAATGATCAGGCTAAACTATCACGTTTTCTGCACGGGTTGCAGCGGACTGTTCATACTTTGGTAATGACTGGATCGCCTAATACGTATATTCAAGTAGTGGAAAAGGAGAAAAAAATTGAAGCAAGTTTGCTCAGAGGAGACCCACAGCCAGGTCCATCATATGTTTCTCAGGGATTTGGGAGTAGTATGTCGATGCCAGTGGATTTACCTCCATATCAGCCTGCACAGTCATACCAACAACCCAAACAGCAGAGGTACAAGGCAAAAGGAAAGCAATTCAAGAAGAAGTCTCAATCCAGCTCTTTCAGTTCAGGCAGTGCACGAGGGGGAGGTTCTGTTGGGTCGTCTAGCACTGTGCATTGTGATCGATGTGGTGGTCGACATTTTAGTTCCCAATGTGTAGGAGTTCAAGGAACTTGTCATATTTGTGGTCAGCTTGGACATTACGCCAGAGTATGTCCTAATGCAGGAAGACAGAAGTTCCAGCCACAACAATTTGGTCAAGTTCCCCGTGGACCAGTTTTTAGACCATATGCTCCTACCCAATCATTCCAGCAGTCTAGTTATCCACCTCCCAGAGGTCCTATTCAGCAGCCATTTCCAGGGCCACAGCAAGCCCAAGTCCATGCTTTGACTCAGGACCAGGCTCAGGATGCACCAGGAGGAGTGATTGCAGGTATTTGTTATGTTTTTGATTATCCTGCACGCATATTGATAGACACAGGAGCATCTCATTCATTTTTATCTGGTGCATTTGTTGATGAGCATGAGATTGCTACTATTCCTTTGTTGGATACTGTGTCAGTTGCTACTCCTGCCGGTGTATATTTGATGTCCCGTGAGATAGTTTTGAACTGTGTGATTAGATTTGAGGGTAATATTATGATAACAAATCTAATCAAACTAACCATGACTGATTTTGATTGTATTCTGGGTATGGATGTGTTGACGAATTATCGAGCCACTGTGGATTGTTTTCATGGAGTTGTCAGATTTAGACCATGTTATGGCAGCAAATGGAATTTTTATAGTTATGATTCACAGTCTCGAATTCCATTAGTATCGGCAATGGAAATGTTCAGGTTGTTGTCAATCGGCAATGAAGGATTTTTATCTATGCTCTTGATGCAACACGGGAAGAACGATTGAAAGTTTCAGACATTCCCGTTGTCAAGGATTTTCCAGATGTATTTCCTGATGAGATTCCAGGCTTTCCGCCTCAAAGGGAAATAGATCTTAGCATTGAATTGATGCCAGGGACAAATCCTATTTCTAGAGCACCATATCGTTTAGCTCCGACAGAGTTGAAAGAACTCAAGGAACAGCTATAGGATTTACTGGAGAAAGGCTATATCAGACCCAGTATGTCGCTCTGGGGAGCTCCAGTATTGTTTGTAAAGAAGAAAGACGGAACGATGAGAATGTGCGTCGATTATCGGCAGTTAAACCGGGCTACTGTGAAGAATAAGTATCCTCTGCCGCGTATTGACGACTTGTTTGATCAGTTGCAGGGTACTTCTGTGTATTCCAAGATTGATCTTCGTTCCGGATATCACCAGCTTAGAGTCCGAGAGGAAGATGTTCCTAAGACAGCATTTCAGACACGTTATGGACACTATGAATTCCTAGTCGTGCCGTTTGGTTTGACTAATGCTCCAGCGGTTTTTATGGATTTAATGAATCGTGTGTTCCGGGAATTCATAGATAAATTTGTTATCGTTTTCATTGATGATATCTTGATTTATTCAAAGTCACATAAAGAGCACGAAATACATTTGAAATTAGTTCTCCAAACACTCAGAGAAGCGCAATTGTATGCCAAGTTTTCTAAGTGTGAGTTCTGGTTGGATAGAGTTTTATTTTTAAGGCCATGTTATATCTGCACAAGGAGTATCTGTTGATCCTAGTAAAGTTGAAGCTGTTATCAATTGGCCTAAACCAACCAATGTGTCTGAGATTCGAAGCTTTTTGAGATTAGCTGGGTACTATAGGCGTTTCATTGAAGGATTTTCTAGAATAGCTAGGCCTATGACCCAGTTGACACAGAAAGATCGACGTTTTGTATGGACTGCAGAATGTGAGTCTAGTTTTCGGACTTTGAAAGAAAAGTTGACCACATCTCCAGTGTTAGCTTTGCCTTCAGGCTCAGGTGGATTTGTTGTCTGTACAGATGCTTCTTTAAATGGACTGGGTTGTGTTTTGATGCAAAATGGGCGAGTGATTGCGTATGCATCTCGTCAGTTGAAGTCACATGAGGCTCGATATCCAGTTCATGATTTGGAGTTAGCTACCATTGTATTTGCATTGAAGATATGGCGTCATTATCTGTACGGAGAACAGTTTGTGATTTATTCTGATCACAAGAGTCTGAAGTATCTTTTCACACAGTCCGACTTGAATATGAGACAGCGTCGATGGTTGGAATTGCTTAAGGACTTTGATTGTGAGATTCAGTACCAACCAGGGCGAATGAATCAAGTTGCAGATACTTTGAGCAGAAAGGTTCAGCCTAAAATGTTGGCATCTTTGACTATTTCAAAGGTTCATGAGCATTTGGGAACTTCAGGATAGACTTATCAGTCTAAGGGCGACTACTTTATAGTTTCATCTATACAAGTTGAACCACAGATTGTTTCTAAAATAAAAGCAGCACAGAGAACTGATCCACATGTTCATAGATTGAAAGAATTGACTCAGACAGATCAATCAGATAAGTTCAATGTTGCTTTAGATGGATGTCTGCGTTATAATGGTAGACTTGTGGTTCCGAATTTGATAGATTTGAAAGAATCTATACTTTGTGAAGCTCATTGTAGTCGGCACAGTGTTCATCCTGGAATCAGAAAGATGTATCATATTTTGAAATCTCATTACTGGTGGGAAGGTATGAAGAAAGAGATTTCTGACTTTGTGGCTAGATGTTTGACGTGCCAACAGGTTAAAGCTGAGAGAATGAGATCTGGTGGTATGTTACATAGTCTTGAAGTGCCACAATGGAATTGGGAGCACATTGCTATGGATTTTGTCACACATCTACCTCGTTCTAATCGTGGTTGTGATGCGATTTGGGTGATTGTTGATAGATTTTCTAAATCAGCCCATTTTATTCCTTATGATCGTACTTGTACTTATAAGAAAATGGCAAAAATGTACATCGATCATGTGGTGAGATTGCATGGTGTGCCTGTAACCATAGTATCAGATCGTGATCCCAGGTTTGTTTCGAAGTTTTGGGGTAGTTTGCAATCAGCACTGGGTTCAAAGTTGGCGATGAGTACTGCATATCACCCACAGACAGATGGTCAGTCTGAGAGGACCATTCAGACACTCGAGGACATGTTGCGAGCAGTCGTGATGGATTTCAGGGGTGATTGGCAAGAATCATTGTCACTTGTTGAATTCTCTTACAATAACAGCTTCCAAGCAACCATCGGGATGGCACCATTTGAAGCTCTATACGGCAGAAAGTGTAGATCCCCGATATGCTGGGAAGATGTAGGAGAACGACAGATGTCAATGCCAGAATTTATACAAGAAATGAAGAGAAGGTTGAAATGATTAGGAAAAGAATGAAATCAGCACAGGATCGTCAAGCCAGCTATGCTAATAAAAGGCGTAGGCCTTTAGAATTTCAGGTTGGCGATCAGGTTTTCTTGAAAGTATCACCGTTTCGTGGTACTATGAGATTTGGGCGCAAAGGGAAACTAGCTCCGCGTTATATTGGTCCATATGCGATTGTTGAGAGGATTGACACATTGGCTAATCGTTTGGACTTGCCGCAGAATTTGTCTGCTATACATGATGTGTTTCATGTATCTATGTTACGAAAGTACGAGCCAGATCCTTCTCATGTCTTGAGGACTGATGAGGTGGAGTTGGATAGTTCCCTTAGCTATGTTGAGCATCCAGTGCAAATTCTTGATCGTAAAGAAAAGCAACTTAGGAATAAGACTATACCACTGGTTATGGTGCAGTGGAGTAGACATGGGAGAGAAGAAGTTACATGGGAATTAGAGGCTAAGATGCATCAGGAATGACCTCATTTGTTTGAAGATGTAATAAATTATTCCATGTATTCTGATTTCCCTATGTACTATCAGTGGTAAACTGAGTGTGTATTATCAGAACAGAGAAAACGTGTTTCCCACTAACACTTTTAATACATTCCTCTGGAACATACATATATCAAGTATATATATATCATTTTAACATTTAATTTAATTCTATAATATATTGTATAATCGTTTATATGAAAAAAATTATAATTGTTCTTCATTTAAAAATATAACTTCGTATTGTTCATATGTATATGGTTGCCATAGTGACTTTTTTTAGTGGGAACTGATCTTAATAATAAATAATATTATCTTATTTAAATGAAAGAACTTTTTTTTATTACTGTTCAATGAGTATCTTATCACATTAAAAAATTCATGCCAAGAAAGATCAAGTTCATCTATATACACTAGATATATAATTATAAATATACACTATTAAACAGAAAATAATGCCCTCAATAATTTTATTTTTAAAAAAATTAATGGATAGAAGTATCCCACTTACCGATAGGGGACATAAATTTTTCCTAAATTGTTCCCACTTGATGAATGTAAAATGTAAATTATACACGATCACTCAACTTGTATTTTTAAGAAATTAATATCAGTATATATATTTTGTGGTTAGTGTCTTGATAGGCATACATTTTGCTGACATATACGTTGTCACGTAAAGATTCTCGATGAAAAATGATTAAATTGCCAAAAAATGAAAGATACAAGAATATGATTGAAATTTGACGATATAGAATACAAAAAATGTAAACATATAAATATATATAGAATTAGAATAGGCTTTATTTATTTTCTCCATTACTATACTTGAAAAACATATTCCGTAGTCCAAGACGTAATTCCCTTTGTCATTTAATGCATCTTGCAGTTCAAAGCACATTCACACCTTTGGCCTTCGTATTTTGTTACCGAGTATAGGTAATTTATAGGTAATACGTAATAATTATAGAAAATCGAAACTAGCGATGTATAGATGAAACACGATTATTAAGTTTTTGTTTTTTTTTTGTTTTTTATATTTGATTTGAAAGCGAGAGCTTTTTGTTTAATAATGTATTTTATGATAGAGATTAGAGTTTTTATTGAACTTTTATAATGATGCACACCTATTTCGTACGTACAAAACACATGCATTTACAAATACAGATGTAAAATCAAAATGTTACTCAATTAATTTGGAAAATTGGCAATTAAAATCTGAATTAATCTTACCTTGATGAAATTCTGCATATTTGAGGAGTAATTCATGGTTCAATACCTAAAGTGAAACAAACAAACAAAAAAGCGTCACCCCCAACTTATCATAAGTTGCGATCGATGCATTAATTTGCATACTTTAAATTTGTTATATGTTATACTTATTTCATATTTTTTAGTTTCAATTGTATAATTGTGGGAAGGAAGGGACACCGGAATAAAAAGTATACATGGTTAGAAATGGGAGGAGTTGGGCTCCGGGTCCGGGGCATAGCCAGCTAAAAAGTCTAGTTATTTTTAATTTTCAAAAATAATTTTTTGTTCTCTAAAATAAAATATTGTATATTTTAAAACGTTTTTTCTCAACCCTCTTAGCATATTTGATAAAATCATTTTCGTAAAAAAAAAATCATGGTTATATCAAATTTAAGATTTTTCAAACATACTCTGTTACTATCATTGCATTGCATAATAATTATCCAAAATATTTTAATTTAAAATGTAAAAAATGATGCGTGTTAATTACATAAAACATGATTGACAGAGTATTTTTTCAAAATTAATCTCCCAACAGTTTCATTGGCTGAAATACGAGGAACCCTATCAAAGGGTACATATTTCCAAAGGTGGGTTAACTCCTGTCCGAGATATTTATACAACCGTCATGGCGGCTTCTCCGCCGCTTATTCTGTTAACTTCTCTGCTTCTGTTGTCTACTACGCAGTCTCATTCTTTATTCTTCTCCAATTACCGCATCCTCGTATCCCTATCCCATTCCCTCGCTTCCCGCGTAGCTACCCTCAGAGCTGCTCGCGGAGACGTTCTTGGCGCGGCGCGGGCCAGGAATTTGGCTCGGATAATCGAGCGTGGGATGGGTCTTGGATTCTACAAGCTTGTTTTGAATGTGGGATGGGATTTTCTAAAGAATTTCGCGTGGAGTGATACAATGTCATTTGGAACCCTAGCCGCCGTTCTGCCGGATCTTAAGGAGTTGTTAGCGGCTGTAGGCGACTTTAATCGCATCAATTCGGACGCGGGGAGGGTGGCCTGGATAGGTCGAAATTACGGGAATGTCCTACGGGTTTCGAAGTCGCTCTTCGCACGACTGCTGAAAGTTTTTGGTCAATCCGTATGTCTTTCTGCTTTACTTGTTCCTTTACTCTTACCAATTTCAGTATTTTTTGAATGTTTAAATTAACTATTTGGGGCTTTTGTTTTGTCGGCCATGCAATTGCATTTGGGACTTAGGTAAAATGAAATCTATCGTGGACGGGCACTTAATCTTGTTCCGTATATTTCCTGTCATGTATATGCTTACGCGAATATATTTTCAAAACTGCTGTATGGTCTGCAGTTCACAATGCCTATTTACCTTTATGTTCATTTCATATATCTCAATTTGTTGGTTAATTACTGGTTATTTGGGCATGTTTTTACCTCTTGCCTTTGGTTTT
This sequence comes from Primulina tabacum, assembly GCF_025594145.1. Classification (NCBI taxonomy): domain Eukaryota; kingdom Viridiplantae; phylum Streptophyta; class Magnoliopsida; order Lamiales; family Gesneriaceae; genus Primulina; species Primulina tabacum. Next base: position 37,491,985 of record NC_134564.1, on the reverse strand, counting down.
AAAAACTTTTCTATGGTGATAATCGTTGGTTAATGGTGTAATGCTGGTGAAATGACAGGGGTCGACACGTGAATTGTTGGAGGTGCTGCAGAAAGAAGTTTTGGAGGGTGATTTGCTAAAGGACTGCCTTGAGTTGGGTGCTAATGACCTCCAGGGTTTGATCCAAGTTTTCAAGGACATTGTTAGTCAATATGCTTATGCCACAACGAAGACTGAGCTGTGAGCGAGACATTGTATTGCGCGGAGAAGAATTAATCAATACGAGGAAAAGCAGTTTTGTGTTATTACTTCTTTGCCAACTGATTGTGGTGATGAAAGTTAACTCGAGGGCGCGCCTTTTCACACACGTGATGAGTTCACATTTTGGACCATCAATTTTGTCGCCTCGTAGATGTTTCTCTGGTGGAAATAAATTTATTTAGCACTAGAATTTTCCATTTCCCTTCACCCCATTGCCTCGGGGACTACAGGATGAGTACCCTGTTCCTGCTAAGTTCTTGAGCTATATTGCTGATGTAACATCTGCACGGGACATAACCTTATTATGTTTATGTGAATGGTGTCACGATGATTGTACATGAAATTTCTTTGTTCTAGCTGAAATTCCTCTATTCAAAGTTTGTTTCTTTTTTCCCCCTTGGAGTGAGTGCTTTCGGTCCACAATTTTATTTGATGGAGTATTTACTTCTTTCAAGTATGAAGTATTGAATGACATCTTCTTTTCATTTGTTTTGCGCATATCTTCATGAATCATGAGAAATATTTATTATGTCCCTTGTGACGTCGATATTTAGTCTTCCTAAGATTTTCTCTAACAATTAACACGACAATTAGAGAAATATTTGTACATGGCCAGATGAATTTCCTGCAGGTTGATTGAGGATTGTTGGAATGAGAATCCAGCAAATCATTTTCCCCCGATGGAGGCCATGTATAACAACTTCGGTTACAGAAGGCGATGGAAGGTTTCTGTGATCCTTTTCTTACTACTAGAAGCCATGATCGTCTTTATGCCAGCCTAATGCATTGATATTATTATGTTTACAGGTTGGACCATTGAAATGCTTTCAGAAGAGGATAATAGCTTTGATCATTCCTCTCGATCTGATGGAAGCATTTTGACTTTCGGCTACCTTATTTTTCATTACATTGCTGATGTGATATATGTGGTGGTGTTTTTTTATATTCTTCTTTTGTTTCGTTTCTTTTTTGGTATGGTATTTTTTCGAAAGCAGCTGAAAATCAAAGGTGATGGATCCTACACCTGACTTACTCTGCTGTTTTAATGAAACTGTAATTGTATTGTGATATAATAATGTTGTCGGCCATTTCCAAACTATTTCGCCTTTATATGTTCTGAGTGCTCTATTTTTGTTTTTTATTTTAAAAAATAATTAGTTGTGTCTAAATCCCATTTTCTGGTGATATTTTGAGTAAATTCTTCAGTAAATGATTTTTAAACAGCAAAGGGAATGATTGTCCTTTTTAATATATGTAAACTCGGAAGTGCTCCTGAACTTTGATTGTATTCTGACCTAAATTACATCATAAAAAATTCATGATTTAATATTTTTTGATTTTTTTCTTGGTTTACTTGAGATTTATCATATTGTCTATAATTTCAATGGAAGAGGTATTACTTTGAATTTTATGATGTATTTGCCTATAAACAAAGCATATATTCAAACATAAAATATTTTTATAAATAAAAATATTATAATTGTAATTAATTAAGTAAACTCTAATTAATTAATTATTTGTGAAAATTCCTCTTTTAAAATATATTAAAATAGAGAAGAAAAATTACGTCTCATATTTTAGTTTGATTTACGTTGAACTTTGCATAACTAAATTAAAATTTTGACTTAATTTTTTTTAATAAAGTCCATGAAATGAAGTATTTTTATTCCATTATCGATTTCAAATAATTTTATGCAATTTACCATTATTCAAGGTGGGGAAATTTGTAAAATAATACTATCAACTATTTTTTAAAAAAGAAAATGACAAGTTATGCATATATGGCAAACCTTGATACATTCTGAATACGTGAGCAGCAAATAATGGCTAAATAATTAAATTAATAGAATTAAACTGTTTGATGTGAACTGCATGCCTTTGGACCCATCCCATTTAATTATAATTCCAGAATAATAACAATTGACCATCTCCATTGATTCTTGTTAACTATGGTAAATGACATATTCGCCACTACATTCATAAATTCCTCAAAGCATACGAAAACAGTTGCAGAGCAAAACATAACAACATCAAAATCACATGTAATAATCGTACTAATGATCCATCTTTGGTTGTTTCTAGGATTGAGCTAAGCGACTGATGTCGTAGGGATATGCATCGGATGCCTTAGCAGCACGATATGATCGCCTACCGACGACAATATTTGCGGCTTCCGTAGGATGAAATGCGTCCCAGAACAGATACTCGTTTCGGTTTCGGCATGCGGGTTGAAAAGGGAGGCATGTTATTTGTCCATTGTTCCTCCCCACACCGCAGCATCCAGCATTCGTCACCCTAAACCCTGAGATGGGGAAACAGAGTATATTAGCCTCTGATCATGATGTGCTACATTTGGACATGCACGCATACGATTGGTATACAATGTTGGAGGATTGCTAATTATGATATTCTTACCGAATGATGCAGGACTGCTAATCAAATCTTGAAAAATTCCGTAGGCGTCGATGTAGATAAACCTAGCATCCCTTGTATTCTGGTTAAGGTTACCAACCAGTCCCTTGAGTTTATTGTTAAATATTTGGTTTGCACTGTTGATTCTTTGCACGCATGTGGTTCCATCGGGGCTGTTTTGTGCCAATGCATTTGGGCTGCACCCGATTTGGCCTATTCCGATCAAAGCAAACTTCCTAGCTCCAAAGTTATACAAAGTCTACACAAAAAATAGAATTAAAATTAGGATCAAGAATCATCCAAAAAGAAATAACAAGATTCAAGTTAATAAAAATAAGAGAGTTAAAATTTGAGGCATTAGCAGGATTACCGTTAATTGCTGGGAATACTGTTGAATGAGAACGTCGGCATATTGTTGAGGCGTGTACTGGCGGCTGGTAGAGTAATAATTAGGCATGAAATAGTTGTTAAGGTAGTCATTACTGCCTACTCCAATGGAGAAAATGCACTTGCTCAGATAATTTGCAGCAGTGTTTTCGTCACCGAGTATGCTCACAATCTGCGAAACTGTGTTCTTGTAGTTGTTTACTTGTCCCGAAAAATCGATTCGGGCACCCTGTTTGACAAGAAATTTGCCGTTGGTTATTTGTACTACTGTTGTGAATTATGTGCCTTTACCCTCGATGTTTTAAAGACATACCAATTGCTGGCCGGTTTCCCGTCTGATTCCGGCAGCAGCAGATGCAAAGTTTACTCCCTGGAGTAATTGCTGGCCACGGGCGGTGGCGTACGGCGGGATGTAATCATCAAAGCCTAGTAGCTCAGCTGTAGTAAATGTCCAACAATGATATATAAAACATTATAAGAATGATATGCAGAAAGAATTCACAAAGACCAAGTGTGCCATAATCAAATAATCCCGTCAAAGTCTTGATAATTAGTATGAAAAAGGAAGAAAAATAGCTTACCAATGACATCAACAGTGGTTTTACCATTGGAAAACCTTCCAGTTGGGCCCGCAGGAAAATCAATTCCGTATGGCAGATAATTAGCTCTGGCCAGTGACTGAATATTATTGTTGTTACCATTGTCCACTAAGGAATCACCGAATATAAAGTAACACGGGACCTGAGGATCCGCCGCAGCCATATTTAAGGCGAAAACGGCCACCAACGTGATCACCACCAGCATCCATCTCTGAATCCCACCACCCATCTTTGTATGTATTGCGAGATATATGTGGACGAATGATTATGTAGTAAGTAAGAATGTAAGAGAAGAAAGTTTCTGAGGATGCATGAATGAAGATTCATAACACTTATATAGTATCGGGAATGCATGAGGGACATGCAAGATTTTCAGTGGGGTTGACTTTTTTGAAAGGTTTGGAGTGCACAGAAATGTGGTTGGATAGAAGCATTGCATTGATTTCACGCGGAACGGTGGTCAATGCTAACGTCGATTCTTTACTAAATAGTATTTCATATTTATGCTATCCTATTACTTATATTATGTTAACCATAATCACGGTTTTTTAGAGAATGATCTTACATGCACTCTAATATAATTAACGTCACAAATAATCCATTTTGAACTATGCTTTTTAAGGAAACTATGAAATAATGACTTCCTTATATGTATTTGCGTCTTAAATCGCATGCATATTGGAACACAATTACACAAAAGTAACTAAACATAAAATAAAAAAAAAAAAAAAAAAACAAATAAACTTTAAGTGGAGCTAGGCCTGACCGCGGTTTTAAAATCGAAGATTCCGCTTGTCTAACTGATCGTTAATCTAGTCCCAATGAAAGGTAAAATAAGAACTAGATATTGTTCCTACTCCGGTATCTATCGGTTTAAGCAACGCTTTGAATTGATTTGGATCAAAATTTATTCTCTCAAATAAAGATACAACTTGTAATTAATTGGATAAATAGTGCGTGTACATTAGTAGAAACTTATTACAACGAGGCACACCATTAGTATGTTAGGTAGCAAAGCAAACTATTCAATTTAATGCCTAGGACTAAGTCGTGGGTGGTAACGTGCTGTGTTTTACTAATGTTTATATATAAGTGTGAGCTATTAATTCCCCATCACTTCTTCACATGGAAAGAGCATAAAATGTCAACTCCATTAAATAACTTCAATCTATAAGACACCAAAAAATAACGGATAATGAACCTATATTTCTAATAATCTATGTACCTATAAAAGTGTTGATACTTGAAAAGTTTTCTGAACGGACATAATTATTTTTCACGTCCTTTTTTTTCATTATCAAGTAACATATGTGATAATTTTACACTTAATCTATTAATTGATAATTGACACTAATTAATTAACCACATTTTATTGTTATGATTTTGTGTTTTTGACTTTCTACCTTTATTTTTTTTCGTTGTAATATTTAATTATGTCATATTTCATTTAAAAAAACAATATTTCATTCAATATACATATCAATGTGTGGATTTTTTCAATTGTAAACGAGCGTGACAGAAATAAAATTGTGTTATATTCATATGAAATGACTCATTATAAAGTATATAGATTTTTAAAAAAAATTCAAAAAATTATATATATGAAGGACCCATGTTAAGACACAAATGTCCTCCTTATTAATAAAAAAAAAAAAAAAAAAACTCAACAAAGATATATATGTAAAATTCTAACAAATTGCTAATGAATTATCACTACAATTACATTGATTGTAGTAATTTATATCATTTCAAGAATAAAATGTAACTCCTAATTAATTTTCTCAAATAATTCATTTTTATACTACCTTTAAATGTTTTATCTTTTTAAATTTCTCTCTACATCATATTTTATTATTTTAATGCAAATTTGTAATTATATTTTTAGTGAATTTTCTGATTAAGTAATAAATTATAGTATAACTAGAAAAAATATGAAAAGATTAATTATATATGCAATAAGTAAAATAACATGATAAACATATAATAATATGAAGTTTAATACAAATATATTTTTAGTTTTTTAACTAAGATTTGAAAATAAAAAGTTTAATAAATTATTTAGGAGAATTTTTATTAATAATTACGAGTGTTAATATATTAGTAATACATAAAATATGAATATTTTAGAAAAATTCAAACAAATTAGCTATAATAAAAAATTTAAAGATTTTAGAAACAGTTTTTTTAAAAAATAATATCTCAAACAAATTTATACATTCAATAAACAAAAATTGGGTAGAGTTTAAAATATCTACTAAGAATGTTTAAAATTTAGATAATTAGAGTTTATAGGTAAACTCGACCATGGTTTTCAGGAACACTAAAACCAAAATTAGAACTAATTTTTCTTGACTTCAGTTCCAAAATCAGCTCTCATAATATATAAATTTAAGACATTCCTGTTGAAAAATTAATTTCACTGTCATATATATATTGTATAACTATTTTATTTAATATTTAAAAATGGATGATAATAGCAATTTAAAAAAAATTATATATCAGACAAATTTATAAATTCAATACACAAAATTTGGTAGTATGTGATTTTTTTATTTATAATTTTTAATTTATATATATTATTTTAATTATTTATGAAATTTAAATAAAAATTAAAAAATCTACAATCAAGTAGGTGAGATAAATATTGCATATAATTTGACTATGATACAAATCTAAAACTCAAAAACAAATTATTTCAATGTTCAATACTATGACCTATTTCTATTTGATATAAAAAAAATGGATCATAAAAAACATATGTTTGAAATGTTCAATGTATATATTAAACACATACAAATACATAAAATAAATTATCTATGATATAGAATTCTAAAAACAAAAGGTAAAAAGTTCTGTAGGAGATTAAATATTTTTAAATTAAATATTATGAGTTATAGTTTACTATTAATATTATTATTTTATTAGTTTTGATAATATTTTGATGAGACGAAAGTTATTTTTTACTATAAAAATAATATATGACATAATCCTTATAATAAATATAAATTCTAATGATCATTGATTAACATCTGTCAAAGTATTAGAGCTTTTACATATGATATTTTAACATTTTTGTTTATTTTGAAATCAAACTAACTAATTCAACAAATACAAAAAATAACATTTTTCATGCAAATTTATTTTTTTGGTTATATTTCAACATTTTTTATGTGAAATCATACCAGTAGTTTAAAATTTATATTTTCTAATTATTCTATGAATTTATTAGATTTTATTTGCTATTTACCATATAATCTTATTTAAATGTGTATTTCATTATATATGTTGATTTATTTATTATTTTAAAATTATATTTAACAAGAAATTAATAATCATCGATGTAATTTATAAAAGATAGATTATGATATAAAATTAATTATCTATGATATAAAATTCTAAAAACAAAAGTAAAAAAATTATATAGGTGTTTAAATATTATTTAAATGAAATATTATGAGATATATTTTACTATCAATATTATTATTTTATTAGTTTTGATGTTATTTTAATGAGTTAGTCACGATGTTTTAAATTGATAATTATTTATCGTTAGTGTGCTTAAGTTATGTTAATTATGATTTATGCATTGATAAAATCCACAATTTTTATTATGCCTTATACGCGGTGTTTGATATATTTTTTTAAAAAAATTGTTTTAGTTCATTTGGTTCTATATTTTATGCTAATTGTAGTTTATTTATATCATAAAATTAACAGTTTGAATTTTAATTTGGCAAAAAATTCGAAAGTAAATTATGTAAGTTCTTATTAATTTATTCGTCTAATATAACAAGAGATTAAACTCAAATAAATAATAAAATGATTCAAATTATATTTTTAGAAAATCAAATTTATTATTTTTATCAAATAATTATTAATATCAGTAAATAGTAAACGGAACTAGGCTCTCATTTCATTGCATATAGGATAAAGGCTTTGAAGCTTTTCTTTTGTTTCAATAAATGAGGCAGTTGGACAAAGAATACGTCAAAAAGGTTCACGAGTGAGTCCCTGAGGATGCGAAGTATCCATCACCGGGGTAATTGGATAGCATCCCAAAAACATGACATTTTAAGGTTTAATTTTTTTTTGTGTAAGAACTTGTTTGCATCTAGAAAGGAGTGTTGAACCACTATATCTAATCTCTCTTCTTTTTTATTTTTTTATGACGTGGAAATCATACTCTTCGGTGAAAAAACTCTCGAACTTATGTAATGGACTGCAAACTATGTTAGCTACATAAACCAGACTAGATTAGCCACGTGTGACAAGCTTGCTCGAGAAGTTGTTATTAATGAGAATCAAACTATTGTCCATTGATCAAGCCAAGTGTGACAAACTTGTTCAAGAAGATGTTGGTAGTGAGAATCGAACTCTTAATCATTATTCAAACATTTGTCTACTCTACCAACTCGGACCTTGCAGCTCTTATTTATCTTGTTTCTATAGAAAATTATACTAGTAAGACTTCCCATATCTTTGATTTTCCGTTTGTGTGATATTCGTTAATCTGTAACTGACATTGATTATATATACTAACTAGATATCCATGTTGAAAATATCATTAAAATTAACATACTCATCTCTATTATTTAGTTTACAATAATATCGGCTCCAGTTATATATGTAAAAGTTATTGCACAAGTAATCCTTTAATCCCAGTGGAATCTTTAACCAAACAATTCCCATGATTTCTGCATCCATTTTTATTTTATCCCCCTGAATCTTGATCTCGCTTCTCTAAATCTGCACTATTCTTGAACAATCTGCAGCTCATGAACCCTGCTGCTCTCATTTGCACTATCGGGGATCACTTTCCTGTACTTGTACCTACTTGAGACCCACAGGTAGATGCAAAAATTGATCAAGCTCAAGAAAGAAAGCAGCCAATAGAACAAATTTAATTGGCCACGGTTGATGTTATTTCCTGCCAGCCATCCCCCACTACTGGTGATATTCTTTGTGACACCGTTAACTATCTTCACAGTTATGGTGCTAAGGAAGTACCCAAGCGCCATTGAACTCCAAAAGAAACAGCTCGATAACGATTTGAGATCTTTCGGGGCCTGGGAATAGAAGAACTCGAGGAGCCCAACGTATGTAAACATGTCTGCTACTCCGAATATGAAGTACTGGAACGATAGCCAGAAAACGCTGATTGGTAGTGGCGGCTGAAGCAACGGGATTGAGTCAAGCATGTTGTAATCCCTTGCAACTCGTTTGCGCTTTACCTCCATTATCGCAGCTGCGGCCATTGACAGTGAGGATAGGACGAGCCCGACTCCAACTCGTTGAAGATACGTTATGCCTGTGGGAATGCCAGTGAGTTTTCGTGCAAATGGGACAAATATTCGATCGTACAGTGGAACGCCGATTATCAGAAACAAGACAGGGAGGACTGATATCGATGCAGGTGGTATATCAAATTTTTTTATCCTTGTGTCCATTGTTATTCCCTGTTGGATGGAGAAGGTTTGAAGCTGTGCCAAGCAAAGGGTCATGATGGTGGTGCAGCAAAAGATCGGAACAATGTTTAGTATTATTTTTGCATTTTCGACTTGCGTCACTCGACAGAGTTTCCATGGATTCGGCCTTTCCGAGTTTTGTGTTGAAGGAGTCAGGATAGCTGCTTTATCAAGAAACCTGGCAAACAAAATCACCAGAAAATCTGATATATAAAAGAAGCAATTTATGTCATATAATTAAATTCCTTGAAACTGAGGGAACCTGAAAGCATTTGTGTGCGGTAAAACTTCTGGTTGATTCGCTGCTTCCATGTCTTTATTGATCTCATACAAGTCACTGAAGTCATCAGGAAGTATAAGGTTTCTGTTCCGGGTGGCTGCAACATACACCTTTTCGAGCAAACAAAACTGAAATTAATTTTAGTCCAAAGAAGAGAAAATAAAGATTATTCGTTTACTATGTTCACCTGTACTATTGCAGAGAGGGCACTACTCCCATTTATTACATGGATACGATACCATGGTAACCCAGTAGCGAAGATTACTAACCCACAGAACATAGCCATCGTGCTCGCAAAGAAACCCCAATCCCACCCTTTGTTATCTTGGATCCAAACAAAAACAGTGAGACTAATAGCACCTCCTAAGCATCTTGCCAATAGCAACCAATTAAAGAAACTCGACCTCTGTCCCTCCTCCTTCGGATCCTTATCATCGAACTGGTCAGCACCATGTGATGGCAATGCAGCTTTTATTCCTCCAAACCCAACGGCTGCGGAATAAAGACCAACAAACAAGAGCGCAGCTTTGGTTCCACCGACTTGAACACAGTGAGAGTTTTTCTCATATATGCTGCAGAGAGGTGGCTTCAGTTTTGGATAATGAGCTTGCAGAGCTAGCAGCCCAAGTCCCTAAATTAAGAAAAAGTTCAGTGACTATAAAGTTTTTAAGGAATGAGACATCTGAATCATGAAAAACTAACCAGAAACTCGACGGAAGCTGCTACAAGAACCGCTTTGAATCTGCCAATATATGTATCTGCTAGAAAGGCCACAGCAATGGTTATAATGTAACTAGTTCCCAACAAGTTTGTCAGTTGAGTCGCTGCATCGGCTATGCTAAAGTGCATCACCCCCGTATAGTATGTCACCAGGTTTACTGCTAAACCGAAAGTAGCCATGTGCTCGAATGCAAACGTCCCTTAAAAAACGTTGACAAAAACAAACATTAGTACCTGACAGACCTAAAAGTATGTTTTTGTATTGAAAGTGTTGTGGCGGTACCTAGAACGAGTGATGAGACACCCATTCCACCATGCTTATCTTTTCGAGCAGTGTTTCCTTTCCAATCCACCTTCCCTTCAACAAATTTAGGCTTCCCCTGCATAGTTTTTGGGTACAGGTAGTATCATATGCATACGGAAACCAAAAATGCTAAGTTACAACTTATAGTGAAGGAATATTTGATTGTATAGAACTATAGAAGTAAAGAGAGTACCATTAGCTAGTCGAATTTTTTAGTAGCCCTTTTTGCAGAAGATCCCAAGTAGCAAGAATTGCAAAGGCAAGAATCAACGAGGCTATAAATACATATGATTCTAGGGAGATTGTATGAAAACTATGTTGATTATTTTGTGTACGTATAACACTTTTACCAAAGGTCGAATCATTTTATATCAGCTGAGTTGGCCTAAATCTAAAACAATACCGAAGGTCGAAGCATTTTATTTTGTGTACGTACAACACTTTTGGATTGCTCTTATTTTAACGAACATAATGTCACTCATTAGATGTATAATTAGGAGGTTATATAACAACAATAGGACAATGACCAATATTAATACAATAATATGTTCTTCATAATTCCTATTATGAATAATCTGCTAGAAAACATCAACTATTCCAACTCTAATCTAAAATAATATCCAATAAATTATTACAATTATCTAACGTTATTCTATCTTTCCAGCACGCATTAGGAAGCGGCAAACTCGACGAATTGTATCGGGAAACAGTTCCCTTTTTCTGAATATTCTTGTACATATTCCTGGAATTTTGCCTACTTGAGAGTATATTCGGTCGCCCAAGTCAACTGTTGCAATAAAAGGGGAAAAAAACGCAAATGATTTCGATGTTTTTGATGTTTTTCAGGTAACCAGAAACCAAACATCAACATCAAGCTTCAGTTATGCTGGTTGCTTTATGTACATTTTTTGCACAGCAAATAGTATTCTTGGACAGTTTTTGTTAACTTTTATGGGAATATATTCTTGAAATTATCCAACACTTCCACCCTATTGGGATGGATGGTTATTAGTAGAATGGCAATGGAAAACCACCCATTAGTTCGAATACTCATGTTTTATCTATTTAAATTAATGTCAGACTCAGCATATCTTGATTCCATCTGATTTTTTGAACATTTGCAATCAGGTTCGACTTCAATTCTAGTCTTTTATGTCTCGACATTCAGTTCGTTCATAATCTCCCTTACCAAAAAACTTAAGTTCTAAAAAAGATAAAGAGGGACAGAATTTTTTTGACCAAAGAATAATTTTGGGCCAGATACCCAGTTCGACGTGAAAAAATCAAAACCAAAAAATTGTTTATATGCAGATGAATAGAAAGAGAATTTAACTTGTGAGAAACAAATTTTTTTTTTTTTTTGCAGATTTTTGCCCTTACACGCGACAAGCATCAAGTATAATCTCAATAAATAACCAAGCACAAAGAATGACTAACTATATTGGCATAATGTACAGAAGAATACGGCGGCAGATCGCCTGATCGAAAAATGAAATTATACTGTCCTGTTAATGGAGGTGGTACATTCAGAATCCTAGCTAGCAATCAGTAGTTCAGCAGAGAGTTCTTTACACGTAAAACAATTTTCCCTTTATCAACTCCAAGCTTGGCTCCAGTTACCAACCAGTGCCCTGGAATATCTTTGGGCCCTTTCAACATTTCCGTCATATCCACAATTTTGGCCAGTTTTCCAAATATGCTGGAACCGTCCCCTTTTTCGTTTGATAATGATGTAGACGAGCCATCGAGGTTTTGTGCAGCAGATAGATTCGAGGGACTATGATCCCACACAGATCGCCTCAAAGTACATCCTGGTACTTTGGAAAAGAGGAGTTTAAGGTGAAGTACGCTTTTCGCCCCAAAATCCCATACACCTAGCTGAGCCCCGGTGACAATATGAACGCCAGAAAGATCTCCAATGCATGTATCTGTGTACTCTATTGGTGCAGTGCTTACATGCGAGAATTTTTTCCACTTAATTGGTTCAAACCATCTGCTATCCTGCTCTTCGGGTCCTTGCCACTTTGGTGCACCTATAGCCATGTGGGAATCCCAATGGGGTTGAAGAATTTTAGGAAGAGACACTAGATGTTGCAGGTTTATAGAAAGACGATTTTGCTTGCTACCATCCAGGCTGAGCTTGAGCCCGGTGACAGGCTTCCGTCCTACAGTAACCTGTAACATTGTAGAATGTCCAAAATTAAACATTAAAATAAACAGTGGAAAGTCGACCCTGACATAACATTGTAACAGCAGACAAAGATACCTGATCAGGGTTTATATAAAGCTTAGGACCCATTAAACTGAACTGGAGAGATGAGCACACGGGTCCCTTCCTTTGTATGTTGTTCTGCTCAGGAGCCCAAACCCGAGGAATTTGGAAATCCAAGAAATACTGGAGATCCTCGATAGGTGGCTTATCTGAACAAAATGATTTTTTTTTTCAAAGTTCGAGATGTAAGAAAAACAACTCTAAGATATTTCAATAAAAACATTTTTTTCAGCCAAATCATCAATTTCCGAGAATTTTGACCAGATAATTAGAAGAAAATTCTGCATGATTTCCAAATTCTGTTTAGAATGAAACAACAGAAGAAGATAAAGTCTTACACTCCAAGTACAACTCAATAGCACGAGCTAAGTGTTTTATTCCAGGCACTCCTTCAAGCAAAGACACAATGGGCATAAATGTCATGTTGATAACATCAGGCGCTCCTTCTACGGTCCTGGCCCACTTGCCATAGCTCTGTTCAAGGTCATCTCCTCCTCTCCTTCTGAAAATGACGGTAACGTCCTGCGTAAATAAAATAAATGCCAAAACTCTGTAAAAAATTGATACATAAATCACCTAAAAGTATTAAAGAGGAAAAAGTATGTTTGATGATCAGCACATAGTCAGCTATAAGGTACAAACTCAAAAAATGCTGCTCCACTAACCTTGTCCTTGTATTTTAAGGCACCAGAACTCGTGTAACCCTTTGAATCTGAGAACCTCTGCTCCCCAATGTCTTTCACGTATATTTCAATATCTGACATTGATAATGGCGATGGCTGGTGCTGTCTAATGTAGACAACATCCCTTCCGCCAATAGTAGCGGAGGTAACGATATGGGTGCCATAGTTTTCAATAAAGCTGACAAAATATTTGATGTAAGAAAATCGAAGAGCGTGTAATTTCATATTCATATTGTAGAAGTAACCAAAATTTATAACTTCAGATACACTTCATAAACCAGATAAACTTGGAAACTTCATGCAATATTCTAGAAAAGGATGATATATCAGTGAAATTCGGATGCTAAGTCCAACGACTTTCATAGATGTTACCTTGCCAAGGATGCAGGATCCCAGGAATATGGAACAGCACTTTTAACTTCTTCCCGCAAAATTAAATTGGGATTTGTTAGTTTGACAGTATATAAGGGAATAATATATCCGACCATTGCGAGGGATTGTGTAGCTGCTGCATCAAGCTGCCAAGAGCCAGTGAAGTTAAACATGGCATTGAAGCTTCCAAGCGGTACATGACCAGGTATATCTGATTTTTCGTTGAAATACCTAGCCATCTGCAAATGCAAGTACCGAATAAACATAAGATGAATAGCTAGGCGAGGAAATTTAATTGTAAAAGAATACCAAGAAAATAAATCATGAGCAGCTAATGCACATTTCAGACACAAAGATGGATTGACATTCTCAAGTCCATGGGTCCTCGTTCAAGTATAATAAAAGTTTAAGGGCGCCGTCACATCAGGAAATAAAATATATTGAGGACTCGACCAAGAGAGATACTCATTCTCTAGAGCATATGACAAATTTATTCACCCATTTAGAGCCATGGCATCAAGATTTAGTGAAGATGAATGAGGAAGCAACATTTTGAGATTTATCACAGTTTTACCTTAGCCCATGATCAAATTTGAAACAAAACATTGTCTTAAATGAATTGTGCAACACAAAAATGGGTAACCTTGTGTGGCATGTGATCAAGCTATTTGCCCAGTGCTATTTAACTGAGATGATATAACTAAATTCCTCAATAAACACCACATTCAAGAAATAGGCAGGCACAATTTGCATGTTGTCGCAGCAAAAGGTTTTCTCAAATGTGGTTTCATCTGAAACACCACTGTTTTCAATCATGATAAATGTCCACAAAAGTCGTCATGCACCAACTTCAGATAGAAGCATTTTCTGAGTCTTTTTTTTGGGGACATGCCTATAAATCATACTATGGCTCTGTCAAGGTCAAGAAGTGGTTTCCAATAGTGCTTAAATTTTTAGAGAAGCTACTTTTTTGAAGCCTGCCGGGATGTATAACATTGGTCATGCCTTTAAAAGCCAACATCCATGTCTGGATAGCCTTCATTAACCTAGCAACATCTGTCATATTCAACTTAATTCTATCTCTAATATGAGTATGGATTACAATGCAGGCACTTAAACAAAGATGGCGTTTTCACAGGTCGCCCATCTGCTATACCATTCATAAAGGAGCGCCAATATTATGCTATAAACCAAGAGAATAAACCAAAGAAAATAATAATAATAAGTCTATTAAGTGAAAGCCAAAAGCTTAAAAATAGCCCCGACGTTCGTTTAGAATCCATTGTGGGACATACAACAGAGTGTTTTTAAAGAATTTGCTCGTGCTCCTCAACATAAGAGAAAGAAGACAATGTTTCCACACTAGATCCTACATATAACCAGACGATCCGTTGTCAAGAAACGAATCGTAACTTACAAAAAACGTACAGTTCATCATCAGCATTTTTAGTTCAAATGTTCAATAAAAAGCTAAATCTTGCACAGCCTCCTTCAAGATTTAGTATCCAACCAAGAACAATTCATTATCATAACCTCAACAATTCCAAGGATCTCAATCGAACAGAATTAAGTCACGTGAATAGGTCAAGGAAAAAAAAAAAAAACCTCGGGGAAACTAAAAACAGGGGTCTCTTCATTAGAGCTCTGGCCTGAGGAACACTCGATGTCAACAGAAACATCTCGGATTGCACAAGATTCAGAGATTTCAAGATCCTTGGTGGCTTCTTCATCAATATGCACTAACCTAGAGCCAGGGGCTCCTTTACAATAAAGCAACCTGATGTCAGAGGTGACATCAAAACCTCGTCCCAGTGCTTGGATTGAGTTGCAGAGAGTGGTGATCAGTGAGTTTTCTGGAACTGCGGGGCTACTGATGATCTTCTTTGGAAAATCCATGGAAGAGCAGAGATTCAAGAATGTTTCATCCAGTTGATTGAAGAGGAAAAAGATTGAACTTTGTTCTACGTTATTTTCTTGGGGGGTTTGTTGGGACTTGGTCAAAGATTGGACTTTTAACAATTTTGTTGGATCGGAATCGGTGGTGGTCTATTAAAAAATTTCAAAATGAAGCTTTTTGACTGTATGCATACGCATCATAATTGCAAGAAACGCGTTGTCTTTGTATGATTCTAACCCATATTTTTTCTTCTTCTCCTCCTCCTCCTTTCCATCTTGGAAACGAACATTCTCGGGCCATTTTGCTTTTACCTCCAACTCATCATAATAAATAACTCAAGACCTTATGTATATAAAAGTCATTTTCGAATTTGCCTTTAAATTAAATTGTTTCAAACTCATTTATTGATTTATTTCTGAATATTTCAATCTGATGAGATTTATTATATTTTTTTAGATATAAAATAATCTGATATTTAGTTCTCCAGATTTTACAAGATCAAGTATTAATGAATCTTGAAGTGTGTAAACAAGAATATGGATTGGAAACAAATTGCTGCCAATAAGCAATACTTATTTATTACTTTTGAACACAGACAACATCATTTGTTTCATTAAATGTATTTTATAGTTTTTGGATTGCTCACTTTGAAATTCGTCTCTTTGAAACAAAATCACAATATAAAAGCATTTTAAGTGCATTCAAATTTGGTAACTAAAATATGTGAGAGCTCGATTGATATAGGATGTGTAAGGCCAATCAAGAGTAGATAAACTCGTAGCTTTCATGCAATCATCTTATCTATTAAAATAGTCAATTATTTTGAATCGTTGAGCTCCTGAAGAAAGATCCGGTCTTGGTGATTTCGTGTAGAGGCTTCTGTGTGAATCTGATGGTATTATAGGCCCAGGCCCCAGATATAGCCCCGAAAGTTGGGCCTACAAGGTATATCCATATGCCTCTGTAGTTGCTCCAAACTATAGCTGGGCCTAAGCTCCTTGCTGGGTTCATCGAGCCCCCTGAAATTGGCCTGCCCAACGCAATATTCAACTAGTTTTAATTATTAATAAAATAATATGTACTAATTAAATAAAATAATATGTAGGCCAGAAGTTTACTACTTATGCCTCTCAAAAAATAATATTTAAATCAGAAATGAGTATATATATATATTAATTAATATCCAAACGTACCCGGCAAACATGACATTAAGCAATATGGTAGCCCCAATAGCAAGACCCGCCAGTTCTCCGATCTACAAGTATAACACATTAATTTAATCGAATTCATATTCTGTGAAAGTAAATAAATTCAAAAGAAAATGAGCGATCATTCCACTAATTATGCACTCTGGTGGTGGAATTTATTTGAATATTTTGAAATATAATTTAATTTCGAAATTTTGTGGACTTAATTATGAGAAAATTGTATTTTTAGTTATTTATTTCTTTATAATTTTGATCAAATATGAGTCAAATTATAATCTTAGTCCTATATCTTTCTTCTACTTTTTTTGACAAATTTAATTTTTTTGTCCTAAATTCTGACACAAGATTGCACACCTCAGCATCACATCACACTCTTACATCTTTGTCATAAAAAAAAAATGACTAAATTGTAAAGAATAATTCCATAATATAAAAAACCAAAATTACAAATATATATATATATAAGATTTTTAGCAGAAGAATTGCACTAACAGCTCTGTTATCTGTGGCAACTCCAGAGATGACGAACATGAGGTAGAATGTAATGATAAATTCAACCACCAGAGACTGCAAGTCTGTGCCAGTCGGAAGAGTTCCGGCGAAATGGTTGTGAGGTCCTCCAAACAGTAGTCTTAGGGTTCCGCTTGCTAGGGTGGATCCTAGCATCTGAGCTGAGATATACGCAGGTACCTACAACAAATAGTTGACTGATAAATTCACAAATGAATTTTTTTTCTAATGAACATGATCTGAGAATCGTGATATTTACCCGTTTCCATGGGAGCCTCTTGCAGGTGGCAAAAGCAACTGTTACTGCGGGGTTGAAATGTGCGCCGGATTATGATATATGATAAAGTGGCCATCAAAACTGGCCCATACAGGTCTCGAAGGGTAAAAAAAAAGGGAGGTTAAAAAAGGGAGATCAGGAAAAATGATTCAAAACTGGCCCATGCAGGTCTCGAACCTGCGACCTTCGCGTTATTAGCACGACGCTCTAACCAACTGAGCTAATAGGCCTTCGATATCCCTTTTCAATCTTGTAATATATATTCAATTTTAAATCGTGAAGTTGTATATCTTGGACAAATGATTTGATGACACAGGGTTCTAAATATAGGATCGAAGCCTTCCCGGGATCGGCGTCAACACCTCCGTTGGATTTGTTTTCCCAGTCATTCGGTTTTTAAGAGTCGATTAAGCTTTGAAATCGGGTCTTTCATTTTGCAGGTTGTTTGTATTTGAACGTTCTTCTATGGAGGATTAGACTGGACTTCGTTGTTTGATGGTGTCCATGAAAGGCGTTATTTAAGTCTGATTTCCTCTTATTTTGATTGATTAACTTGTTCGTTCGATCGTAGTCCTACCAGTTGCCAACTTTTTTTTGTCTATTTTAACTTGGTTCATTTACAGGGGAGCCCGAATTTGTTTGCAATTCCAATCTCATCGGTTATGGTATGTTCAGTTTCACCCTGCAAATATAGATTGTTCTGTTTTTGAAGCTCCAAATAAATTTGTTCAAAATTTATTTGATTTGATTCAGCTCCTTGTTATGTGAAGCTTGTGTATTTTTTGGTTCATTTTTCTTTCCTTTCCTTTTGGATTCCGTTATGCATAGAACCCATCATTGTTTTATCAATGAACTAATGGATACCCTTGAGAAATGTGATGATTTATCTAACTTTCCAATGCAGAGCAAAGGCCAGCCGAGTGGTGCAAAAATTTGTCTTCAGAGCGAGCATGGAAAGGAGGAAAAGTGTTATCGGTCTCAGGATATAACCAAGAACTGTGTTATGGAGAACGACGTAACATACCAAATAACGTCCAAAGCTGAAGAAATTGGATCTGGTTCTTTATTGGAATATGAAGGAACTTCAACCAATGAAAGTGATACTTTTCGCTGCAACTACCTGCTTAATCCTGCCGGGACTGATCAAGACGCCTCGCAATCCTCTGAGGAGTTGAATGCCAATTATGTAAATCGATTGGGTCGTCAAATAGCTGTGATTAATGGATGTGGTTCTCCCTCAATTGAAAAGATTCACAGCAATAATGTGGTTCAGGATCCTCAAATTTCAATTCAAAGTCTTATGAGAACAACACCTCAAAATGAAGAAACCAGTCACTCCCAGAAGGAAATTTCATGTGCAAGGAATAGCGCAGAAGAAAAGTACTTTTATTATGAAAAGCCTCTTTATGAAGAAACTGGAATGTGGATACCTGTTTCTGTTCCTCCAATGTCAGAAAGTGAGCATGAAGAATGGACAAAAGGTATTTGTTCAAATGGTGGATTTATTTCGGAAGGAGAATTGGGTTGGGATCAGACCGTTGGTGCGGAAAAAGAATTGACCATGTGGGATGTGGTGGTTGAAATGTTACTTGTGGCCCGTGGAAAAGTGACTGGTCTAACTTCAGGGGATGTTACACAAATTTCATTGATATCGGCAAACGTAATTGAGCAAGCTTGGAAAGAGATGGCTGAAACTCTCACGGAAGCTAATTTCAGTAAAACCCAAGAAATTCTTGAATCTGAACCACCAAAATGGTTGCCTGATAGCCTAGCTTCTTCCTGTATGCTTTGTAGTGTGCGGTTTCACCCAATCATGTGCACTAGGCATCACTGTCGGTTTTGTGGAGGAATCTTTTGTAGTGAGTGTACTAAAGGAAGGAGCTTATTGCCTGAAAAGTTCCGCACCAGGGATCCACAAAGAGTGTGTGATGTATGTTGCGTGCGCCTAGAATCTGTGCAGCCATACTTGATGGATCTTGTAAGTCGTGCTGCACAGCTGCCAATCCACGATCTGACGGACTTAAGCACTTTAAGATCCTGGGTAAATTTTCCATGGGGGCAGTCAATGGAGTATGAAATTTATAAGGCCTCAAACACTATTCGCAGTTACAGTAAGGTGCTTGCTTGAGTCATACATTTCTTTAAGCCATGTTGTGACATGTTTCCCTTGATTTTGAGTGGAAAAATATCTAAAAGGCATGTGTTATGACGCCGAACAAACTAAATTCAACCATTTGAACAGACATGGAATGTTAGGTGATACTTGAACATGTGAGTATTTTACATGTAAAGTTCCTCTTTATCCTCAAATCTAATGGCCAAGAATATTCCTAGCTCATAAATCAAATGAGGTAATTTAGCAAGTTGTAAAACATTGATTTTCGTGGATAGCCTTGTGTAAGAAAGGAGCACTTGCATATACATAGGGAAACGTGAGTCCATTATGAATCTTCCGTGCCGCGTGTATTAATTTTACAGAGGGGAAGGAGGACTTCTCTTTCCAAAACATGTCTATCTAGTTAATGTTATCGTGCTTACTGTGTTGATACCCTGAATATACTGTGGAATTTTCCAGGTTGGTTCGTTGGGACCAGAGAAGAGAATTCCAGAATCCATATTACGAAATGCTTTAGGTTTTGCAATACTTACAGTTGTGAAAGTTGGAATGATGGTTACGTATAAAATCGGAACAGGTTTGGTGATTGCTCGTCGGGAGGATGGCTTATGGTCACCACCATCTGCCATTTCTTCATTTGGTGTAGGATGGGGAGCTCAGGTGAAGTGGCACTGTTTTGCTTCTGCTGTCCTGTGTTTTTCTTTTTGCTTTTGGTAACTGCTGGAATAGTTTTTAACAATTTATGGATGGGAGATTATGCAGTCATTTTTCTTACCGGTTCATAAAGTTGATTGCCAGCTTTTGGCTGTATCAGTTTGTTCTTTGGAAGATTAATGTATGCTTATAAATGCCAGATGATTTAAGTTTGTGTGGTTTTACCATAATGAAAGCTTTAAGAAATTCATAAGTTTCCTCGTATCATAACATTTGTGTTGTGATATCCTTGTATTGATTTCCCTTGCAGGCTGGTGGAGAGTTGACGGACTTCATTATTGTACTGAGGACAAATGATGCTGTAAAAACCTTTTGTAGTCATGCACATCTCTCGATTGGAGCTGGTCTGAGTGCAGCAATAGGAATTATCGGACGCACTGCAGAAGCTGATATAAGAGCTGGTCCCGATGCACATGCTGCTTGTTATTCATATAGCTGTAGTAAAGGTTTTCTTTTATCCTCCTTGTTTCGACATCTCTGAAGTGTGCTGTATGGGATGTGCATGACAAAATTCAATGACAAAATTCACTGCTTGCTCTGTAGGTGCTTTTATCGGATGTTCTTTGGAAGGGAGTGTTGTCACAACTCGTGCACGAGAAAATTCAAGGTTTTACGGTAGCCAGTTCATAAATGCTTCCGAAATTCTTTGTGGTTCATTGCCACGACCACCTGCTGCTGCCACGCTTTATCGTGCATTGGATGAGATGTATATGGAGATTGGAAGGTGAGTGCATATGTAAGCAATTTAGTTTGCCATCCCAAGATCAAGGGGCGTGGGTATATTCTTCTCTGTGAAGAATTAGTTTGTGAATATTGATCTGGATTGGTTTCTCATAGTTTGATTCTTTTAGTCGTATACACTCAAATTTGTACAGTATTTATGATGTATACGGGGAATTTATATGCTTTAATGTGTGTAAAATATATATATAAATTCAGTTATCGCAATTTGCCGAAGTTAAATTCAATTGTTTTGTTGGGTTTTTTCTAAAAAAAATCTTTACTTAATAACATCATTCGTTATCGTACTCCCACGTGATCTTCAGTTGTGTCTTGGATTGGTTGAATTTCTAGAAAAATATATACATACAATCGTTGTTTTTTCTCTCTCTACCACACAGTTTTGTAAGTGTCGCGATTTGATTTATTTCTATTTTTCTGCTGTTAGTCCCATTAGTTTTTTAAACCTTATTTGGATCTTATTAATGTCGAATCAACTTAAAACTTCTGGTTACCATCAAATCGTAAAAGTTCATAGCATTTTTTCGAGTGAATATACTTTACATCGAGAAAGCTACTCCCAATTTTTGTTTTATATAAATGATCAAAAGATCATATCATTTTAAAACAAAAAAATGATATCTATCAATATTTTTTTTTATTTTAGAATGAGATGGTATCATATTATACAAACATGTCAAGAATAAAACTCCAGGTTAGACTCGTCCTTTTTTACCAAGCCTTGCGCAAGTAAAATCATTAATTCCTGTTTTTTTTTTCTTACGGATTGGGAAAACCCAGGAAATGCATAGACTTGCCAGACGAGCCGTACAAGAAAAATATCTTTTCACGTCCAAAGTACATTCAATTACAACACAATTAAATACCACAGAATGTTTCGGTATTCAAAGGGAAAAAAGAATCAAAACAATTTGAAGAGTGAACCAAATTAAAAACCCCTGCCCGGGAAAAAATGTGCAGGCTAACTACATAAGCTAATTATACTATAATCTGTAGTAGACATTCTTTTTAGAAAACAGTGAAACAAAAAGGAAAAGACAGAAAGGAACCTGATCCTACTGTGTGCAGTAATTTTAAGAACGGTCAGCACAAACGTAGATAGGTACCGGTTTCAAGACCTTTTTCCATGTCATCACCTGAAATTTCACCAAATCAAACATTCTGTCCTCAACCAACCAGAAACAAAGCTAGAAAAAGAAGAAAGGCTTGTGTGTTACCTAGCACCAGAAATCCCAAGAGTGAGCTCGAGATCATCGGGAACACACTCATCATGTATTCGCTCTCCTTCCCAAGGTTTCACTAGTCCCTTGGTGTTGCTTCCAAAGGCAAACTCAGCTGAAATTGCGTCAGACATTGGAACATCAGCTGTCTTGTCAAACCCTACTGTGATAGCAGGAGAGCAAGCTCCGCTTTGGCCTGGGGTCCACATACGGGAACCCCCATTCGACAATGGTTCTTTGAAAACAAACGGGTTTGCTGATACAAGGCTGAATGTTGGAGAAGAAGGTCCCTCTTGAGGAGTTTGAACACCAGAAAGCCATCCTGAATCAGGTGGAGTTTGTATACCGGGACTTTGGGGAGTAGAATAGGGTAGGAAAGGGTGGTGCTGACTAGGCCATGTTGAATTGGTTTTTGCTTCATCCCAGTTACTTTTTAATTTAGGAGTACGTGAAGTTGGTGAGCTCAGTGGAGGGGTGACTGGAGCACTTATAGAACCTCCTGGTATATAGAGATGATGCGGGAGCTTAGATGAAGCGGGCACTGACCCGGATGATAAGTTTTTTAGCCATGGAATGAGAGAGTTTGGGTCGGCAGTGTTACTGACATTTATAGCATAAGGAGTAGAGATGGGGCTAGGAAAGGAAGACGATGCAGGGCTTGGATTGAAAGAGGTTCCTGGGCTTGGTTGATATGGCGAGCATGGGCTGACTGCTGCTGAACCCATGATGTCCATTCGTTCAACAGGCTTGCAACCCTGAAAAAGATAAAAGCGGTTGAAAACAAACATGGAGGAGCTAAAGACAATGAAATAGGTCAACAACATGTGTAGCCGTGGAGTCCACTTGAGCCCAAAATATGTTCATTAGGGACTTCAACTTGATCACAAGGTTTCATTGATCCACCGTTCAACTAGTCCATATCAACATGATAATTGTGAAAAGATTTCATATTAAACGAGGGATGCAAAGGCACAAAGATTTATCTTGTCCTTAAATCTGTAAAACAATGAATCCATCACTATACAGTTGGGGGGAATCAACATGGGCTGGCAATCACATTATGGGTTCCCCACCAGTTCAATGTGTATAATTTAACACAGCTTACTCGTCAATGCTCGATCCTTGTACTTAAGTAGGTTTATGTTGTTGGTTCTCAGACCATAAACATTTTGAGCTCGAATTGCAAAACATGGAAATAAGACAAGCCCAAGTCATGTTAGACAATCCATTCTCCCCCGCCCCCACCATAAAGTGTATAATGATGGAGATATGCCAATAACACGGTCAAATAGCAATTATTCCAGCCCTATAAAATTTCTTTAATAGCATAAATCATACTGTCATCCATTATAGCAGCATTCCCCCTCATAAAATTCAAACTAAAATAAACACGTTCCATAACATGCCCACATGCTCATGCAACAGCCTTGTGGTTAAGTAAATGGTATAGCCATAATGAAGACGAGTCCAAGTTTGATACCCACTGTTCCACAATAATTTTTTAGTCTAAAGCATTTGCAACATCAATGCAGAATGGAGTGATCTGGCCTAGGCATTCGATTGAAGGGAAGTAGGGACGATTTAGTGAGCGTTAATTCATGGTATTGAGATTTTCATTGTAATACCACTGCTGAGCTCTTGGATCTTCCCGGGTATTATGTTCACCAAAAATCAATTTCAAAATATTAAAGTAAGCAAGAAATGACCGCCGGCATTACTGACTAGAGTTCAACATATATTACTGTCTTAAGTCCTGCAGGCTTTGCCTAAAGAGAAAAGTGAAGATATTGCCGTCATTCACGGCGAGTGGTAAAACCCTAATTTAGCCTCGAAAAACATCGTACAGGGTTTGTTTTTCCAAACAGGATCAATACTGACTTTATTGGTTAAAGCCGTGGATATTTTTTTTACCTACGGTAAAAAAAAGTCAGGTTACCAATGGTTCGGAATAAAAGAACTCGGATAATTAATTGCCTGACAATTGGATCTGTACAAACAGGGAGTGAAAATATAGAAGGCCCATGTGTTTGTCACTTTGCCTATTATTTAATATTTATTCATTTATTCCTCCAAAAAGAAAAAACCAGCGAGAAGACTGAGAGTGGTGGCAAGAAACAAGAATCTTTTGAGGTCCGTGCACTACTAAAAGTAAAATCTGAGGTGATCTATATCGTACGCCTAGAACAGTAAGAATCACGGGTCTTTTCTTATGCAAAAATATCTTGCAATATCTATATTTCAGGAAAAAAAACATTATTAGCGTATTTATACTCTCTGGAGAAATTTTTGTTAAGAAAATTACAGTCACAATTAAATACAGAGCACAGAGGATGACAACCAGATTACATTATTCTTATTTTTTACCTGAAAAATCTTATTCTATTGTTATATTATTCTCCCCTCCCATTACTAAGAGCACCTGCTGACCGGATCAACACGACCACGTCGAGCGATTTTTGCAGACAATACCACACAGAAATGAAGGAAGCTCAAAACTACAAGCATAACAGTCATTACGGTTCCAGAACTAAACTAATCAGCTCCAGTCTAAAGATCTACGCCACCATAGAGCAACTAATACTTCACCTTACGCGGCGGAGTGTTTTCGTTAATTGTATCGTACCTTTCTGTATGTGGTCCCATCTTCTTCCACGATCCAACCAGCTTCATTGCAAAGAGCTTTCAACACCTCGTTGTTGTCACAGTGCTTAGGGAGCTTGTAGTTTCCGTACAAACGCAATCCGGAGAAGATCTTTGCTGCGATCGCACGCCGCCGCCGCTCCCTCCGCTTGTTGTTCTCTCTCTCCTTCCATGTCGGCAACCTCGAGCCCGACGTCATCAAAACGGCTCGGTTTCTAGATTTTCCGCAGGCAGATGGGATGCAATCACCGGCGATTTGAATGAACCGAGTTGTAGTATATGACCGGTCCGATTGGACCGGGATCGTGTGAAAGATGATTTCAGGACGGAATGGAGAAGGGTTTCGTATTTTGGGTGGTTGTGTTCAGTAAAGGTGAGGAGGATGGTGTTTTAAATAAATATTTGGGATTGATAGTTGGGGTTAATTACGGCAGTACCACTGACTGATTGGGCTTTCCCATTTCCCTTGAAATGCGGGGGATGCACATGTTTAGTCTTTTTAAAGTGTTTGGGGTTCATGGCTTCATTGGTTACACATGTAAGAAAATATAATTAAAAGGAATCATGATTATTATTTATAATATTTTATTGATTTAGTTAATATTATATTGGATAAATGTTTTTTTTTTTTGGTATTTATGGATATTTGTATACATCAAACCATCTGTATTATGTATAATGTTATAAAGATATGTGATATTTATAGTCACCAAATTTACACTTTTTATTTTAGTTTTCAGAAGTGATTATTTTATTCATTTAAAAATAAAATCAAATATAAAAATAATATTTTAAAAAATATTAATATACTGTATTTTGATTTATCGTGTTCAATAATATGGTACATGAAGATACACTTCTTTTCATTTTAGTTTTCTAAATTATTTACTTGAAAGACGAGAAAAAACTATAGGTCGACTGTCGGTGTGGGACCGAAAGGCCTATCCAAATTCAAAGCAGGTGCACGTGCGTGCGGACGAGTGGGAGTGGGACGTGTAAGTCGTGACAATAAATCAACGCTATCGGAATATGAAAGTTGAGACTTGAGAGAGAGCGTGGGATCAAGACTTATTCGTCGAGGTTTCTTGCCCCTGATTTTTTCTTTTAAAATGTCACATCTATTTATTTAAATGTCGGATTTATTGGTTGGGACTTTGGGTAGGGGAAGTGTGAAAGGTTTTCTCTGTCGTAACATCTACTGAATATATACATACATTTATATATATAAATGTAAATGTGTATATGTGTGTGAAAGAAGTATTTTGTTATTATTGAATTTACTTTTTTGAGAAATAATGTCTAACCATGATATCCAGCAAGATATTACAAGTTTAAAATTCAGCTGGTATTGAGTGGTATTAATCATTTCTTCCCTGTTATGTTAAATGAGACGTAGACTGAATAACCTAAAAAAATTAGAGATTTTCTTCATTTCCATGGTACTGAAATGTTAAATATTTGTGTTGCGGGATCATAGCCCGCCAGCACATTGACATGGAGTACCGGGCTTTTGGTAGGAAATTGGCAATCAATCATTGGTTCGGTCGACCCTACCCCTGCGGGCGATCCAACGGCTCGGATTTTTTCGAGCCAATTTTTTTTTTTTTTTTTACATGGAGGTGGGCCCGGATCACTCTAGTTGCCCGTGCAGGCACTGCCTGCACGGGTAGGTTGAAACAAACCTCAATCATTAATTCTCCTCGAACGCGGAGACTAACTTATTATTAGGTCAAGTAGGTGCGAGATGAACCAAGTAATTATGTTGCCATTTTCTCAAAAACAAGGAATATTCCACGCTAATTGGATGTGTTTTTGACAAATTACATTCGTCTATCGCCTCAAATTGTACAGTAAATAGCCAACGTAGTGCAAAATTTATATAAAAATTTCGAAAGATATACATTTATTACTTCAAATTTTGATTCCTCTTGAGTAACGGTTTATATATAAGTGTGTGTACACATATATATGACGTCGGAACCGCAATCGCTACCCTTTGGTGTGTATTGGCTATTGATTAATATTTGAACTGACACAATAATTTACAAAACTTGTTAACCGAATAAATCATACTGGACAAATTCTACTTGACAAGCTCGTACCAAAAAATATTGATAGTATATGATAAGAAAAAAAATTGTTAAGACATCGTATGATTAATTATTTAATCGCATAAAACTCTTCCAGTTTAAAAAAAGTTATGGAGTCGAATCATATTAAAACATATCATCAGTATCGACTTCATTAAAAGTTGCTAACAATTTACACAAAAGTTCATATGAGATGGTCACATGGGTCAGTTTTGTGAGACAAATCTCCAACTCGGTCCGATTAATGAAATCTATTTTTTAATTATAAAAGTATTATTTTCATTTTAAGTATAAATCGGGTTGACTCGTTTCACGAAAAAAATGTGAAATCATCTCAAAAAAGACGTACTCAATAATTTATTTTATGAAATGTATAATATTTGAATTGTTTTACATAACTATATTAAAATTTGATGATACCGCGTCTAATAGTTATATCTATTCGGGACTTAGGGAGCGGATGACAAGTTATACTTGAGTGATTGTACGTACGATTTAAAATACCAGAGTGTAACGTTATTATCAGTTATATCTTATGATAAAAAGTGTTGGATCATCAAAATAACTTAAATTTATCTCTCGCGTGATTCATTAATATTACTCGATATTTAATTAATATATGGCAATATCGAGTGAAAGACGAGAAATGCATTTGTTATTTTCAAAGTTATTAAAAACACTAAAGCGTGACAAAGACGAGAAATGCATTTGTTTTTTGTTTCAAGTTTCGGGAAACTTCCAGGTGAGATGGTGACCATGCATTTTCCAAGCTCCATCCTCCACTTTCGAGTCTTGTGGAATCTGAACTCCAGAACCGCGTTAAGATTCCATTCACACTCACGGGATCACAATTCACACAATACCGATATTAGACCACCTCAACAGTGACTCAGATGAGATAAAAATCAAATAATGATAATAATAAGGGTAATTGGATATTAATTTCCAAACTCAAAATAAATTTATACTAACTTTTTACATCTAAAAAACTTCGTTTAAACTCCCTAAAATGCTTAAAATGACAAAAATACATTTATATTTATTGATTTTAATTGATTGATTTACCTAAGTCAAAAATAGTATCAGGGTAAAGATAAAATTATTTCAAACATAGAAAATTATTATTATTGGGTAATTAAATATTTGAGGAAGATAATTTTCTCAAATAATATGGATCTCAACACATGTTCAAGATAAATTATTTGTAGGACTTATTCCAATACTTTGGAATATTTGAAGCAAAAAAAATCTAACCAATGTTAGATATCAGAAGTAAAGTAGAACTTATCAAAATCCAAAAATAAATTTATTATCAGTCTAATAAGTTCCTAAAAATAGTAACGAATTCCTCCGAGATCTCTGGAGATCTCGGAGAAATCTAAAATATAGTACATAATTATAGTGGTATGTTGTTTATGTACCACAAAAGATTGAAAAAATCCTGGAAAAACAAGAAGAAATTCTTGTAACATTCAATGATATTCAAACAAGAATCCAAATTCTAAAACAACAAATAAGTTCTTGTAAAAAGACTTCGGTAGGAAGGTTACTACAATTCTTTGGTACTGAATCCTTATTACACAAAGAGAGACGGTCAAAATTTTCAGGTTGGCGGAGAAGCACACCTGACGGAAACAATGTCAAGGAGAAGTCAAATTTTCTTCCACCAAACACCTCACGGGAAATCTGTTTTGGAACATATACATCCTTATGAGGAACCTTGATGTAGTTAACTTAAAAGACAGAGAAGATCTCATAAATTATTGGACATCGACTATGAGAATCGTAACATGAATATTTGATCTCAACAGAAAATGATTCATTAAATTTTTATAAATGAGTTATATGACATCAATTAAAATTGTATGGAACATGACTTTGGTAGAAACCAAGGTCAGTTCTAGCCAGTTAATCTCTCAATGAGAAAGCCAGAAGAATGACTACCTTATTTAAAGCACAATTATAGAGGTAGATTATTTTAACAGTCAAGACACAAAAAAGATATTATATTATTCACTAAATATATATGGAATTCAGGGGTCGTTGAAAATATAGCAATGCAACTTTTTTCACCAAAATGCAAAGTCCCTGGAGAGAGTAGCAATCCAGATACTTCGGCATGAAGAGTCTATTTTCTCAAAGTAAAATTGACAGAATTGTGTCATATGATAGTATTACAAACAACTAAGGGGTGTTAAAAACGTACTCATTTCTGTTGTAAATAAAATGATCTTCCAACAATTATTGGAAGTAAGCACAAAAGCAAAAAAAGATGAGCTTCATATCTCACCTTTATGCCAGAAGTGGAATTAGTTCTTGGAAACCAAGAACAACATGGTCTAGGAAAAAAGTCAGATCTTACAAATCTGAGCAGGGAAGTGGGCGGACAAAGACTAGAATGTCTTCCCAAGCATTGAGCACATCTCGAAGCACGGGAAGAACACTTATAAAAAAAACTTTCATAAGAGCTCAAACTCGAGCTAATGAAAGTTTTAAATATTTTAATTGCTAGACATGTGGAGCAAGATGTCATATTTTGACAAATTGTCTAGAAAATGATAGAAGATGAATGAAATGCTTCGATCTGACCACATATATTAAAAAGCAGTTTATTATCAAGATCTTGTTTAAGTATACCAGTTTGAAGTTATTGCTCAAAAAATATATATATGAAGAAGACTTAAAACCAAAGTCAGAAGACTTAAAACTAAAGACAGGAACAATCGGATGGAACAGAATGTGAATCTGACCGAGACAAAATGTTTAGACACGAAACAAGTTAATATTTGTCTGCTTTATTTAGCCAGACAACAATATCTCATTATAGTCCAAAAGATCATGAAAAAAATCATAGCTAAGCCAACAATGATATCAATAATTCTCTGTATGATAGGTGGAAAAATTATTAAGAAATCATAGTTTAAGAAATATAAAACATCATCAAATCTATAAAGTTTCCAGAAGGAAAATGACAATACCAATGAAACTTATGAAAAAATAGATGTTGATGCAATTAATTCTTTCTAAAGAAATTAAGGAGAAATTATAAAAACTCAAGATAGAAGTAACACAAACCATTTCATTTATTCATATCGGGGCAATCCAGGTTATGATAAAAGATACTTTTAAAGAAAGAATAGATTCACCCATTGATATTTTTGTATGCGATAAACGAGTTTGTAACCTTCAAGATTCAATAATGGGAACTATCTCAGGGAATCTCTGTGCATGAAAAATTATAGGTGTAATTTATCTAAGAATTATTTAGAAGCTGGTAGATCGAGATTTCAGCTGAGTTTTGACGTTGCATCAAAAATTCAAATAAAAATGCTGATGAAAAAAGGTAATAAATCGTATTCTATTATCTATCGAATTTCATATGCTATATTTAATATACATCATTCATAATTGTTTATCAGAAACGAGTTTATCGAAATAACAGATATATTTTGAAAAGTTGCTCGAGCAATTTATCCAGAAAAAATCAAGTTTCCTTTAATACATAAAAGAAATATTCAAATTCAAGACAATCCAATTCTACAAAAGAATCAAAGTCTTGAATTGGAACAAAGAAGATTGTATTTTCAAAGAGGTAGAATAAAAAGTTAAAGATGGGGGAACACACCTTCCAATAAGTCCAACCGAAAACAAAAAGTTTTTCAACAATAGGACAACTTATATGTTTGATAAGATGGATAAAAATTGAAATAGTATTTGATGTTACAAGACAAATAAATAAATTTTCTTATAATGCTATATACTATTTGGAATAACCTATGATATTAACTTACCAAGAAATGATCAATATTAGAGAATTGGACGTTCACGTCAAAGAAATCCCAGGATCAATTGGTTATTGGACTAGAGTTTCTCGAGGAACAAAAACTTTGAAAACGGTCAGAGAATGGAATGGAATTCATAGCAAATGATAGAGCGTGGAAAATCCAATGGCCACGAGCTCATTCTCAATATACTTCCAAGTAAGGATGCTATATGAACAATATAAGGCAAAATATTTTACTACTTTATTGATTCATGGGCTCGAATCTATAAGGCAAAAAGAGGAGTTTTTCTAAAAGAATTGGAAGAAGAATTACCTCGTATTGTTGGACGAGATTCCACTAAACAAATCTCAATCTTATGTAAATAGATTAAGATGACAAAAATATTAGTCAGAGATTCTAGACAAACACATTGGTACAAAGTAAAAACATCGTCAATTTATTTTCATCATACAAGAGCATTATGTTATGAAACAATTTTCTATAGATTTTTAAATCAAGTGCTCAAGAAAACGAGACTACAATATTATTGTTCACAACACCATGTGATCAAAATGTCATAACTCAGAAACTAAGAAATGCATTTTATAAAAAATTTCAATCCAATTTCGCAGCGAGCGTGGTGATGTATGAAAACTTCCGAACTCAAAAATCAAGAATTCTATACGATTTGGAGAAACAATGCTCCAATTGAGAAATATAAGGACCTTCGATCAAAAGAAATAGAATTTCTCAAGATAGCTCTATACCAGAATGATATAGAGTTTGAACCAAAGTATCCCTATGAGATGTCAAGAAAATGACCAAAGAAAATTACAATGAAGATCATTTGGCTTTGTGAGATAAAAATCAACTCAAAGCCAACCTTAAAATCAAGGAAGACAAATAATATCAATTTGTCAGATGGAAGAATACTCCGATGAACATAATTGATCAAAATGATATGCAAATAATTATCAAGGGACATATGGACCTTGGACTAATCAAGGTGAAATTTCACTTTATAACAATCTTTTTTGTAAGAAATCATTATAAGATAAAAAGAAATAAATTCATATTAGTTTATAATAACCAATAAATTAATAAGATTATGGAGTTTGATGGGTATTTTATACTTAGTAGAGAACATTTGATTTTTTACATATATAACGCCAAAATATTTTCTAAATTTGATTGTAAGTCTGGTTTTTTTCAGACATGGATGTAGGAAGAAGTTAAGAAATTCACAGTTTTCTCAATACCACAAGGACACTATATTTGGGAAGTCTTACAAAAGAGATTGACTAATTCACCCCTGATATTTCAAATAAAGAAGAATAATCTATTTAATGATTATTTCAAATTTTTGTTTGTCTATATTGATGATGTTTTAATATCATGTAAAAATATGGAAGAATATATCAAATACTTGGAGATTTTCTTTAAAGTTTGTAAAAAAGAATGATTGATTTTATTTGAAAAGAAAGCATTCATTGACAAGAAATATTGATTCATCGGAACAGAAATCGATGAGTTCAGAATAATTTTGCAAGAACACATAGTGGAAAAAGTACAAATTTTCCAAACAATTTGAAAGAAAATAAACAACTACAAAGTTTATTAGGAGTTGTTAATTTCGCTGGGATTTTTATTAAAAACATATCAAAACGCTGGAAAATATTTAGTCAGTTATTGAAAAATATACAAAATTTATATGGATAGAAGAACACACACTAAGCCAACTAAAGGAGATTTGTAAAAATCTTCAAAATATGGCTATTCCTCAAGGTGAAGATGATCTGATAAGATATACGGGTGTCAGTGATCATTGGTGGACAACATTTTTAACAAATCTCACACCAGAAGGAGAACAATCCTGCATGTATTGCAGTAGTTTATTCTAAGAAGCAGAAGTCATAAGATGACATATAAGCGAAAAAGAAATTATGCAGTAAAAATGATTTTTGAAAAATGACCATTATTTTTACTTGTAAAAAAATTTACTTTGAATGTTGACAAACACAGTTGAAAGCTTTCTTGAAAAATAGAACATAATCTCAACCTGAGAAAGTAAGAATATTAATATGACAAAATTTATGTCAAAATTATATTTTTGATATTGTGATTATTAAATATCATGAAAATACTCTTGCAAATTTCTTAACAAGAGATGGACAACGACGACATCGATGTATACAGAGGCATTTGAGGGAATACGTTGAAATGCTGAAATGCTTCAAAACGAGTTCAACAAGCTTGTCCTAAATGCAGAAGTTGCGCGTAAGCTGCATCAAGCCGATAAGAGAAATGTCTCTGATCGATTTACATGATATTTGCATATCCAAGGCATCGAGAAACCAACGGGTTCCCAAATGGATAGTTTTCGAGTACAAGACTTTATACTTGTAACGGGGGATTTAACTACCTCGTAGCACAAGGGTTAAGTTGGGATCATCTCGAGATGAGTCAGCAAAAAAAAATTTAATTCCAGATCTATATCTAGAGTTTTCAAGTCGGGATTAAAAAGTGAGAGATCAACCTTAGACCTCATACAGATAAAATGATAGATCTAAGGTTGGTACTAATGAATATGTAGTTTATCCATTTCAAGTATATCAACATAATTTAGAGAAAAAAGCAAGTTCTATCAGAATTTATTATACAGATGCATGATGAGTCATAAAAAAAAATCAATCATCTGAAACATAGTATATAGGTTTGAAACCTTGTGTAACTATATATCTTTGATCTAAATGTTTTTAAGAACATACTTCATAGGCATAACAATGACACGTACTATAATTATGAAGATTGTGGATATTTTTTGAAAATTTAAAAGATTAGAGTTCAAACAAATATTTGGAAGAATATAAATTAAAAAAAAAGTTAAGTTTGGAAATAAAAAGTTAGTAATAGTTTGTCCTAATAATAATAAATAGCAGCTCTATAGATAGATCCTATACATGCAGTGATAAAATCACCAAAATAATCGTAGCTAACTCGGGTGAACTCATTCGATACGTGTTAAAAAAATTTAAATCCAAAATTTAACTTTTTGAAGATATATTGAAGTAGGCAATATTTTTCACTCCATGTATTTATTATTATTATCGTGAAAAATTTATAATTTTAATGGATAAACTGATGACTACAAACTAATATATATTGTTTTAAAATGCGATTTAAAGATCTTGGATCGTCACATGAGCATCGCGATTACTTACAACGGACAATCTCTAGAAATTGTCGATATGATGTTTATTTCTAGGGAAAAATTTTAGGTCTTGCACTATCATCCTTCCTTTTTTTAACATATAACAATCTTGGACCATATGACACAATTGTTACAGTTTAAAGGTATCGAATCAACAATGAGATTTAAAATCTTTGTAAAATCCGTGTTTGACTCAAAATTTATCATAATTTTGTTTAAAAATAATAAGGATTGTGTCGATAGAATAAAAATTCATATATATTAATTCCCTAAATTGATTGTGATAGATTGATGTAGAGTATGTCTCTAGACGGTCTCACATATCATTATCCTGTGAGACGGATCAACCCTACCGATATTCACAATAAAAAGTAATACTCTTAGCATAAAAAATAATACTTCTTCGTGAATGATACAAATAAGAAATTCGTATCACAAATACAATCCGTGAGACAGTCTCACACAAGTTTTTGTCATTGATGTAACTTCGATTCCTTTAATCCCCATCATATGAAATTTGCCAAATTGATTATAGGATGATTGTGCTTAATTGTTAAATTAAAATTTTAATGTAAATTGATCTATTTTTTTGAATAATTTCTCTCCTACATTCTAAATGACATAAGTTATAAAATCCGGTAATCTTTTCAAGTTTCAACAAGAATTTGTTTGAAAAGGGGAAAAAAATAAAAATAAACCGACATGGTATTTTTTTTAACGGCAAAAACTTGTGTGAGACGATCTCACGGGTCGTATTTTGTGAGACATATATCTTATTTGTGTCATCAATGAAAAAATATTATTTTTTATGCTAAGAGTATTACTTTTATTTATGAATATCGATATGGTTTATCCGTCTCACAAATAAAGATTCATGTGATTGTCTCATAAGAAACACATTGTTTTTAACCTAATCAGTTATTTTGTTAAGAAAATAATCTCCTTGCATTTATTTCACCCCAAAACGAGTCTCATAAACACGGGTGTTCAGAGTAATTTTTGTGATGCCATGGGGCGACTTTGAACACAAATTAAAAAGTAAAGGGGTTAAAGTACATGATTGTTCGCCAAGAAAATAGTCACACTTACGAATACCACCACCCGCACAGACTTCGTAAATGTAAAACCCTAAAATTCACCACCTCATATGTATCCACTTGATGCAAACAAACCCAACCGCAGACAAAGAAATCCGGTAGTTGTTGAGCCTTGTAGGTATACATTGATAAAATAAATGGAAAAGTAATATAATAATTAATTATAAGTATAGATGAATGTGTTTGATTCGTGTTTTCCTAGTTTGTACTAAATTTGATGATTTACTTGAAGATTCGGGTACGGCTTTCTGATCTAACGA
The DNA here is from genome assembly GCF_025594145.1 of Primulina tabacum. Taxonomy (NCBI): domain Eukaryota; kingdom Viridiplantae; phylum Streptophyta; class Magnoliopsida; order Lamiales; family Gesneriaceae; genus Primulina; species Primulina tabacum. The sequence goes on along the minus strand of NC_134564.1, from coordinate 37,456,506 downwards.
CCTTGACGTGAATGTAATTACAGCTTTTTCATTTTAGTTTTGTATTTACTTGTGCACAATTGCAGCGAATGTTTTGTGGCTGTTTTTGTTGTTTTATTCGGTTTAATCTCTGTATTCGTTTGGATTTCATGGAGCGTCGCGACGAACGAATTGGTGGGATTCTGAAATTTCTTTTATGGGATTTGTAGGTACTTGGAATTATACAGCCACAGAGAGTATCAATCTGGTGTTTCCTAATTTGGGGTCGAATGAGTTGGAATTTACGGGAAACCCAAAGCGTGGGGCTGGCAAGAATTTGAAGAGCTCTGTTGATTGAATTTCAATTCGGTAATCGTGGGCGAAATTTCCAGGCGCGTGTGATTGTGGAACGGATTTATGATGGATGAAGCCCCAAGCACCTCCAATTCCCTGCCTCCTTTCCTTGCAAAAACTTATGAAATGGTTGATGATCGGTCTACAAATTCTCTTGTATCGTGGAGTCAAAAAAATAATAGCTTCATTGTGCAGAATCCGACAGAATTTGCTGGAGTCCTCTTGCCTAAATTTTTTAAGCACAGCAATTTTTCCAGCTTTATTAGGCAGCTGAATACATACGTAATTGTTTTGGTCGTTTGGTTTTTAGCTATGGCTTTGATAGATTTTGGACACGCGAAAATTATTCTATCTATGTTAGCTTATAGGTTTCGCTTGCAGGGTTTCAGGAAAGTTGATCCTGAGCAGTGGGAATTTGCAAATGAGGATTTTGTCAGAGGCCAGCCACAACTTTTGCAGAATATCCATAGACGCAAACCAGTTCACAGTCATTCCACACCAAATGTGGCAACTTTACCTCCACTAACTGAAATGGAAAAGAAAGGGTACGAGGATGATATTGAGAGGGCAAAGGGCGATAAAGAATCCCTTCAGTTGGAATTGCAGAGACGCAAAGAAGAGCAACAAGGACTTCAAATGAAGATGAGGGCTTTGACAGAACGTGTGCAAAATATGGAACAAAGCCACATAAACTTGTTATCCTCACTGGCACGAACGCAACATGAACCAGCTGTTGCTCTTGATCTTATCCCGCAAACTGAAGCTCATGATAGAAAAAGAAGATTTCCTGGAAATAGCTTCTTCTACGATGAAAGGAGCATGGAAGATAATCAAGGGGTTTCTTCTCAGATTTCGTCGATGGAGCATATAGATGTTGATTCACTTTTGACCCTCAACATTGAAGTGTTGGAGCAGCTGGATTCTTCTCTTATGTTGTGGGAAAAAATAGTGCTTGATGCCCGTGAAGGTTTAGCGCAAATGTATTCGCCTTTGGAGTTGGATGAATCTACAAATTGTGCACCTAGCCCTACCATATCTTACACCCGACTAAATATTGATGTTGAGTCCAGGACTTCTGGGATTGACATGAATTCCGAGCCTAATTCTGCTGTTGTTCCTGTGGACCAACCTCCTATTGAAGAACAAGCAGTTGGGACATCTAATACCGCAAGAGCTGGGGACAATGATGTTTTCTGGGAACAATTTCTTACTGAAAATCCCGGTTCAAATGATTCATCTGAAAGTCAAACAAGGAGGAAAGATGAGGAGGGGAAGAGAAATGAACAAAAACCAGTTGATCGTCGGATGTATTTGTGGAATGTAAGGAGTGTAAATAACCTTGCGGAGCAGTTGGGACATCTTACTTCAGCCGAGAAAACTTGATACCAGTTGGTAATGTGTTAATTCTTTTTGGTTGATGTACTTTTCTAGGTGTATTGCTTGGATTATGCAATTATAGATATGGCTTGTGTGATCTTGCTGTAGATAAACATTTGATGTATAAACTCCACTTTATGTGAATATATTATGATGTTTGGTCGAGAATTTTTTAATGTTATTGCACATATTTTTCACTGAACATGGAACTGCGTGAAAACTCCGATACTTTGCATGCATGAACTTCAATTCATAAACAAAGATTGATACTTATCATTCATGTAACAGTATTATTTTAGTGTTAGCTCAAATTTTTTTTGTGTTTTTGCACATCATTGTCACTGGACATGAGACTGCCTAAAAACTTTGATTCTTTGCATGCCTGAACTTCAATAAACAAAGATTAATATTTATCATTCATTTAACAGAATTATTTTACATTTTGACTATGCGATCATTGGAAATGTGCTGCTAAAGTTCTTACATTAAGCTCTGGGCTATTCTCTGTTTTCAGGGTCAACATCCCCTGTTCAGCTCAAACCATACTTGCCGGAAGACCTTGATTATGAGATGATGATATTCATCGCAATTAAATGTCAGATAACAAGCCAAGAGTTCTTCAAGCTCTTCTGTTCGTCGAATTCCTTTCTCCATTATCATCTCAATCATCGACTCTCGGAAGTCCTGTTGCGGGTTTAATGAACTCTTCACCACTGCAAAGCCATCAAACATGGTTCCTCCCTCCATCACTTGCCTCTTCGGAACCTTCTTCTTCAACATCTTTCTTGATTTCTTCATTTCTTCTAGTGCTTTGATTTTGCATTCTGTTCTTGGAGAATATACATTTACGTTGTTGTCCTGCTTTGTTTTCCTGCTATGAGATTCCCTGCTTCTGTATGCAGCCTTTTTTTGAGACTCATTTTTCAATTTTATGTTCTTAATATCAACGTCTTCAAAAATCTGCCATTCTGAAATTGATACTCTTTCAGAAGGACAATCTTCATCAATTGAGCTTAAACTCCAGTTGGGAAAAGAAACATCATGCTGCTTTCTTGGATTTGAAACTGCTGACTCAGAATATTGATCCTCCGTTTGAACCATGATCTGTTCTTTTTCAAATATATCCTTGTGTTCTTCATCTTTCACCCTCGAACCTCCATCGTTCGGTTCTCTTAACCGTTGATCATTTATTACACCATGCTCCACCTGTTCTTTTTCTTTCATCTTCTTTATATCTAACACCATATCATTGAAATTCCACCTTTCTTCACATCCTGGCACCTCCTTATCTCTAAACTGTAAGCTCTTAAAACTTGAAACCGGAACCTGAGACTCATCATCGGAGTCATACCAAAGAGGGTTCATTAATCCCCCTGTACTCCGCCTTCCTTCGACCTTTTCTTCAGTAAACGAAAGCCTCCAATAAGCATCATCTTCATCCATGCTATAGAATCTTCCTTCCCTCCAGCAGGGAGGCAACGATGAATTGGGGGTCGGGAAATCCACCTTACCTCTCTGTTGTTCCTTGACTGAATTAGTCTCGAGATTCCCACCTCTTTTCTTGAACTTGTTAATCCAAGTAACTGGAAACACACGACCAATTATAGAAGAAGCCGTAGTAGCGGATGAAGAGGGGTGGTCGCATTTCTTTCTACCCCAATTCATTTTCATTCAAGAAGCTAGATGAATAATGGATTGAATAAGAAGCTGAGGATGGAGAATGGGGCGTATATTCTAATTATTGGAAGTGTAAGAGTTAGTGTATGTGTGCAGTTAGGAGATGGTTAGAGGGTTAATAGGGATGTGGCTTTCATACTCTTATTTATTTCAAAAGAAAGCCCCGCCTTAGATCTTGTGACCACTTTACTTTACTCACATTATCCCACTTTCTGGTTTGTACCTTGTCCACTTTTATAGAATAGCTGTTCTTAGTTGAGGGGACCTTATTTTTAATATTATCTTTTTGTAATATTTTCTTCCTCTTATGATTATCCCATTTATCTAACGGAAAGTCCATATTCTGTGTTTTTATTCCATTATTATTATTAGCCTCAGTTCCATATTAGTTGAATTTGTAACTTTGTCACAAGTTTGTTTAAATATACATTTTGCCTTGTCTTTCATTTTCCCGTAGGCGAGCCAGTTGAGTTCATCAATGCCCCGAATGTGTTTGTCACTTATTCACATTTATTTTTACGTGTATGGGCTTCATGATCTTTTTATGTAGAACTCACATGTGAAAATGAACGTGGATAATTGGATATATTCTTTGGTAATTTTATCATAATAGTATCTTATTAACCCATAAAAACCGAAAATCATTGCATCCAAAATGTCAAAATCATGTCAAATATGGGGATTTAATCTTACAACTTTCCATTACTCTTGATAACATTACTTTTTTCCAAATTCATAAACCCAAGATGAAACCCAAAAAAAAAAAAAAAAAAAGAAAAGAAAAACGGAAAGGAAAAAAAAGAAGAAAAAGTGCAAGTAAAAGAAATTGTGATTTAGACATGGTCAATCATTCATTTGTTTGTGTGGACCATTTTCTTCTCTGTTTGATGTATATTATTGTTTAAATATTATAATTACAGTGAAATTTAGCAGTAAAAGTCTACGCATGCTTTCGTTTAATCTAAGAAATACATGAAAAATGATCTGTTGCCCGTACCGTTCCTTCAGTGATATCTTAATTCTACTGCTCTGAATAATGCAAATACGTGAATATTGTAAAATTTGTACTGTTGTTTATTCACGTCTAATTGGAGCTTCTTTCCCCAATTTTACCGTGTCCTTTACTGTTGTTTTCACTAGCATAGCCTGTTCGATTTGTATATGTACTGTTCCATTTAAACTTCCCTTCCCGTCAATAATTTGTGGGTTTTCTGAGTTTTCGTAAAATAAATTGGATTGGAATGGGTGAAAATATCTAAAATTTCGTGTAAAAAGACGGAAAATTTCATTCTACATTTTTTAACAATTTACAAAGAGGATAGATCCAACTCCTCTTTTGTTATTTGGTAGCTTAAAATATTTTTAGCGAATAAAAGAAAAAAGAAGCAGGAAAAGGTTTGCTATATCTGTTTAAATTTTCTCATTAATTTTCATGGGCCAATAGGCGACAACCTCTGTCAAAGGCCCAATCTTCTTCGCAGGCTGATGGCGCCTTTTCGAAACGGGACTGGCCCGTCAAATTAGTGACCCACTTAATTCATAATCGGTGGCAGTGCTGACTTCTTTTTAGCGAATGATTATTTTGCTTGTGTGTAAATTACTTATATTAGATAATTTAATTTCTTTAATATTAATATTAATATTTGATTTTTTCAAATTAGCATTAAAGATATTTCTTAAAAATAAAAAAATCTAACAGATATACCGAAAATTAGTGGATGACTTCTTGAATTGGACAAGCCTACGAGACATTATTTTATTCATAGAAGACAAAAATTAATTCTCAAGTCGTTGGTGAAACTATATTATTGCATAATATCCAATCTTTTATTGTTCCAAATATCAAATATGAGTCTAATGGAATGTCCTAAAAGAGGAAAGTCCACAAAGAAATCCAACTGATAGTGCTGAAATCTGCTATGAATCTATCTAGTATTTAACATTGAGGACCTACCAGAGAAACACCTTCCACAGGAGACTAACTTCAGCAAAGCATCTGGCCCCCTTTTTCTAACTCTCAGGCGCGAAAGCTGCATTTAAATATACACTTTGAGTCGTTTGCAGGACGTCCATGTTGGGGAAAAAAATCAATCTCCAAGAATAAATGCAAGTGCAATAGCAGGATGATGTCCATTTTCCGTTCCAATTCAGGCTATTAGAGAGCAAGGTAAGTATATAGTAGCTTTGCAGAACTAATTAGAACCTTTTTACATTCTTTAAGCTATATGATGACAAAACACGACATATTCGATATCAACTATGATGATAATATACATGAAGATTAATTTAAACAGATGCAATCCAATGTCTCAGCTCTCGTATGTCTCATATCATGGTTGTGTTTCTGGCAATGGATATATGAACTATATTTCACTTAATAATATTTTTGATGAATTGATTGTGTTGCTTGGTTACATTTTGTTTCCACAAATTTCATAATGTCTTAAGTCCGATCCGTAACTGTTTTAAAACTAAAACATAATTCACCAAGTAAATGCATGCAAATAGCTTATATAATTACTTTATATTTAGCCTTTCCATTTTGTCGTAATATTCAAGATTTTATCACAAGAGCTGATGTAACACAAAATCATAATCTTTTAATAATTTTACCTTACGGTGGGAAACTCTTGGAGGGTTCCAGCAAAACAATCTCCTCGATCTTGATTCTAGTTTCCTGCGAAGGGAAAGAAATATACCCTTTAGAAACTATATCCCTGTAGGAGTTGATACTTCATAGTCAACAAAAAAGCAATACAAAATTGATAGCAGTGGTTTTCTAAACAAAAGGCAGCAGCACTCACAGATTTTGTCGTTCAAGCTTTTCAGCAATGGAAATCCCTTTGCCTTTTGACCATCCACTATTTCGTGAACAGACCTCTGCATGCCTAAATACATGAGCAAGGGAAACCTTACGTCTAACAAGGCTAAGACTTGGTTTACTGTCTCCCGTTTTCATGTGATCTGGAAATAAGGTTGTATCAGATGTCTTTTGTGATGTTACTCTTCTAGGAAAAGCTTCAATTTCAAGAGTTTGGGTTGTATCCACTCCAGCAGACAACTTGTCTTCACCTCTCAGTTTGAGAACACCATTGTTTTTTGGAATATATATTCCACTACTGGTAAGAAGATTAAGGTTTGTGTCCAAATGAGGTGGATCCCGAGATGTTGGTAATGAAATTTGACCTGGCCTAACATCATCTTTTGAGTGACAGATAATCTTGATGGTCACTGAGGATCTCAGAACAGTTTCGAAAGCTTGTATGATGTGTGGTATAAACTTTTCAGCCTTAGGTTTTGCCAGCTGAGAATTGAACAGCAATTGCACAGTTGGAGCTGCAAGTAAGACCAACGGTAAAGACATGTGTAGGGTATGGGATGTATTTTGTTTAACATATCCTTTCAACATGCAATCTTGTTATACAATAACAAGAACGATTCGGTGACATTAGGACATACTGTGTTGCAAGAAAATAGTACCGGCGCCATAACTGAGTGAAATCAGCTTCGCATCCCGATACATCAACTCTTTTATGCTATGGATTGGGATCTTTTCCAGAACTTCCAACCAAATTACTTCTATTTCTTGACGAACTTTACCATGGAATTGAACCTCATTTATGTTATCTTTACCATTTGTCGCAGTGTAAACCTGTCGAGGAACCCGATCTTTGATACGTCTTGTGGCATCCGAAATAATTCCTTTTAGCTTGGCATTACAGTAAACATTTCCAGAATTTCCAACTTGAGCAGCAAGAACATCAGTATCAATTTTCCCTCGTTTCTCTTTGGAAGAAAGTGGACCGTGATTAAAACTAGTACGTGAAGAGGAACTGTGTAGCATGTACTGTTGATCCGGAGCCAGTTGCAGAAGCGCAGCTGTCAGCCAAGTTATCCTGTCATTTGACACCCGCAGCTGTTTCTCTGCTTCAGATAACGTTTTAAGAGCTTGACGCAGTTTCTCCATGTCTTCTTTTGTTACTGTAAAAAACAAACTTTTTCTGAGTCGCAGAAAGGAACACAAGATCAAGTCATGCTCCACGATAAGACCTCACATTCTTGCCGGTGAAAAAACTTTCTTGTAGGCCTTCCTTTCAGGAAATCATAGCTTCCAGCAAGAATATCAGTTATGAGAGTAGCAAGCTGTGACATCAATGCCAATGGCTCAACACCAGATTCCATGATATGTCTCAGATTCTTCACTGTATTTACAGTGTCTGCAGATAATGCTATATCAAGTAGGTCCACTAACTTTTCATCTGAAATGAGCCCAATCTGCAACTCATCAAAACAAATCCTCAAGTATTTTTATGCGTCTGGTTTACAAATGTACATTACACACCCACACGTGCAAAATAATGCTATGTAAGAACCATACCAGTTCCTGTACAAGACAAACAGAAATTCTATGTCCAAGAAAACTTAATTGTTCCAACGTCATCTCAGCATCCCTAAGAGATCCATCTGACCTGGATGCAATAAGCTTCAGAGCATCCATATCAGTATCTAATTCTTCTTTAGTTGCTATCGACTGCAAAGTATATATTATGTCTGCATCCTTCAACTTCGAGAAAAAAAATTTCTGGCACCTGGATATTATTATGTGAGGTAATACATCAAAACTTGAACAAACAAGGACAAAAACTACATGCCTAGGGGCACGAACGATGAACTTCAAGATTTCCTTCCAACAATCCGAAGAAAAAGTATCACATTCATCAAATATGAATACTCTGTATCGAGACTGAGGTTGTGAGGAAATCATATTGTCAAGAACATCAATTATGCCTTCCAAGTCAATGTTACTAACTGGTCCTATCTCCATAATATTTCGGTTTTCTCCCATGTCATGTGCAGAACAAGATCTACAAAATCCACAAGGTTTTGAATGTTTCAAAGATTGGCAATTCAAAGCTCTGGCAAATATACGGGCACAAGAGGTTTTACCAGTTCCATGAGAACCATAAAACACATAGAGCGAACCAACCTTCTGCTTTACAACCACATTTGAAAGAGCCTGTGCCACCAAGTTCTGGCCCACCAGGTCTCTGAATGTTCTTGGCATATATCTTTGTGTAAGATTTTGATGCATGCCATTGCGGTTTTGCCTTCGAGATTTGTGTTTCTCAGGTGATCTATTTCTTGATGCAAAGTTGAAGCAAATCTCCTGCTTGAGGAGATTGTTAGCAAAAATACCTAAATCTCCTGAATAATCATGCTCCCACACAGAATTGTCCACATTTCCTTGAGATCCAGAAGAATCCAGCAACAGAGGTAATGCTTCACCATCAGATTTGGTAGATGAGCTTGAACACTCCGATATAGCAGGCATGTGAGAGATATCCCTCTCTTGAGAATTAGAACTACCTTTCTCTAACCTTGCATCGGTTAAAGCACAAGAGAGGCTCCGGCCTGCCATGTCAGGAAATGACTTCCCTCTGTGATGAATGCTCGACCAATTCCAAGAAATGCTATCTTTTGGAGCACCCGGAATAATTTGCCCTGTATCATACTCTTGGCCCGTTTCTTCTACATGATATTTCTGGGAATCTCTGTCTCTAGGAATAGAGGCCATTGAATTTTTACTTTGACTCTGAATTTCTCGGGCTGCAATATAAGGTTGGTTTTTTCTTGAACCTCGAAACCTGCACCTTTTCACCCTATTTATACTATTACCATAACTGTGGCAGCTTCCTCTTACATGTTCAGCCTTTTTTTCAACTCGTCTCTGCCTCACATTGTCAATATTTCGAGATGAAGCTCCATCCTCACATTCAGCTGTAACATCTTTTACCTGGTCAGAGTGCGTTTCAAGATGTCTATCTTCTCTATGGCCTGATTTTGTTTTCACACTCCTGTCTCTCAAATTTGAAATTTCAAAGACACTATCAGAGACCATAACATTACCAAGTTGTAAGCAATCATCGTTCCAACCCGTGATATCTTTTTCAAGTGATCTTTCATCTGATTCTTCCCTCTTAGCTCTTCTGCATTCATGTATCATGTTCTCAATTCTGAGGTTAGTAGCAGCGGCAGCACCTCCATTATGCCTGCTAAACTGAACTGTAGCCGCTCCTGATACTGGTAGAGTAGTAACTGGGGGGGAGATTCTTGATTCTTTGCCAAACTCCATTATAGGTAGCTCATCGCCGACAGATTGTCTTGCATTGTATAAAGCTTCCCTTTCACCACCTTTGTAAATCTCATCAACAATAGGAGAGTGCCAAGAACGTGGACTAGCAGAAGGATCTCTCAGAGACCTCGATCTTTGAAGGACAACAAGGTCCCTCATAAGAGCTTTATCGGCCAAGATGGAACTTTGCCTGTAATGCACATGATTCTTCAAATGGATGCAATTTGTTAGGTGGATGTGGTTGCGTTGATGGTCGCTAACATTACCATTCACATCCTTCAGTATTCGGTCTCGAACAACCTTAGTCATGATTGGAAAATAAACGGATCCAACCGAGATGTTAATGGATTACGTCAAGATAGGAAGCTTATGATCCTCGTAAGTTTTTATTATTTCGACTAGACAAGTCTTCAACACCCACCATCAAAGATTCCATCCATTGCCTTCTAACGATAAAAAGCCTAGAGTTCAGTAACGGCGCCCCAAAATTCCAAATACAAATTCTTGAATAAATATGTACAATTTATCATCTGAGACATAAAAAACTACGCATATCAAGAACAAAACCCACCTAATTTCAACAAACTACAGACTTTTCTCATCTCCAAAAACCAACTGTCAGCTTTAGGAACAGTAGTGCATGCAGTTGTTTCTTCCCTCAACTCATCAATCTTGTGGTTCTAGCATTTCAACAAACAGTAGCAATATTCTTTTTTTAAGCGGTATAAAACGTTAATGCGCGAAATGGGTGGCCAGAAAATCTCCGACACATGGAGACAAAAGAAATTCTCACCTCAATCTCACCGACTCACCACCGCCACCAGAGCAAGCTACCCATTGCCTTCATTAAGCGACAGCAAATCGTGCAAGAACAACCTTCTCGCCATCTCAGATCTTTTTCTCCACAATCTCACGAGAGCAATTCTTTCATTAAAAACGATGGAGACACCATTAATATGTCAAAGAAGCAAATAATACATACATGGGAGTGCGGTGCGAGAGGCCGAGAAATAGACGCATAAACAAACAAAGAAAGAATGAGAATTGTTGTTATATGGAACTGGAAGCTGGCGGTGTTGTTGACTCTTCACAGAAATGCACCATAACGGGATACTGCAACAAGCACCAGTGCTCCATTCATTTTTTTAACATTCGTTAACATATACATACATCAAATATTTATTGTATATATTTTTTATGATCATACTATGGCTTAGGCTTGCACGGGTTAAATTTTAAGACAACTCATTACCTGCAAAAACAAGTTAACAAGATAAATTATATTGACCAAAATATACATGTGCGACATATTCATTCAAAAACGTATCAGTCTTAAAATCAAATTTCCGAACATTAATCAAATATTTACTCACGCCATCGAAAACCCTCTAACTTGTTCCATCCTATTCCTATGTACAATAATCATGAAATTATTCTCTTAATATGTGTAGATTACCTATAAATTTACTGCGGGATCTTTTAAGTGTTAAATCATTAATAATGTATGGGCGTAGGATAATACATGCACATGGAATGATTCCTTATTTTTGTGAAGTATCAAGCTAAGAAAAGAATCGTGCTAATTGGGTGAAAATAATTTACATTTAGCAAACAAATAAATAAATTAGCAAATGCACTGAATTTTTTTACATATTTATTTTGAGGAAATATGTATTGAAATTAGTATGACCAAATTAAAAGGTCCATTTTTTCAAAAAAAAAAAAAAAAAAGGCCGTTGGGATATGTACGGACACAGGTGGGACGGAATTTTGAAAGGGTAGTTGAGACGTTTGCATTTCGTTCGTTTCAAAATTAGATTAAAAAAATATATTAAACAATATATATAAAGTATTAGGTTGCACACCAACAAAAACAATATGCCCACACAAACGATAAATATATGAAATAATATTAAAATATCATATGCAATAATTTTTTTTATCATAACTAAATTTGTAAAAAATATGAAATAAGCACATAAAAAGAAAATTTGTAGGAACATGAGTTGACCGGAGGAATAAAAATTTAAAGCTTTGTTGAATAACATAATTGAAATATTAATGTGATATATATATATTGAGGTTGATATAGTATATTAATTGATAATTTAAAAGCATTGGAGCGAGGCAGTCGGGTAGCCCTCTTTTATTTTTTTACAAAAAAAAAAAATAAATAATCTATTACTCTTAATTATTAAATAATCAAGAATGGTCAGTTAGTTTATAAGCCCATTCATCAAATCAGGTTCAAGTCCCAACTGTTCAAGAATAATGATGAATAATGTCGCTATTAACATTAATCAGTCAATAATAGAATCGTCATTTTAAGTTATCCTTAATTTTTCTATGGAATTTCAAGTTAACGAGGTGATTTGGTTAATACAAATGATTTTGGATCAACGATGACATTTAATCGATTTACTTTTAAGATTAATGTCCTGACACTAAATCGACTGAATATTTTCTGAACCAATATTTTCCCTCTCATAAATTATCATGGTTGCGTACGTGAAATTAATTTTTACATGATTAACCATTATGTATTTATTCATTGTTAGGCCGGGGATTGAAATCGAGTTAAATGTCAGAATGCTTCATTGGATTCTCTGCAATGGAGTTTTTTTAGTGTCATGTGTTTCAGATTTCAATAATGGCTCTTACAATCAATCTGGCACCATGTGCTTCCTAATGTATTCAACAACTTGTTGATTGGACCAGTTGACAATAGTTTCACATTGTGGAATACAGAATTTGTATCCAGTTTTTCATTTTTATTCTTTTCACATTGCGATTTCTTGATTATTACATATACACCCGTGACTCGACTAGAAACAATGATTCTAAAATTTACTTAATATTTTAGTAGGATGTATTGAACTCTATTGTTACAATTTTTTTTAAGAACTCTATTATTAGATTAAGATAATATAATGCATGCTAGTTTGGAAATTCTCGAAGAATGTGACAATTTGGCGGCTTGAGATAAAAAGTTGTGCCAAAACGGGAAAAAGTATTTTTTAAAAAAAAAAAAAAAAGAGAGAGAGAGAGAGAGAGGAAAAATTAGCAACCAGTTTGTTTAGCAGCTTTAAGTCTTTACATGTGGATTGGGTTTATCGGACTTCAGAATTATGTGATTGGGTTTTGAGTTTGGGCCTTATCACGTATTTATTTTTATATGAAATAAATAAAATACTTATAATAAACTCCTAACCGAAGGGTCCTGAAATACATACATCCGAGCCCATTCTTTATTTTACAAGTGGGAGGCACTGCGCCTACCACACGCAATATAAGTGGACCAAAGAAAACCACATTAGAAAGGAAAGTGAAAACCATGCCACTGGATTTTTATATTTAAAGGAGGCAAAAATAAATTTTAATCTCTCGAGCGCAGAATCGAGTTCGAGTTTGTGCTCGTCTTCGCTTGTCAAATGCAAGTATGTCGCATTTATGATAGGCATACCCTCGCCACATTGCTTGTCAAATGCAAGTATGTCGCATTTTTTATTATTTTTTTTTTAAAATTTAAGTTCGGTTTCGGTATACCGAAATGTTTTCGGTATACCGACAAAATTTTCGGTGTCGATACGGTACCGGTATGAACTTTTTTCATACCGAAAATTCGGTATATACCGAATTTCCGGTATCAGTATCAGTATAGAAAAATTCCATACCGATATTTTCGGTACGATATACGGTACCGTAGTTCGATACGGTATACCGTACCGTACCCACCCCTACACATGCTATAGTTACTGCATCAATTCTCTAAAGTGCTCAGCCCCCACATATCAAGAGCCATGTACCATCATCTTCAACATTGCTCTATATAATATATAAAAATCTTGATAACGAAGAATTATTACAGAGAAATCTTGAATTAGTTGCTAGTATTCTTTTAGATGGGCTTGCTGATGTTTAATTAATATCATGCTATTTGATACCCCGCGGATGGGCCTGAGTCCACTACCTCTTGCCCATCCTAAGCCCAAATGAAAGACAGGCCCATCAAGGACCATGTATTCTCTTATAAATACCAGGTTTGAGTGTTCAATTGATTAATTCAATATATTGTTTTCAGCAACACCCTTAGCTGTTCCCCCTCATATATCCTCAGTCTATGCCAAGACACCCTTCTGGCCCCCTTCTAACGATATTATTTGTGATTTCAGGCTTTTGATAATTTCAAAACATGCGTCTGGACTAGTGACACTTACTGGAAGCGGACCAGGTATTCTCCTAAAAATATCAGGTTTGAGTGTTCATTTGATTCGATATATTGTTTTCAGCATCACCCTTAGCTGCTTCCCCATATATCCTCAGTCTCTGACTTGAGCGTCGGAGGGGCTACGCCAAGACATCCTCATGGCCCCCTTCTAACGATATTATTTGTGATTTCAAGCTCATGGTAATTTCAAAACATGCATCTGGACTAGTGACACTTACTGGAAGCGGACTCTAAATTTCCCGTGAGTATCACTATTGATTACCGTATTTATACAAATGATCTATCGATGATACCGTCGAAGCCAACATTAATATATACTCACATGTTGTGTTGGCTGAATCCTTTGTAATGCCAAAACAAACGTAAAGAAATCTGAGTTGCCTGTTTATCATAATTCAAGATGGTGTGTTCGAGGTTAAACAACCGGTTACAGCATATGAGTTTGGACAAGAAGCATGAATCATATTGTTTCCTAATATTATATTATAAATCTATTACCTCAACGAGACAAATGACAGCTGATTATTTGTCCGAGATAGTACCTTAAACTTTTATTCAACGGTGTTTATTTATTCTTACATATTAAAATAAATTGTGGATAGTTGGATATGCATTTGAGTAATGCTCTGAGAGCAGTTAATTTTCTAAAATCCTAGAGTGTTTCGGAGGGTAATTTTTTGCTTGACGCGAAATCAAAATGCCTACCAATGAATATAAAAAATAGTGTAGCAGAAGCTGAAGGAAAAATAATAACGTCCATTATCATTGCAAAATGTTGGCAAGTATTCTTCATTCCCACGTTAAGTACAGGCAATTATAGTTAAAAACAATCCCTCCGAGGTACAGTTGTATAATAAGGTACCACTCAAGTCAAAACTTTGAAATTTGGATCTAACATGTAATTTAAAAAAAAATTTACTTGCGAAACTACTGGTTCGTATATATTAATCTTTTTCTTTCTTTTAAAAAGTTGGGGTCCATCTCTTTTGCCACTTATTAGTAAGGGCCGATACCATGAACAGAGCTAGGTCCAAGGTATGGCATTTAATGTTTTTCTTTAAACTAATTGATTTCATAATTTATTGATCCTATTAAAAACTTAGAGCAGTTGGGCATTAATTTCGACAAATATATCTATACATACATATATATATATATATATACATGGATTGTACACTTTCATAGAAAAGGATATAAAACAATGATGTCAATTAATTGTATCTTGCCCTAGGCATGCCTTAAGATTTTAATAGTCGAGCTACTTTTTCAAGCTTCTAGCTTTACATATTTTAAATTATTTGCTTGGGACTAGTTTGTCTGGTAATGATGTCTAGAGCGCCAAAACAACTACAATTTTATCTAAATGTCTCTTCTAAACCCAATTATACATTAAATATTAATTAATATTTAATTAAGGGATCGGACGAATTAAAATTATAAAAATTCCAAAGTGATCATGAAACTCCTGGCATGCAACTACAGATTGACAGAACAATCATACTGCCAAATACATATATAAAATGTACCTATAAAATTTTTTAAATTCCTCTTTTAATCTAAGCAAGAGGGTTGGTGTTTTGTATTTCATATGTGCTTTAAAAGATTAGTCTGTCTATATATATAATTTTATCAACTGATCATACGTATAATTATAGCATGTGTATTATTATAAAGATAAATTGTTGATGGAATCGTATAGCGTGTTTGTTACTTAGAATAATGGTGTGTCCTTTAATTTTAAGTCAGACAGATCACTAATTACATTCCCCTAATCATAAGCCGTGTGCAATAATACCCTTCGTTTTTGGCAGCACTTAAAATGATCTGCCCATTTAATTTTTATTCAATCTCATAGTTTCCTGTCTATGAGCCTTCCATGAAAGACACGCTTCACAAATCACACAAGCTCCTATTTTTTCACAGGAACTGCAATGGTTTTTGGTTCTTGAATCCGAAATCTATCAAAAATTTAAAATCTTAATTATAAATCGTCGAGTAAAAGTAATTTTGAATAAACAAAATCAGTGGAAATTTTAAAAATTCTATATGGAGTATTTGTTTTGTTTTGTTAAAAAAAACATTTAAATTTCGATTCACTTGTTCTAAATCCCAGGTATGTCACGGATAGTTAGCTTTGCACGGCTTAATCCAGAACTCCTCAAGTTTCTGCCTACCCTCAAGAATTATAAAATAATATATATATACACCACTCGAAGTCTACATTGCTCGTATTCATTTTTCTTCTCTTCGCATGCAAAATGCTGAAATTTCTTTATATGTTTCTGTCTATCTTTCTTTCATTCCCGCGCTTTAGATCTTTGCTTTACTGAGCTAAATCTTTGCCACAGAGTCAAAGTTAGTGTCTTGCCTTTTCTAATTAGTATCTACTTCCTCCTATTGTTCTCTTCATTCACAACCACCCCTTTACTCTTTTTCAACATTTTTCCCGGAAACCGTTTTTCAAACTATTCATGGCCTCATGAACTAGATTTACGATTTCTGATATCCTTTTTTCTCAAATTTCATGGATCCAATCCGGCCCTCTCCAGCTACAAACAGAAGCAGATTAGCTAGAAAGTTTCGAAACGTTATTAACCTGAAAACATCTAAAAAAACTGGCTCGAATCCTGGATTTTGCCTGCTCATCCCCCAAGAAAAGCTCCGGTGCTGTGAATCTCACCAGTTCGAGAAAGAAGATGCGGAGGAAGCCAAAGAAGAGTCTAGAAACAGGGCTGCCATGGATGCCTTCGTTGCCAAGCTTTTTGCCACCATTTCAGCTGTTAAAGCAGCTTATGCGGAGCTTCAAATGGCTCAGTTTCCTTACAGTGGCGAGGCAGTACAGTCTGCGGATCAAGCTGTTGTGGATGAGTTGAAAGCACTTTCGGAGCTGAAACGTGAATTCTTGAAGAAACAATTTGATTCTTCGCCATCCCATGTGACTTTAATGCTTGCGGAAATTCAAGAACAACAGTCTTTGATGAAGACGTATGAGATTACAATGAAAAAATTGCGCGGTGAAATCGAGAGTAAGGGGGCGCGAATTTCTTCCCTTGAACATCAGCTTCAAGATATCATTCAGAACAACAAGACCCTGGAAAAAATGCTGAATGCTAGTGGATCCTTTTCGATTATTGACAACGTTAAGTTCTCCGAAGTAAGTCCTAAAGATTTTATCTTGGTTTTGCATTATGCGTTAAGATCTGTGCGCAACTTTGTCAAGTTCTTGATTCGAGAAATGGAGTTTGCGAACTGGGATATTGAAGCTGCAGCAAATGCTATACAATCTGGCCTCATTTTTCGCAAAAGGGATCATATATCTTTCATGTTTGAATCGTTTGTGTGCAGAGAAATTTTCGCTGGCTTCAACGATCCAAGCTTTTCTGTACAAGAAAACGATCAGTTCTTGCCAGAAGAAATTCATCAGCGTCGAATTTTCTTATTCGAGGAGTTCAAGAGATTGAGATCAGCTAGTGTAATCCATTTCCTAAGGCAGAATCCCAATTCATTGTTGGGGAAGTTCTTGAAATGCAAGTACCTTCACTTGGTACACCCGAAAATGGAGCTCTCATTCTCTGGAAATTTGAACCAAAGGAAAATGGTGAATTCCGGGGAATACCCCGAGACCGAATTCTTCAAAATGTTTGCTGAAATGGGGAGGAGGGTTTGGCTTTTACACTGTTTGGCATTTTCGTTTGGCCAAGAAGTCAGCTCATTTCAAGTTAAACAGAGTTCCAAATTCTCCGAAGTTTACATGGAAAGTATCAACCAAGACATTTTCACGGCAGCGGAGTGTGAGTTGGCGGTCGCGTTCACCGTGGTACCGGGGTTCAAGGTTGGCCAGACGGTAGTGCAAAGCCAGGTGTACTTATCTACGGCAACCTCTCCGGCTTAATCCTCGTTCTTCTCATGTACAACTACAATAATCACTCAAGTTACTACGTCACGATCAGATTATAATACCCAATGTAATATACGATTTGCACATTTAATTTTCAAATTTCGGCCAAATGGACCTTTCAGAGTGGTGGGGGGTGGTAATCTTGAAACAAGATCCGATGTGATAGTGAGCACATCTTTACGAACTGCAATCCCAAGAAAGGTCGATGCATGGTGGGAAAGAGTCGGGTTAGTGGAGGCGCGTCGGGGAGAGCCACGGAGCGCGTGGATGTAGTATTTTGTATTATATACGGTCTTTCAGTATAAGTGACATAAAGTCCAAGTTCAGAGAGGCAGTAGGCAGGATCGAGGGAATCTGGACCCACACGTGAAAAGAATTCAAAGAAGTGGGGCCCGAACTTGTCAGATTTTGGGTCCAATCAGCTTCTGGCTTTGTTCTTTGAAGTGACAAAAGGAGACGATATGGGCCCCTTTCTGATATAATATACAATCATAGTTTCCACTTTGGTTGCTCTCTAATTTTAGTTATCTCAATTTCTCCAAAAAAAAGAGATCATTCGTAGCCTCCTGCATTTTACGACCACATTGTGTACGAATAAGTTAATGTAATATATTTCACAAAACCTCTTCTTTCAAATTTGCCGATATTTAATTTACTAGATCGTGTGATTATTCTTAAGAAAAATACGTTTGTAAAAATACGTATGTAAAAATATGATTTTTTTATTTTGTGTTATTTCAAAAATTAAAATATACATAACTAAAATGTATTTTTGTCAATATAAAAATATCGAAATAAAAGCATGTAAATGTATAAAACTCAAATTGTGATTTTTCTTCTTAAACAAAAAATTATTTAATGGTTTCTTGTACAATGTGCATTGAATTAAGGACAGCGTGTTTTGTGTAATGAATGAGCGCGTTACATTATATATTTGGAAAAGCGCCGGTCACTGAAGCTACGGGGACAGCGAAAGAGACATCGAATGTGTAAATGTTGGCTTGGGTTGCGGTGATGTTATCTATACCTAGATTCATGTTGTCTGTGCCCCTTTTTCATTTAAAATCAATTTCCCATTTATTTGTCTCTCTCTTTTGTCATTCATCCTCCCAATGTGATTCCCATATTTGCAAACAAAATTATTTTACTACATTAATTTATTCGGACATATAAATTTTTGTTGAAATAAGTCAGTTTTTCTGTCTGATAATAATCTATCAGACATCCACCACCCAATTTTATATCCCCAAACGTAATCACTACTTTTTATTCAGCTTTTACCAATTTACAAAATTCGTTTATCACCTATTACTACTATATTTTAAAATCTTGAAACATGTCATATAACATTAAATAATAAAAAAATGTTTCATAAAAAAATTAAAAATAAATCATGTGGAATTGCTAACGTTTGCAGAAACACTTGACGAAGTTGATAGAATGTGAGTCCAAGTGTCGAAAATATTCATCATGAATATGGCCAAGTCCAAGAAATGCATATAATTGGACGATATATTTCTTCTAATTAGAAAGCCCGAAATCGATTGGTTGGCAAACAAACGCGTAAAAGTATTTCGTAAGAGCCCAATTCAGATATAATCGAAAAATAGTTTAGTACAAATCCTAGTACGTAACAGGTAACATAAAATGTATCTGATCTTCGATGAAAAATTGATCAATAATGGATCGGAGTTACATAAGTAATTCTTTACTGTGCCAACACCATGAGATAATGTTGGTTTCTCGCATTTTAATGAAAATTAATGTATTGTGTTAATTGTTTAATGACTAAAATTTCTTCTTGAAACACTCCAATTGTGTTGTAGTATAAAAAAAAAAGTATAATAGATCTACTTAAACATATTATATATGTATGTTGGGCTCGTCACCTTTTTAAGTTTAAATCCATCAATAAAAATTATTATGAGTGTTAATAATTTTTGGCTAAGGATTTATTTATTTTTTTAGGAATTTTTAAATAATAGTATTGTGTAGAAATATACGAGTGATTTTTGCGTTGTGTAATGGGATTCACATGATATATTTTGCAGGCCCAATTAGATGATATGTTCGGCTTGTTCCATTTCCCGGGTCACAAGTTTCAAAAAACGACCCCAAACCTGTAATCTAAAACCAGTCTTGCCATGCCGGGCAACAGCAAAAAAGAGGACACAAGCACCCACGATAAAGCTCAAAAATGAAAAGAAACGAATAAACTTTTACAGTCACTGTTGTATAAACAAGAAAACCAAAAATCTTTACAATTTTATCTGCTGTTCCATTTTCTTTATCACGCAACTGTATCCTTTAATCTGAGAAGTGATTGATTCAGTTTAGAGATGGCTGGGTACAGAGCGGAAGATGACTATGACTATCTGTTCAAGTTGGTTTTGATTGGTGACTCGGGTGTTGGTAAATCCAATTTGCTTTCGAGATTCACTAGGAACGAGTTCAGCTTGGAGACTAAATCCACCATCGGAGTTGAGTTCGCTACCAGAAGCATGACTGTTGAGGGTAAAGTTATCAAGGCTCAGATTTGGGACACGGCTGGCCAAGAAAGGTGACATCTTTATCATCTTTTTATTATTTTTGGTGTTTCTGATCTGGGTTTTTCGATTTTGTTTGGCCACATTGTCAAGTTTCTTTGACATTTCAGAGGAACGGATCTTACTGTTGTTTTAGTTGAAATCTTGGTCCAAATATTGCTATTTTCCCAATTGGGTTTTGCGCAAGATTTGTGAATTTCATGCCTTGATACCGATTTTGTGTACTACGCTTGTTCTCGAGGCTTCTTTTTAATTTTTAGTGTCCGTTGCGTTGTGCTGACTATATATTAGGACAGATCTGAAGGCTATGAATTAGCTTTCAGTTTTTATCTTGAAGGGGTAGTTGTTAGGGGACAATGTGAATTCGAGCATACTGTTGAAATTTTGTTGTGAATTGATTGTACATTCGCTTTTACACTCCAGAACGAAGGAAGATGAGTTCTCGATCCGCATCATGGAATAAAGATCGTCGATTTTAATTTTATTGCACTGTAAAATCTGCTACATTTATACGCATTCCTCCTCAGGATTCTGATGTTCCACTTGCTTTTGAATCTTCCTATGTAAGAACGTCAAATTTTGATGGAAGTGCTGTTCAAGTGATTATAGATACCTTCTCTAGAGTTTTATAGAGTGGCAAATATGTTTGCACGAACCTATGTTCAAATTTATGCCTGCGTTCATTATGAAGAGAACTTGTGCTGTCAATTACTGTTCTAAAGAACCAACCAACAATCCTCTTTATAAAGTAGTGTTGGTAGGTACTATATGGTGATGTATCAGACATGGGAGTTAGATATGAAGAGATAAATGATGTTTCAACGGGGGCTAATGCGTATCCTTTCAACATATGTCTAAACTGAAGGTTGTCATGGTCAGTGATCAGGACGTCCAAGGATCTTCCAGAATTGCCCGAGTATAAATCATAAATGGTTATCCCTACTTTTATTGTAGCTTACAAGCAGTCTAAAAGTTTCATATCCTTTCGCTTTCTAGGTACCGTGCCATCACCAGTGCCTACTATCGTGGTGCAGTTGGTGCTTTGCTGGTATACGATGTCACCAGGCATTCCACATTCGAAAGTGTGGAAAGATGGCTTAAAGAGCTGAGAGATCACACTGATCCCAACATTGTAGCCATGCTTATTGGCAACAAGACGGATCTTCGACATCTGGTGACTGTCTCACCTGAGGATGGAACGTCATTTGCAGAGAAAGAGTCGCTCTACTTCATGGAAACTTCTGCCCTGGATGCTACTAATGTGGACAAAGCTTTCTCAGATGTTCTTGATCAGATATATCGTATGGTGAGCAAGAAGAACATGGAGGCGGGCGAGGATTCAGCTGCGTCTAATGTCCCTTCAATGGGGGAGAAAATTGATGTTAGTAAAGATGTATCGGATATGAAAAGATCTGGGTGCTGTTCCTCTTAGGCTTTACTCTAACTTAAGTACACTTGGGTGATTCCAAATATCGTTGAACTGATTTGGAGTTGAGCAAGAAAATGTACAATGTTTCGAAAATTCTTATCATTTGCTGTTTCACTTTGTGTTTGCGCGTCCATCTATATATATGAATACCTAATGTTGTGGCGGAGGTTTAATCTAAGCATTAACCACATTATAATTCATTGATATTGTCATAATAATTTTTTTAATATGAGTTCAATGTATTTAGTTTCAAAAATTTTTTATCAGGGTGTCTGGTGTAGGCTATCAATTACTCTAATTATAATAAACATTAGATGGCCTTTATTTGGAGCATAAGGGCACAAGATCTAAATGTCAAATTTTAATTTGGTGAAAATTTGACTCTTGGGTTTACATGCAGCTTTGGATCAAGCGAATTATTGTTACATTTTCTTCCTAAATTTTATTTTTAATATGCATGCTAACAAAGACTCAAGCGGGAAAAATATTTTTCCTTATCCTATTATATATTTAGGTATAATTAGAGAATAATCTTTTTATTAGCTAAAATATATATTCTAAAATTTTGAAGAAGATGGTTCTTTTGGTCATCCTGGAATGTATTAATTATGTTTCAAGTGTTTCTCCTATTCCAATAATGTAACTGACTTACATGTATTCGATTTAATATATTTTACATTTTCAAACAAATTATTTAATTAATTTATTTACTGAATTTAGAGTGACAATTAATAGTGCTAACACAATGTGGAAAATCAAGAATAATTAAACGGCGAGACATTACTTAATACGAATTTCTGGAAATTTTAATAAGACAAGAAGTATAGGATTAAATTATACCTAAAATCCAACATACATGCGCATTCAATGTTAATCAAATTTCAATACTATTTGGAACCCGCCCCATCGTAATTGACTGGACATAACGTGATCGATCACACATTAAATTCCTTTCAAGAAATCTAGAGTTTTTTTTTAAAAAAAAAAACTAATTTTATTTATTTAAATGCACCGGCTTATATATTTATTTAATTAAAACCGATTTAGCTGAATTTTAGAGTTTTTTTATTTAAAAAATTCAGTTATTGCATAAAGTGGTTGCATTGTTCGGAAATAACAATGTAGCATGATGAGATAATAATTAATACCATAATTAAAAATATGATTTAACATAACCGTTAAAAGAAATAGACGGCCATGGCGCTAACTACAAGAAAATGTGACAAATTTCCTAACTACTACGCTCAAATCTTTTTGAAAATAAATCAGTAATTAATTAGAGATCTTCAATATTAAAAATTAATAATAAACCCGTTCATGACGGAAGACAAATTTGGGGCAGGCACATGGCCTCATCCCCACTGTGCCGCCGTGGCTCCGCCTCTTTTTGCGCCATCCCACGCCGGAATACAGTTGAACATTCCGGCAACTCACCGAGGTCAGCAAACAGCGACTCATCTTCTTCACGCATTGTGAAAATCATAGCCATTTCATTGTCTGTAGCGATCCCGTCCTCGGTTAAAATCGGACTCTCTAGCATGGTATAAGAAGTGGATTCAAACTCAGAAAACCACCCGAATTCGCAAAGATCGCTGAATTTTCCCTCCTCGATGATTTCTTGAGATTGATTAGAAGGGTTATTTTCAGATTTCTTCTTCTCTTCTTCTTGTTCTTCTTCATCTTCTTCAGACACAGAAGCTGTCGTCAAGTTAGTAGTGGCGGTGGCGGCCGAGCTTGAGCTAGTGGCTTTTTGGTGGTTGGTATTGGGAAGATTATGCCTAGACGATGCCGGGCAGGGGTGGTTGTGTTCACAAGAATATGTCACCACTAGCATGTTAGGGTCAACTCTACTCCTCTCCACTTGTTTTCTTGCGGGACATCCTTTTGAACTACTACACCTGTAATATCCTCTGCAACATGGTAGGATGAAGAGAAGATCATTGGTTAAGCCATTCCAATAAATCGGGATTTAATCAAATAACCTGATTCCAATTTAACACAGTTTCTTGCTGATTATTGTTTTGATGTGTTTCATTACTTGAAACCCGTGTATGTTTTTAGCTGACAAACAAGATAGAGATTCGGATAATTAATGTTGAGGTACCTTGGATATGGAGAACCTTTTATGGGTTTCTGGCCGTATTTTCTCCATGCCCAAGAATCAGACGGCGGAGAAGTCATATGATCACCTTTCAGCTTCAATCCTTCCACTTCTTTGATCGGAATGGACACAATTCTCTTCTGTAAGCCTCCTCTCCTACTGTAAATCACATGAATAATCAACGAAGTACCAAAACTAACTTATCAATAATCAATAATAATAATAATAATAATTCTTCCATGCACATGTAGCCCAAAGAAATAGTTTAATTACCTTCTTCTGGAAGAGGAGGTGGAAGCGGTCTTGATATCTCCAGACACGACGGAGCGAGGCGAATCTCCGCTGTTTTCCGGGGAATCCTCGGAGTCTACAAGCTCGCTAACAAGTCTAGTGTTTTTCAATCTACTCATCTCTAACGGTACTGGAGTGTGAACTGTGAAAATTATGTATCAGGAGATATTAATGAGAACAAGAAACAATGGAGGAGAAATGGTTAATTGGGGGTTGTTTGTTTCCTTAGTTATAATTGAGGACGGTTGTTTAATGATATAGTTTAAAGAGGACGTGCAAGCAAATGTGATTTTAGAATATTTTAATGTTGTGTGAAAGGAACCCTCACGTTGATTCTTGTGTCGTAATTTGTAATTACTTAATTACGTGATTTATTAAATATTGCAACCTAATCTGTCCTTTGGATTTATCAGTTTTACTATCGTATTAATTAATAATCTCGAGGCAAATTTTCTTTAAGGGGTTTTATCCTAAACTATATTTTCACTCGGGCGTATTCCATATTGTCTTATCCTCAGTATTTATATCATTTATTAAATGTGGATGGATTACTTACCATTAATATAGAATGGATAATTGATCATTCAAACCCTCGTATGTTATATATCGATAAAATGATATTTTTGGTCTTATTTGTTATAAATTTCAGTTTTAATTTTTTTTTATCTATTTTTAAAATTTTAGTTATTTTTTTCGACAAGACATTGATGTCACATCTTGCTAACATGACATCCAAAAAATATTAAAATTGTCAAAAATAAAAAAATACATAAATAAGATTGAAATTTGATAATATAAGATCTAAAAGCACGATGAAATAAATATTTATGACTAAAACTATAATTTTCTTTATATATTAGTATGTTGAACTATGCACAATATATATATGGGTTTTTTTTATTAATTTAAAAAACAATAAATATCAAAATCAATACAAAACTCCATCATCAGCGGACGTTGCAAAATTTGTAGCTCGTTGCCATCATTATCGGATGCTGATAGCAATTTTTTTTTTTTTTAAATTTCATTTTTATTTGGACTTGAGAGTCACCCCTTATTTAGTGTAATGGGACTCGAGGTTATATACTAAAAGATGACAATTGAATTTTCTGAAAGACAAATTATCTAATATTTTAAAAATAATTTTTTTTTGTTGACCGGTTCACTATCAACAAATTTTTTTAAATAAATTTTTATTTTAAAATATTAGACAATTTGTCTTTCAGAAAAAAAAATATATATTTTAATTATTTTTCTAAAACATCCGTTAATTTATTTAGATATGTGTTGATTTGGTTATCAATATCATCACTTAGTGGCAAAGGACACATAGACTTTGATCAGCGGATGCTGACAGTTATTATTATTATTATTGCATTTTTTTTCTTCTACAACTTGAGGCTACATCCATTATTTAATAAAATATAACTTAAGAGGCCGCATAACAAAAAATGTGAGTTGAACTCAAATTCACTAAATGGTGAAGAAATTAGTGAATCTGAGCTTCAACTCTATTTTTTGATATGTGATCTCAAGTACTATTATATTATATTATATTATATTATATTATATCATATTATTATATACAAGAGAGGACCCTCACGTCTTAAAAAAAAAATGAAATTTAAAAAATAAAAAACAATGAAATGCTGCCACCATCTGATAACGATGGCAACACACAAATTTTTCGCAGTCCGCTCCCACTGTCCTCCGCCTTTTTTAGCCAAATAAATTTGCAACGTCTTCACCATCCACTTTAATTTTGAAATTTATTATATTTTTTTTAAATTAATAATAGAAAACCCATATATATTATTATTACATATTTTTTGGAGTATGTAATTCTTCATTGTTTTATTTACTTGATAAAAACTTGAAAATTGGAAATTCCAGCAACTTCAAATCTGTAGAGTAAAATAAAATTTAAATGTCTTACTTTTGTAAAATGTATAGATTAGTAATATCCGTTCCGCTAATTTAACTCTTGTAGTGGGGCAGGGCATTGAACTGTTCAATAACGCAATAATTGAGCAAAAGTAATTAATGTGATGTTGATTAAATATCTTAATATATTATTTTAAGTAAAAAATAGAATGCTTCTGATCTTGGATTTGTTAGCCGTCTAGTATCTCTCATTTCCTCCCCCAAAATTATATTTAAAATAAAAAATATCCTAATTTATTTAGTATTCCAAAGTCAAATAATGTTTTGAATCGTTTCTATTATAATATAGTTTCTCGCGTAAATATGGTTGATTTGTGGCTATCATGTCCATCGTCATGATCACATAATCAATTGTTTATCTACGCGTATATATAGGATTTTCGAATTAAACTATATCATTTTAAAATTATATATTGAAAATTTCGGGGCCAATCTAAAACTTTATTAAGAGTTAATATTATTTTAAGAGAAATTGTAATTTTTGATATTTATGTTTGCTTTTACGCAATTTTGGTCGTATATATTTCAAAATTTTATTTTTAATCTTATATGTCTAAATTTTCGATTTTTTGTCCTTTTTTTTTTTATTAGAAGTATTAATGTCAGTATTCATGTCGATGACTCATGTCACATTAGAAAACTGAGTAAAAAAAAAAAAAAAAAAAACCGAATTAAAGCTGGAATTTGACAAATAGAGAATCTAAATAACTGTGATTCAAATATATGGATCTAAATTACATTAGTTTTACCAAATAAAGATATATTTGTTGTTGCATTATAAATATAAATAAATAAAAATCGATCGCAAAACATCTATTGTGTAGTGAAGTTATGGCATGCAAATAAAGTTCAATTTTATTTAGTACTTGCTTTGTTTGGCATGATATATATTTTGATATAATTTATCAATAAATCTGAAAAATTAATCCCAAATTATCGGTATGTACGTACATTAGTTTATTGACGCTTGGAAAATTTTAATAAAATAGACTATTTATAAGTACGCGCACATATATGATACTGAAATATGTCATTTTCTTTTTCTATTCCAAATTCGAATTGAGTTACTATGATTTGTTAGTTTTATTTAATATATGAATAGGATAATCAAACTAATAATCTTAAAGAAATTCAACTACTAAATAAAATATTCATAAAAATAAATGTGCCTTTTATATTAATTAATTAATAAATAACTTTTGAGTGTCAGTTCCCTTTTAGTTTAATAAATATAATTAATCATTCATTATAATTGATATTCTAATTTAATAAGTCAACTCGTACGATAATTGTATATATCATCTTCGGCCGATATCTATTTGTGTCTCAATTATTGCATGATTCCATATAATTTTCTGCCCAACTATCGATTTTTCTACAATACATTACACATAGTTTATGCATATATTGATTTATAAAAAAATATATTAATGAAGTTCAAGTAAAGATCCACACCCATGTATTGTCATTAGGCACACACACACACACACATATATATGTATATATATATATATATATATATATATATATATATATACCTAATGACAATCTATCTAATTATTTCTTTAAAATATCTTTTAAAGTTTGTGCAGTGTGTGCGTATTCTTGAGGTCAATCTAATTATTTATTTAAAATATACAGTGGGGGATAAGAAGAAGTCTGGCAATTCTGACTTTTTAGAAGATGGGAAATTGCTCTTTTTATATGGTTTCATGATGAATAATTAAACGCGAGATCTGTGTATAGTTGAAGTGAAAACGTGCGTATAATATTAGTTACCTTTCGCATATGGATGAACTTGTTTATATATTATATTATTACTCTGACTTCCATTCTCTTTTACAAAATTCACGCTACATTTATTTGATTAACATGATTTACAACTTATTATATTATCTCGATGATTTACTTAATACGCAGTATATAAATGTAAATTTGTGATGCAATCAAATAATAATATTAGGATACTTTAATTCTTCACTTAAATAGTAATTTTATTATGTAAAAAATAATAATTTCTTAGAGTTTTGGTGGCAAAAATATCAACTGAGTTTATATTTTTTTGGGCCTATGATTATATGGATATAAATTTCAGTTGAATCTAATATCATGTTTGATTCAATATTGAATTTTTTTACCCTTTTAAGGATCGGGCCTAAGGTTGATGCTTCTTCAATCCTAATGCAACTTAACTAATTTATAAAAAATCAATGAAGTAAGAGTATTCTTTTTTTTTTTAGATAATTTACCTGGGAATCGATTTCTAGGCCCGAAAATTGGCCGTAACAGGAATATTTTGGATCCAAATTAGTGAAGATGTCCAAATGTGTAAAGTAGAGAAGACAAAGTGTGAATATTTTTTCAGCTAAAGGCCCGCTTATCCATTCAAATATCAACAAGACAATGATCCGAACAAGTTTGGCCCTCATCATTCATCATCATTCATTTTTTTTTCCACATAGCAGAGGAGAACAACACAAATTTGATCTCTATATTTAATGTTAAAATATTTTTTGTTCCTAAAACCTTTAGGTTATGTTTGGATTGGTGGAATTGATTTGAGAAAAGATTTTAGAGATGAATTTCAAATTATGCTTGTTTTGGGTGTATTTTAAATACATATCATCAAAATTATATAGCTTGATATAAAGCTGATTTGAAATCCGCTTGAATTTTGTCTCTCCAAGCAAGTCAAATAATTTGAACTTTATTATCTCAAATTCTCAATCCAAAGTTGCGCTCCGATTGATAGATTTTATTTAAATAGAGTGATTTGATTGGAGAAGGATCATCTTAAGTGTCATTTAAAATTCTTAACACTTACTATTATAATTGCATAACTTGATATGAAGTAGACTGAAATCTACTTGACTTTTGTTTATCAAATTAAAACAGATCAAGTTAATCTAGGTTTGACCACTAAACTTTTGAAAATATTTAATCATCTCAATCAACCCTAGTTAATGGCAAGTGCTAAATTAGCGACATTTTCAAAAGTTTATGGAAAATCAATATGGCAAAACACAGAGAGAGGTAAGTCAGTCTATATGTACAACAAATCTATTTATTTTGTTGCAGTTCCATAATATATTATACACTCGAAATATTCTATCACTCCCTTTTTTTTTCCCATAGATATAAGTTTATTGTTTGCATGGGTTAAATATCATTCAATTTTAGCGAGGTTCAGTCTTGAGATATTTTTAAAAATTGGCTTGGGATAAAAATTGTTAAGATCAAGCTGAAGATAGGTTTAGAGGAAGATGGACTAAACGTATATAAAAACACAGTCTGGAAGGTAATTGGGATATGCTGAAGGGAGAAGTAGCATATGCTTAAGACTATTATTCCTCTGGAGTTTTCTCCCCTCAAACTTTTTCACTCGCTCCCCTTTTTGTTCCACGGATATGCCTTTTTACGTGCAGAAGATCATGATCATTCAAACATGGCGCACGTTCATGCTCAGAAGGGAGATTCGATTCTTGTTCGCAAACGCTGAGGAAATACAGTACGTACGTAGTAGTAATTCAGCCATTTTTTTAATCTCGTAGCTGCTAAAGAATATACTGAAGATATCCTAGCTAGTAACCGACATGCGAACAAGTTTCACAATATGCTCCAGCTGCTATAAATATTTGAGAAAACTGGAATACTGTTCATCAAGGGAAGCTGAAACTTGAGTGAATTTGTATTTGTGTGGGGATGCATTACTGGGCAAATACTCCATTGGCAGTAGGCCGGTAATAAATGGCTAAATACATATATATTATTGCGCTCACTGCCAAAGGAGATTTGCCCGGCAATTCAGCCTCACTGGCCGGCCATTTAATTATTGGCCAATACAATATAAGGTATTTTGTTATATTTCTTTTTTCATTTATACCTGGCAACTTGGTCTTTTCCTAATGTTTTATCTCTTTCTGTTTTTTTTTTTTAAATAAAAAATACCAATTGTCAACTTGACTCTAAGCTAGCAAAACAAAGCATGAGATAGATCCCAGAAACTGAGAGAAGGGAACGAGAGAAGACAAAGCGCGGGGTGACTAGCTCAGGTTTCGGGGAAAACCAGAGCTTCCTGCAGAGGAGTTTTGACCCAATTTTATACAATATTTATTTCTCTAGGGTCCAAAAATGGAATGAGAAATCACAGGCAGGGTAATGTTTGATAGTTCCTATTGTGGTGACGGGCATTTTTTAGTTGAAGGTTAAAATCCTTTTAAACCAACTAAATAGTAATTAACTACCGGACTAATTTATTCGACAATCTATGCCATGGGTTCGGGCATGATATACCTTGACGTTTAATTCCCATTGAAAGGAATAAAAAAACCCAAATACGTATAATCTTGAACTACTGGATACATAGAAATATGTGAAATCTTGTAATTAAAATTCAAGAAAATCATGTTACATTAGCAAGAAATTTGTATGAACAAATGGAAAATTTCATGTTAATCTTATGCGCCGTTTGTAATAAATAATTATATATTCATATGTAAGTCTAGAATTATTGGATCAACGATCGAACATAAACAAAATGAAATACTTTGTGTTAGATCGATTTGTTCGAATTGAGAAAAAAGAGTCGATCAGGAATGTTAAAAGCTACTATGATTAAATCAATCTTCAATGATCGTGTTGAGATTTTGACAAAATCATGACGTTTTTCCAGCCGAAGTGCTTTTATGTGGTCTAGCTAGCCTGTCCGCTTCGATCAGAAAGTTGTATATATGTCTATAAAGAACTGGGGAAAATCGAAAAAAAAAGAAAAAACAAATAATAATATTGGCTATAACTAAACTAAATGTTTATATAAATTCTTAAGACAACACTAATTTTTAAATATTTGTCACTAATTGATGTTTCAAAATTTTAAATAATTATATGGTGGTGCAAAACAAACTCCTTGTATTTACACCACTTTATAATTAAATTGGGGATATAATCGAGTCGAGCCGAGCCGAACTTTTGAATGTTTGATCTTGGCTTGTTTATAATCGAGCCGAGCTCGAGCTTTATTTAAAAAATATATTCATGGCTCACGAGCTTATTCAAGCTTTTATCGAACCTAAACGAGCTCAATAAATATGAATTGTACATTTAAATATTCATTAAATTCATTAAAAGATAAATTATACATTTAAAAAAATATAATATTCTTATTAAAATTTGTCAATTTATTATAATAAATAAATTTAATAGATTTTTCTATATACTTCATAATTAATGTGTTAAATCAATAAATTAAATATCAAAATTATTATTTTTCATCTAAGATATTACTTATGAACTTACTAACGAACATGTTCACGAGCTAACGAGCCGAATATTGTAGAGCTTGAACTTGGTTCGTTTATTTTAACGAGCTCAAACGAGCTTTTATCAAATCGAGCTTCGAATAGCTCACAAACGGTTTGGTTCATTTACATCCCTAAATTAAATGCTGGAAATATTTTATTCACGTTAAATAATTGTATTTAAAAACAATTTAACTAATTTAAAGAAATTTGCATAAAAAAACGTGGTCATGTAAACATATTACACTGAGAAACTTGCAAAAAGGTCGAAAAATTTATACAAAATGAAGCGAGGTATTTTTCAGAGGCAACATGGAGTTTAATTTATATAAATTTTACAAGATTATACTTTGTAAACTATTTTTGGAAATACCAAGAATTTAGACAAACCATCATCGTGACTTAAGATAATGGACGCATTACACTAAAGAGTTTGTCATAAAAAAACAAAATATATGAAGATTGTGTGAATCAGATATATATGTTGTGTACAGTGTTGTAATATTTTAACACAATATGCAGAGAAATAATACAATTTATCACACAATTAAATTTGATGACTAAAATAAGACATAATTAATCATGCACAAGTGCTTCGTTGCCTCAGGGCAAAAGATTTCCTAGAAAAAATTGTAATTTTACAAAATCAGTACTAGTGAATAAAGAAAAACTAACTCCCTTAATGAAGTGAGGGAACAAAGTGCATCCAAAACACTTATCAGACCAAATAACTAAAACTACGGAAGCAATGTGTTTGTGAAGTCGAAATTTTGTTTGATGAACTATACTCTAACCATCACTGTGGTTAAGTGTTGTGTCTGCATATCTTCAATACTCCACGAAAGCACATCAATACGCCTATGACTTGAGCACTTGATGATCTCTTCGAATTAAATCACCAACTCTCGTGTTTGCTCTTCTACGATGTCTATATTCATCCCTCAATCCCAACGTCTATGTTTGATTATTTATAAGTTTTCTTTGTCCTAAAGTTTATTCTTTAAATAGAATTCTACAATATATGAAAATTAGAGTTTTATTAGAAAATAAACTCTTTTAAATAAATATATCATATCTAGAGTTTATCAAAGATCCAAATAGTCTAGAAAGACAAAACTCTTTAATTTAATATGCACAATATTATAAAAAATATACATAATTAAGGACATTTCATACTCAAATTCAAATAATGAATTAAGGTACGAAGTCTTAATTTTTATTAATTTTTTTATATTCATCCATAATATATATTAAGAAGAAGCTTTAGTTTAAAACTCAAATTTGGTCATCTCGCATTCATTTATCTAGTAATTATATTAAAAATCTATATTTATATATGGGAATTACATATAATTTTAACTCCACCCAAGTTTTCCTTGTGGCACATGCAGTACGTAATCAATCTTTGCTGAAAATTTCTTTCTTTAATTTTCTTTTATATATATACATAGATATTTGTATCTTTATCCTTAACTATATTGTACATTGTCATGGGTGGAGCAAGGAATTGACTAAGGGTTGGGTAATTTTTTTGAAAAGTCAATGTACGAATACAATTATTAGAATATATAAATAAAAATATTAATTCGTTTTCACCTTGGAGATGCCCGCCTCTCTATATTGTATATATCTCATAATTTATCTATAATCTAGCTTTCATCTATCACGTTAATTTTGTCATGATAAAGGAACTTTGTATATAAATATAAATATGAAATCTCTAACAGACACACAATGACTCTGCATGCAGCTCGATTATTAATATTTTTTTAAAAAAAATATCATTTCCATGCATGTAAGGTAAGGTTAGTTATCCTTATGTGATTGACTGATTAATTGTGTACATTAATTGCAATATTTGGGATAATTAAAGCACCGTGTGAAAATTTAAGACGTGCATGGATGGTTTATATATAAATTAATTAGTTCTCAATTGCTGTAATAATTTCACGGCTTACTTTTCGCCACATTCCTTCAGCTATGCTTTATCTAAACATCCTCGTACTGTTCGTGTTTCCGCACGGATCACAACAATTAATAGTCGAAACTTGAAGCCTAAAATTTGGATACACAGGAAAAAAACGAGCGGGCATATGCTGGGGACTATGCTTGCAATGGGGTCAAGGTATCAGTTCTATTCTCCAGCAATGGAATTACTTATCTTCAATTATGTATACTTTTTCTAGGCGCGGTCAAAAATTTTTAAGTGAAAATTGCTTTTTGGTTATTAATATTTGTCTCTTTCTGATTTTGATCATTTATATTGTCAAATTTTAATCTTAGTCTGTTATATATTTGTTTTATTGAAAATTTTAGTTCTTTTTTCCGATGTGGTGCAATGTTTCTCTATTGCAATACTGATGAAAGATGACTAAAATTGCTAAAAATTAACGGGAAGATACAATAATAAGACAAAATTACAAACATATAGAACAAAAAAAGCAATTTTCTCATATATTTTTTTATGTCATGTTTCCACGTACAGTTAGCTAGGAATTGAAATGGGATTACATTACATTCATTAGATGTTCGGAATACAAAAAGGGTCGCGCTGTAGATTCCCACTTCTCCAGCCCTTCAATTTTTATTGCGTCCCTCTGAATATTAAAGGGTCAACATTCGATCTTCATGAGTTTTCGAAAATTGACACGATAAATTCACAAAAGGAATTATTTCAGCATATACTGTTTGTACTAGAAAAAGCGCCACATACATACATATATATATATTTACATTCTGAGCTTCATATATATATATGTATTGAGAGCTGCATACAAATATATTATGGAGATGTATAAATGCATTCCAGGGCAATTACTCTTTCGGCAGAAGCTTACAAATTGATGCAAATAATAAGGGCTCGTAATGGCTTTATTATTGCAGCAGATTTATAGCATTCAATTAATAAATATTAAGTAAGTGAGCTCACTGCCAAAGGAGATTTGCCCCGAAATGCAACTGTACTACCTACCCTCTGATTAGGGCACACTACTCTCAACCACTTCACATGTATCGATAAATATTCGTCTTTAAATACACTCTAGCTTGAAGTAATTTACATCCATGATAAAGAGGTAATAATATTTTATATCCCTAGTTTTTATTTAAATAAATTATAGATTTAAATTTAATACCATGTTATTGATCTTGTCGAAATCTAGGAAGTCGAGTATGCATGTGGCAACATTAATTTAGTTTTATCAATTTTGAAATTGTCGATCATTTTTAACAGTATGGAAAGTGTATTGAAAATATTTTGGCATCATTCAAAAATTTGTGCCTGCAATATATGTTCTTCTATAATCTTATTAAATTATAAAACCTTCGAAAAATTTCGATCTCGTTTTCGTCTGCTTTGAGCCCGAGTTAATCAAGGCTAAATGAATTCATCTACTTCCAACTTATTTTTTGCTTATCTAAATAAGGTAATTTGTGGGTGAATCCTTTCTTTTCTTTTCGGCTAACAGCTGGATTTGTTCTATTTCCTTTTTATTGACTATCTTACGTTAGTCGATACATACGCATTGCAGATGACGTCATGGAATCCTTGATTAATTAACGCACGTTGAAGTGTGAAAATTAATGGATTAAAAGAAGAGTAAAGTCGGATAGATATGCTAAGATATCTGTTTTAGAGTTGTTAAACAAAATCGCAGCCTTTGAGTTTCGAAGTAAAAATTCTTGGTCAACGACTGGCTGCATTCAACCATAGCGTGCATGTCTCGTGAAGTGCACGTACGTAATTACTAATTTACAATAAAAAAAAGTCTTCAAGAAAGCCTAAAAATACAAAGAAATATAAGAGTACACGCTTATTTCGGTCAACATATTTTTAATATTCCAAAGTATATGCTGTGTCAACTTTTCCTACATGTCATCCTTCATGCAGAAAATATAAATATATAAATATTATAAAATAGTATTTTTGTGAGGAAATACTATATTTATTTCTAAAATGATAAATAAGAAATCTGTAATATTTTATGTCAAGAATAGTTAGCAAATAATCTTGATCAAATTTTTTTTAAAAAAAAACTCTCTCACAATTCAATACATTTGAAAAAAGTTGTTTTTCAAAAATTTCCTTAACCTCGAAATGAGTTGTTAAATGTTCATTACGACT
Source organism: Primulina tabacum (assembly GCF_025594145.1). Taxonomy (NCBI): domain Eukaryota; kingdom Viridiplantae; phylum Streptophyta; class Magnoliopsida; order Lamiales; family Gesneriaceae; genus Primulina; species Primulina tabacum. The sequence goes on along the minus strand of NC_134564.1, from coordinate 37,421,150 downwards.
AATACGTACAACTGAATCCAAGAATGCAGCCGTAGTCATTTTGTACATGTTCTATTTGCACCGTGGGTTATTAATTTGTTTTGTCTTTAAGCCATTTAACCAACATTTTCGATTGCTACGGTTTTCTTATACAAGCAATGAAATTTCAAAATAATAATAATAACAATAAATAATGTTCTCCTTCGAAAACATATGAAAACGTGTAAATAACCCGATTGGTCCATGTACGAAACTTCCAAAATTCTCCGTATTTTACCTTGCAAAACGAGTAGTTTGAATGCCATTTTCAGTCAACGGCTTCTTTTTCTACAGTATATATATAAATGACAATGTCTCCAACGCACCTATTATACATCACAAATCTTGCTGAAAATCTAGCCTAAATAGTAGCTGCTTTTTACAGTCGCCATTAATGGATGCGGAGGATGTTGTAAACCTCTTGGAATCTTTCTGGTTCTACCCCAAAGTTATCCAAAAACATTTGAATTCACCAGCTCCTGAGCCTTCGCCTGCGGGCCAAAATCAAGAAAATTCAGGAAGACAAAGATTTCCAACCAAATTAAGCATCCATTCTAGATCGAGAAGCCATGACCATATTATAATACAACGCGATAAGAGTTTCAGCCCAGATTCATCCTCTTCAAATTCAGTCCTTCCAAAACCCCATCTCGAAACCATTCTCTCACAAAAAGAAATTTCGCAAGATATTCCAAGAACCCACACCACCCCGCAGGTAAAGAAACACAGTGAAGGTTTCAAAAGGGCAAAAAAAAGATCCAGCAAGAGCTTGTCGGAGCTGGAGTTCGAAGAGCTGAAGGGGTTCATGGATCTTGGTTTCGTGTTTTCTGAAGAAGATAAGAACTCGAGTCTTGCGGATATCATACCCGGTCTGCAAAGATTCGGACAGAAAATTGATCTTGAAGTGCAAGAAGAGACAACGTACGGTGGTGGTGTTGAAGAAGTAGGTACATCGAGAGCTAGGCCTTATCTTTCTGAAGCGTGGGAGACATTAGAGAAAGAAAACAGAGAGAATCCATTGACTAATTGGAGAGTTCCTTTTGTTAGCAATGAGATTGTGATGAAAGACAGTCTGAAATGGTGGGCTCACGCTGTTGCTTCTGCTATCAGATAATGCAGGCAAGATGAACCTAAATTACGAGCCTCTGATTCATGATAATATATATTCCTTGTTTTCTTTTTCCTTTTTTCCAGGTTCATTGTGTTCTAAAAATTTGTGAGTACGATTTTCATTGACTTGTAAATTATGTATATAAGTTTATTTAAAGGTTTTGGATAGTATTGGTGATATGTTAGTGTGCGTATTATATTCGTAACGTAAAGTGCCTGAATTGCAGTTTAGTTGAATTTTTATATTTGAAGTTTAGGGCAGCGTCCAATATATAGAACGAACTTCGTTATTTATCTTTATATAAAGCTTACCTCCAACAAATAACAAGGAAATCATCAGACTTAAAGCCTAATTAAAAGCATTTTTATAACTTGGGTTATATAGCACGAACGAGACAAAATTCAAGCAATAATAATAATAAATAAAAAATATAGCACCATGCATTTAAGAATTATCTTTTCTTTTATTTCTTGACAATGCTGGTCCCTGGGAACAGGAATCAAGAATCATCCAACAATTATTAGAAAAAGACAATATTTTTTGTCGAGCACTGATTGGATCATAACATAACCCATCTTCTTCCATCAACACTAATTTTTCAGCTTCCGACCCATTAAAATGGCGGAAAGCATGCTGGTGAATGTGGATTGGGCTGCAACTGTTCCTAATTTTATTTAATAATATTATTTAACAGTAATGAGAAAACTTTGCTACAATTGTTTTGGCTTTTGTTAGTAAAATTTATTATTTATAAAAAGCTCCCTATTTTATTAAAATTAAAAGGGGCAAAAGGTTTCAATGAATTCAGTAATTTCTTTTTGTTTCTCCAAGCAACAGCGTACATGATTTTCAAGAACAAATTAAAGGTCTTGACTCTTGATTCAAGTCATTTGCATCCATATAACAATGAAACTTAGCAGGTTCGCATTTTCCATATAACTTTTTGACCCCCTGAACTTTGAGTAATTTCCTTTCATACAGTTCATATAATTTAACAAGCATTCCTTGCACAATTCAATCGACGTCCATTGGTGATCATCAATCCACGTGTATGCATAACTATTTTGTGAATCTCTGAAACTTACAAACGGGAGAAAAAATAGACTGAAACAATCAAGAGAAATTGAAACGGGAACTAAAACTCAGCCTAATAAACAGACGATTATGCAAACGTCGAGAATCCAACTCGTCCAACTTCAGAAACTATCACAAACAATGGTGAATAACTAACTGTTCACACAGACAAAAACAGACTTTCTGCGACAAATGAGTTCGTGCTGGGAATTCTACTTGCGTCCCTAGAACATGTTCACTCGGAAAAACCACGGAAGGATAAATGCTATCACTAGACATGCCATTAAGAAATTACACAACGGTTGTCCACGCAAACACCTTCTGTTGTTCTCTGATGAACTATTAGCAGTATCAGAAGATCTATGTTCATTCCATTCTTCCATAAATTCATTATTGCCAACACCTTTGATGTTTTTTGCAGTCTCACCACAAATTTCACAGAATCTGCATGGATGAATTGAAACCAATCACACATCACAAAACAGAGAAGAAAGTGTAAGGAAAAAGGACCTCAAAGGAAGCCATTTTTCAAGTTATGAACTAGTTCAAAACTTGAATTTGAACCATGATTAAATCATCTTTGTCAAGCTAAAGAGCAGCCTTTCTCTCTTTGTCTAGAAAATAGTAGTTGATTCAATTACTAGTCTACTGAAAACAATGGAAAAGCCTTATGCGGACTAAACTTCCACGTTCCCTTAGGAGCTCGCCCCAGCTTAACACGATACCAAGACTACTAAGTACTAACAAGTGACATCTATTTCTTCTATGCCAAGATCCAATAATAAAACTAGTTATCCGCAAAATATGAACACATCTAAGAGCTCAAAATACCGAACAACATTGCCAGCATCAGATAGAAAAACAGAAAACAACGATTGCAATGGTAAAAATCGGAATATATAAACATTTAATGAGCGGAAGATGCAATACACAATTAACAAGAGTTAGATTACCTATTCCCTCGAATCCCAAACCAAGCCTCACCACAATCCTTATGCACAAGTTCAAGCTCACCTTTGCACTCACAACCAAGTTCAATTAAATCCATTAAACTTTTCCCACTTTCCTTTGAACTCAAATGGCATATTCTACAAACCCTATAATTTTCTTCCGAAGAATCTCCGCTGTTTATATCAATCACACAAGAAGAAAACTTATCTTCAACTTTTGCTGCATCATCCACTGATGACTCATTCGACCCCGCATTTGGATCAGAGATTTCATTTTCCCCCATCTCAATCACAGTCTCCGGATGAGCTGAATCTCTCGAATTATCACAGGCAAGATCTCCGGAGACTATTTGATTAGTTTCTCTTACCTCTGGATCCATAAATGCTTAAACAGCAACTCCCCCAACCAAAGTCAAAAATTTGAAACAAACCCAAAACAACCACGACAAGAATCTATCTACTCACAAACAAAACAATATGAAGGCGTGAACATCAGAGTCGGTCTGGAGTTCATACCCCAAAGGTGAATCCAAGGGGTATTTTTGTTGAGGAATCAGGGAGGGTCGACCAACAGGCAGGTGTAACATAGAGGGAAGTTGGCATATAGATCCAGAAAGAAGCAGTCTTGATTGATTAAGAGGGACAAAGCCTGAAGAGATAGGGACCTGGTCCGAGTATGGGATTTGAGTATTTCGCTGTCGAATTTTGTATTCACCCATCTCAAATTGACAGTTGACTTCGAAAATAAATAAGAATACCGCAGCTACAAATGGCTCTCTGCTTATGTAATATTTAATTTAAACTCGGGAGTTTAAATTTGTTGTTTCCTCTGATTCCCATGATATCTTTTTTAAATACTACCAGAGCAGGCAAGTAGGCAACCATGTCAGTGACAAATTTTTTTTTTTTTTTTTAAGAGCCCAAATGAAAATTTTTACGTGACTTATTCCGTGAACTTCATTAAAATAAAAGATGATTATGTGTGAATATGATATACTAAATATCAACTTCATTATTATTGTAATTTTTTTCCATCTAAAAGTTTTTAGCAAGCCTGATCGGAATTTCACTAATAATTGAACATAAAGTTAAAAGATTGATGTATATTTAGTTTTGTTTCAATTTAAATTGGAGTTATTGTGTTAGTTTTTTTTAATTTTAAATTTAATTTAATTTTCATTATAATTATAAAAAAAAAGTTATTTTGTAGAAGAAAATAAGTTGTTTTTAGCCAAAATATTTTGCGCCAAAATGTATTATTATCTACAGGTAGGGAAACCAGTATAGTGAATTTTCTCGATCGAACTTAATTCCATTCGAAAGGTTTTTGAACAAATTTTATAAACCGATTTTTACGAAAATTTCCCTTAAAAATTATGAAAAATAGTTAAATTATCAGAATTATAAAAATTCTGAGGTCCCTGTCTGTATGGTATAACATAAACTGGCTTGTACATTTTCAAGCTGGCTGGATTATGAAAGTTCATCGGCAATATTTCTGAGGTCAGTGTCTGTATGGTATAACACGTACTGAGTTTTCACTTTCACGAGTTGTGCCAGGACATCTTTCATGTTCATCCTTCTACCAGGAGATTCTTCCAAGCAATTCAGAGCCAATTCCAAAACAGAGGAAACAAAATACTGTAGTTCGTTGAAATTTTCTTCCTCGGCTCGTATTAAGTTTCCGTCAATAACCTGTGCTAATGCATTAGGCATTGAACTCTGCACCCAGTTCTTTAGGTTCAACTGCCCATCAAACATTTCGTCGCTCGGTCGTTTTCCCGTGAAGGTTTCCAATAACATGACACCGTAGCTGTACACATCACATCTTGTAGAAACCAAACCTTCCAATCCATACTCTGAAAAGGACAGATTCAAACAAAATGCTAAGAAAAGACGTTGAATGGAAAAAAAAAGAAGAAAAAAGTGAAGGTAAAAGGATTTGCCTGGAGCCATGTAACCCAATGATGCGAGAGTCCTCGTCTGTTTCATACTTACTCCTTCGCCCAACAGTTTTGCAATACCGAAATCACTGACATGTGCAATCACGTTTTCATCTAGAAGGACGTTATTAGGCTTCAAATCACAGTGAACCACAGGTGTTGAGTAACCATGATGTAGATATTCCAATGCACTCGCCACGTCTATCATTATATTCAACCTTCGCATGATATTCAAGAAATATGACTCGGAATACAACCATTTCTCCAGATTCCCATTGGGCATGAATTCAAGCACTAATGCCTTGAAGTCTTGATTGGAGCAACTACTGATGACTTTAGCCAGATTTCTGTGGCGAAGATTACGCAATACTTCACATTCGGTATCAAAACTGTTCAACGCACCTTCAAGTTCCATGTTGAAAACCTTTACCGCAAAAACTGCCCCGTCCTTCAAAATACCTTTATACACTGAACTGAAGCCCCCCTTACCAAGAAAATTGCTTTCACTGTATCCATTTGTTGCCTGTAAAAGCTCATAATAGGAAAGTCTTGGAGGTCCTACCGAAGATAATACATCTTCCAGTATAACTGTAGATTTGTTTCTCCTTCGGTACTTGACCCCTATCAGGGTCAGGGTGATGACAAATACAAATGTAGCAATACCTAAAGCGATAAATGCAACTCTTAGAACTTTCTTCGCTTTCGGTCGGTGCTTTGATCCTTGGCAAGATGGGACTTGAAACCTCGGACTACCACATAATGCACTATTGAACATGAAGGTTTCGCCGGAAAAGTCACTGAAAGGACCACCAGTTGGTATCTCTCCTGATAATTCATTGAAAGAAACATTGAAATGCTCGAGATGTTTAAGTGCCTCTAAGGACTTGGGAATCGTACCAGAGATCTTATTATGGGAAATATCCAGGGACTCCAAATTAAACATATCACCCATGGACTCGGGAATGGATCCTTGAAATCTATTATGAGCCAAAGAGAGATCAGTTAAGCTTTGCAATTGTCCAATTGTAGCGGGAATATCATTCGATAGCTGGTTCATTGACAAGTTAATTGAAGTTGCCATTTTTAGATTTCCTAATCGAGGGGAGAGAGAATCGGTGAAGAAATTTGAGGAAATGTCGAGCGCCAGAAGATCCTCCAAATTCCATAGGCTATCTGGTATACCAGAAGACAAGTTGTTGAGATTCAGAAATATCTCCCTTAAAGAAGAGACATTTCCTAAGCATTCTGGAACTGAGCCAGTGAGCTGATTTTCGCTCAAGTCTAATACTACCAAGTTCTTTAACTTGCATACGTCATTCGGAATGGATCCTGATATTTGGTTGGCCGCAAGAGATAACCCTTGAAGTTTCGATAAACCATCAAGTGTTTTTGGAATAAATCCAGTCAAATCATTTGTTGCAAGATATAAAGTAACCAATCCACTTAAATTACCGATTTCATTTGGGATGCGACCCTTGATTTTGGCATGGTTCGCGTGAATAGTCTGTAGGGATGAAGAAAGATTCCCAATGGAGATAGGAAGAACACCATTTAGTGGATTAAAACTGATAGCCAAATATGTCAAGTCTCTGCAGTTCATCAGGGAGGTGATAAAGCTCAATTCAGGAGAAGAGGATTCAGTTATGAAATTGTTCGCCTCCAAACCCAGGTAACGTAGAGCTCTCAAGTTCCCAAGAGAAGTTGGAATAGGACCAGTGAATTCATTTTCCGAAAGTTCAAGAAAAGTGAGCTCAGAACAATTTAAGATAGAACATGGAAGCCGACCGTCTAAGTTGTTTTCAGCAAGGTAAAGTCCTCCAAGATTTGGAAGAAGATGACCAATATCTAATGGAAGTTTGCCGGTGAGGTTATTTCCCGTCAGTGCAATCACCGTCAGTGTCGAGATGTTGAAAATTCCCCAAGGTATGGAACCACTTAACCGACTCAGACTCATGTCCAGTTCCGTTAATTGTTGAAGTTCACTGAACCTTTGTGGTATCAAACCTGAGAATACAAAACCAACCTGTCATTGATCTAAACACCAGTTTCACTCTATAAATTTACACTCATGATACAAACCAATATCATCAACGTAACACAGGAGTTAGTCAAATATATCAAAATTAATGATAAATTATTTATTCTCCTATTAATTAATATTGTCTAAAAACATTATAATGATACAGTTTAAATTGACAAATAATAAAAAATAAGTTTTGGATCTTAAAATTATTATTTTAATTTTTATGAAAATAAAATTTAATGGTTTTACTTCAGTTAAATATTTAAAATGAGAATTATATATATCATCGGTTATAAAATCCCGTTTATTTATGTGACAGTAGAATTTTATTAGAATAATATAATTTTTTATGCCAATTTATTGTATAATTATTGTATAATTTTTCCTTGTCAAATAAATTTTTATTTATCAATAAATGATCACAGGAATATTATTCATGACTTAAAAAAGTTCAAGGAATTAAAATAAAATACTAAAGTAATAAATAAAAAAAGTTACTGATTTTTTCCTTTTTTTTAGAAATTTAAATTATTATTTTTTATTTGTTTATCATGAAAATTCATTTAACATATTATTATTATTATATTAAAATATCAATTATTACAATTGTTTCAAAAGCAGTAGTATGCGAAATAGAAAATAAATCTAATAAGACAATGAAAAGATAAGTAAAAAATTATATCACCAAGAAAAAAACAAAATAACATAATACAACATAATTAAGACGCAAAGATTAAAAAAGAAACGAATTTGAAATATTGTATTGATTGACATAATTAGTTATATTCGTACGTTTTAACATCGTCCCATTTCAAAATACTCAACATGAATATAATCTTTAATCCAATTAATTAACTGGACACCAAAAAACTGTTCTTACTTTTGAAGCACACGTTGTTTACTAGTAACATGAAAAAGATAAGTTTACATTATGAATCTTCATACCTGTGAACCTATTCTCCCTAAGAAAAAGCTCCTTCAGCATGGTCAGATTCCCAAATTCTTCGGATAAGGATCCACTTAGTTTATTTTTTGACAACCATAGGATCCTCAAAGATGTGATGTTGAACAGGCTACGCGGTATAGAACCACTAAGAAAGTTGTATTCCATGCCCAAGTCCAGGAGATTTTGAAGTTTGCCAATCTCAGATGGAATTGTGCCTAACAAATTCAAAAAAGTGAAAAGTAATCTGAAATTTACAAAAACGTGCATGATAAAAAAATATAGAACACTGTGTCCAGGTAAAAGTTGTACCTGTTAACTCGTTGTGACCAAGATATAAGAACTCAAGCATCTCTAGATCCGTGATTTCTGGTGGTATGGTTCCAGTCATTCTGTTATCTGACAAGTTTATGGTTTGAAGCTGAGAGCATGAAGAAATGCTGGATGGAATTTGACCGAATATATCATTGGAAGATAGATAAAGCCCTTGAAGTAACGGAAGTCCAAAGAACATGTCATCCGGAAGAGTGCAAGATAATTTATTCTCTGCGAAAGATAGGACTTGTAATGTCGATATGTTGAAGATGCTAAATGGAATAGACCCTGTTAGCCGGTTTTGTTGCAGATTTAAATAATTCAGATTAAGTAGATTCCCAATGCCTTCTGGAATCATTCCGTGGATTGAATTATTTGCCATACTCAATCTCTCTAAATGCGACATGTTCCCTAGTGAAGAAGGGATGGAACCAGAAAGATGATCGTTGTCCATGTTCAGAACCCTGAGATTACGAAGATTGCCTATAGACTCCGGAATTTTACCTTGAAGAGCATTAAATGACATGTCTAAAATCTCGAGCCCTGTTTCATTAGAGATCGACTGCAGGAATAAGCTCAAACCAGTAAACTTGTTGTTTCTTAAAACCAAATACCGAAGTTGAGGCAAGAAACTGAACAAGCTAGGAACTTCCCCTTGGAAGTTGTTGTCTGTCAGTCTGACTAATATCAATCTTCGCAGACGAGCCAAATTCTCAGGAAGAATTCCGCTGAAATGGTTGCCTATCATGTCAAGTGAAGCAAGAAAGGAGAGATTTCCGAGTTCAGGAGGGATGCTTCCAGTAAGATCCATGTTCGACATATTCAAGTAAATAACTCTACGATGGCGAGATCCGCAAGTGACTCCAATCCAATTGCAAACTGAAGATGAAAGGGTCCAGTTTCTGAGGACACCATAAGGATCTGAAGTGACGCATGCCTTTAAGGCAAGAAGTGCGGTTTTATCGGTAGTGATACTGGTTTCTGCAGTGGCTAAGTTAGCCAATAAAGAGTGCAGGAATAAAACTGCGGCAAGATGAACGTAGTCGGATTTTCCATTTCCCCCCATAATATTTTTTGTAGTCTAGGATAAATGTCCATCAGCGTCTGGCTTGTTTTTCATTATATCATTGAGTTTTTGAAGTCTTCCACTATATTATCAAGTCAATGACAATGGCCCAGCCAAACTGGAAAAATAATTTGAGTCCAGGATTTTATGTTACATGGAAAAGGAATTGGTACGGGAAAATAGAGTTTGTACTGTAATTTTATTTACATATTCCATTTTCTACAAGAAAGTTTCAAGAAAATAGTCCTAAAGGTATTCAGACAAGAATGCTCGGTAAACGAAGAAAGAAATCAAACACCACACTGATCCCCACCTCGTACCTGAAGCGTAAGACACAAGCAAGTCAAGTCTTGCTCATATTTTAAGTTTCACGAAAAATATTTCCACCAGTACAATGAATTGTGTCCGATAAATTCCATGAAAATTACAGCACCATAGGATGCCAGTTTTCCTTCCAGTTGACCGGACTTTACTAAAAAAAAAATTAACGTACCAAAATTAATGATAAATTAATTGAAGAAAAATTAAGGATAAATTATTCATTCTCTTATTGATAAATATTAAATACTGTCTAAAAACTTTACATTTTTGACGAATTATAATTTTAAAAAAGTTTAAATTCATAAATAATAAATAGTAAGTTTTAGAGCTTAAAATTATTGTTTCATTTTTTTATGAAACATATTTTAATGGTTTTATTGATTATTATTATATAAATTTTCCATGATTAAAAGAATATTATATATGACTTATAGAGTTTAAATAATAACTATGACTAAATCAACTAAAAGGTGGAAGTATACAGAACGGTTTCGTTGAAGGATACAAGTTTAAAATTGCTTTCAGCATCATTCCTTTCATCTCTTTCACGCGGGCCGTCTTAATATGAATGTAAATGTTTGTATCGAAAGAGTCGATACTACGATCTTTTCTCCGATTTTCTTTCACTGGATCGCCTATTTTCTGCCTCCTTTCTCCTTTGTTGCCTGCCACAATAGATATTAGACCATTAATTCAAGAAACCTAGTATTATTTTGACAGCTGAAACGGCAATTACTCAGACCGACCTTATCTAGAATGCATATGCATCTACAGTAATGTTTCTTCAGCTCCCCAAGTCCATCATAAGACAAGACTATATGTTTTCAGTATTTGAATATAACTATCAAAACTGTATTGAATATCCCCATCACTTCCACCTCTGCTAGACCCACCATTACCTCTCCTCTAAACCGAGACATAAAGCCATGTACAGAAAATAAATTTCAAAAAGCAGCTCTATTCAAGTTGAATCAGCACAAGTAATTCCTTCGTCATAAGAAGTTTGGACAGTAGGGTTCAACATGCAGCCTCATGTATAAGTGCTGCAGAAGACATATTAATGACAATCCAGCAGGTTGTTCACATAATCTCTGATGATCGTTTCATAAAAAGTTACCACAACATAGAAGCACAATTTTCAACATTTCCAACGCTGAAGTCAATATCAAAAAAGAATATCACCACCAAAGTGTGAACTAGAAGATGGATGTTTCGAGTAATCAATTGAGATTCACATATGAAAACTTACGCAAAAGCAGAGTATCCACTACCAGCTTTAGCAGCAGAGATAAGGGCTGCATGAGCACCAATAGCAGACAGAGTTTCCTGACCTCCAACCGGATTAAAATTCCTTTGATCAACATCCACCTGAAACCAATATGATTGAGATTATCATCAATCTTGAAATAATCCATAAATATCTTTAAGCAGATGGAAAGTGAATGAGTGAACCTTGTCCCACTTTGACTTTTTTTTATGTCTCCCATCTCGAGCTGCAACATCTACAGCAACCGGTGTTATATTAGACACACCACCAGCAACCGCGGTCAATCCTAAAGTGCATAGAAACACCAACTAACAAGAAGGTATCAATCCTAATATATTTTCAAAAAACAAGCCATTTTATGGATATATGATGTTACAGGCTGACAAAAACTTAAGGACCTGGAATTGGTGTGTGAATCTTTGGAGTAGGAACAACATTTCCCTGCTGCATTCCTCCAGAAACAAAGTCAACCTTTGGATTTTTCTTCTTTTCTTGCTCCCTCCTTTCCACCTCCCGCCTAATATCAGCTTCTATTTGCAGAAGACAAACGCAAAAACTTGAAGATATGGTTAAAGAACTTCACGACACGAGACAAGACGGCGATTATGTATCGGTCATCCAAACATACGACTCAGAAACACATTACGAAAGGAAGCTACACATGATAAGAGTCCGGAGGGTGTTTAAGAATATTTATACTCAACTTATGTCCCAGATCGAAGATAAAGATAGAAGAAATACACCCGACATAGAAACCCCACAATAAAACATTAGGGCAAACACTTCAGAAAGAAGTTAGTTCTTCATACACATCTCAGGCATGTTTAAAATGTTTATAAAGACGATAAAAGCACCAATATGTAGAAAGAAGTGAATGATATAAGAGAATGTATTCAGAGCTCAATAACAAGTTCAGAGGATCTTATTAATCGAGCACATAGGTTTGTTTTCAAAATTTTCAACATATTCTACAAAAGGTTATAAAGGGGTAGATATTTCATAGATTTGACAAATTTTTAGCATGGATACACACCAACCAAATAAAACCAAATGATCAAAAACAGTTCGATTAAAATGAAATTAGAACATAAATGGGAATACAAATCACTAGACGGCAATCAAACAAATCTAAATAAATTACAAATGAATTCTAACCTATTTCATCATAGAAGTCACTTTTTTCGTATCCATGAGTGTCGAAAACATCTTTACTGAAGCAAGATCCTATCTGATCAATATTTTGGTAAGTCACAGCGTGCAACAAGAAGTCAGGGTTTCGATATTCCTTCTTATTGCGCACCTCCGCATTGAAACTTCTTCCAGTTGTCTTCTTCAGTGCAAGAAACTTGATAATCTTCTCCTGAAACAACAAAGGATTAGAAAGTTGAAGAATGTATTGAAAAATAGCACGAGAAATCATAGCAAGATGAAACCGATAATACAACTGACAAATAACGAATTTATGCAGATTTCGATAATACAACTGACAAATAACAAATTTATTGCTACTGAATAGTTAGACTGAGAAAGTATGTTATAGTTCCTTCTTTCTATCACGAATATTCCATTATGCGTCCTACCTTGCAACATGGATGGTCCACGTTGATTTTTTTAAACGCTAGACTAGTTCATAGAACGTGTAAATTTGCAAGGGCAAGAATATATGTTGATTGTATCGGTGAAGATATTAGCTAACCAAAGGTGGCAAGATATGCTGTAAAAAATACAAGCAAAATGTGCATAACTGCATTTGAGTACACCTCTGCACTCACAAACTAGACGCTCATTTTGCAATACAAAAACAATATCCTCTAAAATAGCTACAACAAGGCTTTCAAATCATAGTTATTTACGGCGCAAGAAGCAGCAAGGGGCAAGGAGCATGGCGACGCACGAGCCTAATCAAAATAAGGGGCACTATGCATGCTTTATTATAATGTATATATATAAAGATAATTTCACTTCAATATATAGCAACAAAAACATTTTAAAAAAACTATTAAATAGCAATGAAAATTAAAAGGTCATTAGTAAATATTTTCCATATAAATAGATGGAATCAAATTACAGTAGATGAAAAGGTTACATAAATATACCCTTCAAGGTAGATTCTACATCAGCTTAACATAAAATATTATAATGTAGTCCTTCCACTAAAAAGCAGGGACTTACTTGCAGTTCCTCTGAGCACTTTTCCTTTGGAGGTGGGGGAAGAAATTTGTCCAATGGATCCATATCCCTTTGCTCTTCAGTAGAAACCTTAACAGCATCTTCAGTCTCTGCAGATTCCGATGCATTAATTGCACAATTCATGCTATCAGACTCAGGTTGATCGATTGCATCCAATAATTGAGGCGTCGCAGTTTGAGTATTAGATGTTGCGAGCCGAGCACTTCTTGGTGATCTGTTATCCCAAAACTCACCTAAATTAACAGCAATTACAAACTTAAGAACAACTCCAGCAAAAAAAAAAGCTTCCAATCCATTTTCAAGCTTGATGCATTTCAAAATACAGATTTCAACCTCATAATTCATAAACAAATGGAGCATACCATAAAGTATTTCAAATGGAAATGAAATTACCAATTCAATATCCTAATTTTAGAATCTATATCTTTGAATACTTTAATGTCTCTAAAATTAGGTGCCATAGGCAGTTCTAACAATCATAAAACAAAAATCCATCCAAATAAATTATTAAATTCAACAGATAAGGCAAAAGAGAAAAATAGACGGCCTTACGCACCGTCACTGGTTTGAAGCTGCTCCCCATACATTACTCGACCAGTCGCCACTATTTCACCATCCTACAATCAACGATCATTCAATCCAAATTGGAAAAAAAAATAGAATTCAATACCTTTCAGTACGTTTACAAATGTATACCTCAGCTTCAGGAGACATTGCCCCCTCCTCGTGCCCATAATCCACAATCGTCAGCCGATTCTTTTGAACATGAGCCAAGTTCAGATCCAAACCAACCGTATGTTGCGGCGGTCGAGGTGAGACGCGAGATAACAGTGGAGAGGCAGTTGCCGAGGAAGTACCGTAATTAAAGAGCTTATTAGGAGAAATAGCATTCAGACCTCGATCTTCCTGTTTCTGCGATGCATTTTCATTGCCAAAGGCACTAAGATCATCTTCATCTTTCACCATAACGACATCCGGCGCGATGGAGGGGATTTCTTCTTCTTGAATATTTTCGTCCTGTTCCTCGGCGCCTTCCATTTCATCGTCTTCGTCTCCATACATGGACAACAACGCTATGCCCTCTGACGCTTTCTTCTTCGATGCCATTTCTACCAAATCAAAACCCTAGTCTAGGATTTCTTTCCTAATATCTGCAATTCTTACTTGTCTTCTATCTTCGAATTGTAAATAGAACTGAGAATTCAGAGAACTGAATATAGGATTTTGGGAACAAAATATCGAGAGCGGAGCTTTGTTTTTAAGATTCAGGAAACATAAGCACATCGAATCGGAAAGGGCTCTTACACATATATTCGAACAATGGGCGTTTAAATTTCGAATAAAATCCAAAAAACTGAAAATTCAAATCCAAAAAATCGAACAATAAATTGAACCGAAAACCAAATTTTATAATCGGATATAAATATTAAAACGAAATTTATTTGGTTAGGTTTTGGATTATTTATGTCATCGAACAAACCGAAATTACATTAAATTAATAATTTTATTTTTATTATATATTTTTTGAGATGATATCAGTCAAAGATGAATTATTTTGAATAATATTTATTTGATTGTTATTTATGTAATTCATTTAGACTTTATATTTAAATGTTTTATAAAAAAATCATTGAAAAAGATAACATATTATATTTTACAATATATTTATCTTAGTAATTTAAATAATTGTATTATAATCGAAATAATCGAACTATTTCAGTAAAAAACTGAATCGAAAAAAAATAGTTCGTATATCGGATTATATATTAGTAAAACCGAAAACCGAAAAAACCGAAATAAAAAACAAGGAAGTGAACCGAGCGATAAACACCGGTATTCCTATGTCCTCTTTTACCGCTTCCACTCTAAAACCAAGACACGAGGTATAATATTTATTATTATTATTATGACTGTGAATATTATGTTTAAAATAAAGACCTTTTTCCCTAATATATATATTGTCGGTGTTTTTGTTGAGTGAAATTTATGAAATATAATTTTTGAGATTGCAGTGGATAATATGATACACGCTTGGTTTTGCTTTTGAAGAAGATATTTGTTTATCGTTAATGATATGTTCGGTTTTTTATTAATTTGTGTGGTATATTAACTATTAAAATATAGTATATTGGATTAAAATATAACATAATAATGGTAACTAAAAATAACAATTATTTAGGTAAATATGAGATGAATAAAAATATATTTAAAAGAATAATGCATGTTTTTATTTTCGTAATTCAAAAATGCTTGCACCGAAAACAAACCAAGTGAAGTCTATGTCTCAATCTTCAACCCAGCTGCCGCAAGTGGAGTTATACATAATTATACATAAAGTGGGTGTAAATGTATGACATGTAAATCTTATATGAAGGCATGTATTCCAGAATTAGTTTTCTGGATTAGATCGTGTGACATAGCACCACGTGAATATGCAACTAAGTAAAAAATCACAAAGTGCTGGAAAAATATCTCGCACTTGTATTTGAGCATGGATGGAAACAGGAAGAGTAGACAGAAACGGACGGATTCTCCCATCATTTCTCCTTTTCTACGAATAGTACCTTCAATGAGATCCAAACGGCAATAGCTCCTGTCAAAGAAAATGGAAAGGATCATAACATAGTAAAATATAAAACTTGCCAATTACAATACAAAGTTCAGTAAAGAAGGTAAAGGCGAGGTTACCGCTGAATAGCGAACGTGATCATGTCGTAAGCAAGAAGATTTTACTATAGTCTCCCATTTGGTGTCAGTCTTCGAACCTTGCGGGACCTGTTTCCTAGGGTCAAATGGGCTTTTGCTCCGCTGATGCGAAAACTGATTGCCCAAAGAAATGGAAGGCAGTGTACGCCAAAGCCATGATTCGGAAGGTGATTTTGGTAACGGTGGAGGTAAGAGAGACTTCATACAGGCAGGATCAAATTCTCTTTGATGATCAGACTTCAGGCTATTTTCTTCTTTTGCACCAAAATTTACATCAGAAGATTCTAAAGGTGGCCTGGATTCTTGATTGGGTAGTTGATTCATTTTAACATCCTTCATTCCATCAATGGCACATTCAGGCTTCAGGGTGCCATTTATCTGATTCCTCGATACATCTTGCAAGGCCAAAAACATTTTGAGGGAAGATGTGATTTTCTTGGCACTGTCTTTCTCAACTTCCTTGGGAAGTCCAAGAAAGCCCACTCCTTCACGGAATGGAGGCTTCGTAGATTCATTTCGGTATGGAGATATGCCACCACTTCTGTTACGCCTCAAGGGGGGTGGTCCTGATTTATATGAGCCAAGAGAACTCAAAATCTGATTCGAATCACCAGCTAGTTTTTTCTCCATTTCTTGAAGGTCCCGAAATAACAATCCGGAATGAAATTTTTTCTGAGGAGTCGGATGACAAGAATTCTGCAGGATTTCAAAATATTACAGTTATAAATTTTATATTTACCGTAGTTTTTCCTACATATGCACAAGTTAAACTTCAGAATTACCTTGTACAGAGGTCCGCTGTATGCTTTTTGAGTTGGTCGCCTAATTTCACCAGCTGAAAAATTTGGAGTGTGGGTTCTCAATTTCATTCCTGGCAAAGGACTAAAGAGGCACAAAGTATTCTTCACACACAGCCGAGGGATAATCCCCCAAATTTTCCCCCGCTTTTTCACTGGAACGGGACACTCCTTTTCATTTTCGCTTTCCACATTATCCGTATACTCGCTATGTTTCTGATTGGAATCAAAACCGCACTGCTTTTGTAAAGGCTTATTCTCACAAGAAATCACCTTCTTTATCTGTTCTTTTGGTGGCTGGTTCACCGCTAACGGCTTCTTCACGACATATTGCGGTGTCTCCAAAACAACAGCCTTGGCTGCTGGTAGGAATCTATTCATCATAAAATCTCGTGTTTGAACATCGACAGAGAATGTCCCGGATGGTTTCACACATGAACTATGGTATCCACTGAGACCACTTACACTATAGTTAAAGGATGATGATTCTGTTCGTGAAAGCGAGTAAAGTTTATCGCAACATTCCTCATTTTCACTTACTGCATCAGATTCATCTTTACAATCTAAACTCTCATTCAATTTCTCCAGAAGACTGACATGGTCCATGAAAGATATTGTTTCAATCTGAGTCCTATAAATATTCTGATCACTCGATCTTTCACCTGAATTGTATCTTGAAGAACTCGACACCCTTCCCGGCAGGAACTTCGGACTTTCACCCGAATTGTATCTCAAGGGATCTGATATCCTTCCCGGTGCCATCCTTGGAAGTTCACCCGAATTGCGTCTAATGGCATCTGATACCATGGCAGGTGGAAGCCTGGTGTAATCGAAGGTTCCTCTGGCGTGTAGACTCTACCTTTCGATTTTCCCGGGATTTTTTCCCAGTGAAATGGAACTGAAGCTGGTTTTGTCACCTCCTCCATTAACGGAAGGGACTTCTGTCCATAGGGTTGTATATTTTCGATCTCATTGCGATTTACAAGCTCTGAAGAGCGTATGGGTGATGAAAATCGCCGTACGGATAGAAGAGGAGCATCGAAATTTAGTTGCCTGTTCTCCATCGGCTCGCTTGGATATCAAAATCTGATTCAGAAACAAAATCGCATCTTTAAAATTCATTACAAACAGTGTCAAATCACAAGACTAACCAACAGCTAATGAATTAACCAAGCATTTACTTGATACTCCACCAGAACTCATCAGTGAGCAATTGATTTTAGTGGCTTAATTATTTCACATCCAAGAGCTTAGAAAATCTAAGCAGGAAAAGGGGAACAATGTCTAGCCAAGATTTCTTGAATGCCCATCAATTCCAGACGCAAAAATGTTGTACGAAACCCGTCAAGAACTAAATAAAACAATAAAAAAAGAAATTGACCAAGTAACACCATTCATTCTCACAAGAAGCACGCTTGGTCAAGAAACAGGGCCATAATCTTTTTTTCCTTCCAAGAGTGACAAGCAAGCATAACAGTTAGAAAGAAACAATCATATATAGATTAAATTTCCAGCACACACCCTAAAACATTGAAATGGGATCATAAAATCCTCATAACAGAAAAAGAAATATATAATAAAAATCAAAGAAAACACCAAATAAACAAAACCCAGATGCATCTTCACTCACCCAAGGCAGAGAGAGAGAGAGAGTGAGAGAGAGAAGGAATGCGCACTCCGCAAATTATGGGAAGAAAACTGGTGAAAAGGCGTGAGAAGTAAGAAAAAAATGAGTGAGTGAGTGAGAGAGAGTGGGGGAGAGGAAAAAAAAAAACTGAACAAATCCTTTGTTGCTTGTGGTGATGAATATTTAGTAGAGCGGAGAATGTAGACGAGTGATTGCCAAATGCATGTGGATTTTGGACACTGGTGAGGTGAGCCGCAATCCCAAAAGAAAATTAATATTAATAAATACCAAACTCAAATTTTCTTGATTTCCATCCTACTTGTGTAATCGTGTTCTTTTTTCCAGCCGCTCACTTTTTTCGTATGCTGCTTATATAGCCTGGAGATGGAGTGGGCAAACGTCACGTATATACCGCCGTTGGATTATAATGACAGTTAACCCCAACTGCCTTTATTTCGCGCCCTGTTTATACCCCAACAATTCCCAAAATTATATAGTTGAGGGGACCTCTCTTTTTATTAAATTATAGATATTTACATTAAGGTATGGAAAAATTTGTTAAGTTTGACTTTAATCTTAATTATAGAGAAAAGTGTAATTTTAGACTTATATATTTAATTTTTACGATTTTAGTCATTTATATTATCACATTTTAGTTCGTCATACCTATTTAATTTTTTTGACAATTTTAGTCTTCTTCATTTGAACACGTGTGTCAACATCACTTAGGCAAAACATCAACAATACATTGTTTACATGTCGAAAAAATGACTAGAACTAGAAAAAATTAATGAGCTAAAACTAAAATCTGATAAAATAGAAGACTGAAATCGCAAAAAATATAATTTTCCCTTAATTGTATAAAACTTAGTGACCTGAAACACTAATTGAGCTTCGAGTGGACCAATTTTTCTATCTCAAATTTGAGCACAACATTAGTTGCTTAAACTAGCTTACGTTACTATACATTTTATTCACGGTATAAAACATTAAAAATATAATGATGAGCTTGCCTCCTTTGTCAAACTCCAAATATTAATTCACCCATCGACCATATTCATGAGCTCAAGCTTCTTTATAGTAAATTTGATGAGCCCAAGTTCACAGTCTGTTTTTTTTTTTTAGAAAAAATCTTCGATATATTAAAATATTAAAAATTAATTTTGGGTGGTATAAAGTGAAAAACATATTTCGCCAATAAGTGCCCTTACCATTTCCACAAGTACGAACAAAAATATTGAAAATACGATGAATGTAATTTTGGTGCAATGTGACAAATGACGTACAATTTGGGCTAAAAATTCCCCGTGATTGATGGTAACCATACCAAAAGAAATTAAAATTCAATGCTCGTGGATTTGTCGTTAATGTTTATAAAGTCGATTGCGTTCAATTTCTTCTGTTCCCATGTTCTTCTGCTTTTTTTCAAGAGATTAGGTTTTTCAAGTATTAATATTATACATTTTAATGATATAGATTATTTATTTATTGTCATCGTGGCCCAGTTATCCTTTGGAAAAGTAACAAATGCGGGCGTAAAGCAAGGATGTTTGGTGCCTCCTGCATGTGAGATCTCTAATACGTATACCGGAGCAGCCTTGACTAATCAATCAGGAACTAATTAATTAATTTATTGCATGGGACAATATATGGTCGGGGTCACTGTTTTTTGTTTTAACATAATATATGCCTTGCGGAATAAAATAATGTTAGATTTAAAAGGGGAAAACGAAAAATATCTTTATAAGATTTATTTTTTCTCATATTTTTACAGGTTAATATTGTTTCATGTTGGAACTAAAGTGTTTAAAGACATTGTTGTTGGAGATTTAATAAAATCAATCTATAAATCATGTGATTAAATCCATATATCACAACACGCCATGAATTCATGTCGAATTATCAGAAAATATGAATAACAGTAAACACGTACCAGAATCCATTGATTGATATACCGTCAGAGTTATGGATCTTCCAAGGCAACAGAGAATCGACCACCTTATTCTTGCCTTTGATGAGAGAAGGAGAGAGATCTAGAATACGTGTGCCGTATGTATTCTGTGTTATATTCTCTGTGCCTTGGGGACCATAACCTTATATAACATTAGCAGTCTTCAACCTATCACAGAAGACCTAATTGGGTTGGGTTTCTACACATAAGGTGGACCATACCAATTTATTTAATACTTTGGAAACCCATAATTAATTAGATCACTTTATTGGGTCCTTTATTAGATAGCTTGTCCATGTACAATTAATTAAATTATGTGAGCCCACAAAATAATTCCAACAATCTCCCACTTGGGCCACATAAGTTATCCGGATATTGTACATGCAAAAACTGGATTGAGCTCTTGCTATCTAAACCAAAATATTCCTTAACAATCTGGTCTATCAATTACACCAATATTGAACCAAAGCAGTCATCGCTACATTTAAAATCACTAGACCCTTCAATGATCACAGTATTAGCATAATCAATAACATAGATCAAGTATGGATGTGTAGCATGGAGATACATAAATGTGATCCAAGAATAAAACATGTATTTCCAACTTATCCTCCTAATGACTCAAAGAGTCCAATAACAGACTTTCAACCAAATGCTAAACTGCAATGAAAGTCATCACTTTATTTCAGAGTAATTCAAATAACCCTTAGTCTGTACAGAAACTTAAATAATGTCAAATGAGTCAATGCTCAAACCGAATACAAACTCCCACTGTACAGGCATATCAACTATATGGACAACACCAATGTGTGTCACATGCCCAAAAAATCTTGGGTGGCCAACCCATGACAACCGCATCCGCAATTATAGAGTTTGCAATAACATGCTCAATTGACACATAACCACTCTGAATTATTTCCTTCCAACTGAAAACTTCATGTCAATATATTTTGACTTTGACAAGTTTCAGTTGTTCTTTAAGTATAATATAGCGGCTTTATTATCACAATTGATCCTCAATAGTTTCTTAGATCATTGATCATTACCGGTGATAAAATTCCGCAGCTTTATTCGGATTCTAAATATCCAACTATTTCCAAATGTCAGATTTTCGATGTGTGAGCATAAAATCCTTAGTTCACTTTATGTACCGCATAATCCGATTAATAATCCAATGTCGGGTTTCTTAAATATATGCCCAACATTCTAATGATGTTCACAATATCTAAACAATGTTCTCTATAAATCCGAATGAGATTACCACCTGATAAAATTTATACTACCACATATGTGGACATAAACATCAATATATTATTCTCAATGTTGACTTTCCAATTTACTCACTCCCACTAAAGTCAACATACGAAATTAATTTATATTTAATTTCAAAATTTCATGCATGCATAATGTCAATGTCATTTAAAATATTGATGTTCAATTTATCAAACTTATCAATCAAGGAATTCATACCAAACATATTTGAATTTCGAAAAATTGAAAATACTACATGGATAAAGGAAAAAATTGATTTGTCCAAACGTGAAACTAAAATCAAATTTCGTTTTTCAAATTCAAATACCAAAAAATAAAAAACTCAGTTCCTAAATAAAGCAAAAAAAAAAAAAAAACACCAACAGTTTTATTGTCATTTTCCATAAGATGTATCTTTCACCATCAGTTGGCAACCGGCTCCTTAGGCAACCCTTTCTTTGCACGCCAATTGGCGTATTTGAGACAATCCTTCTTCACATGTCCATTAGTCCTTTTGCAAAAGAAACTAGTAATCACTTTATCTTGTTTATGTTGCTCCATACGCTGTGAAGTCCCAAAGTTTCCTTCCTTATTGCTCCATTTCCTTTTCTTATTGATGCAATTACCTTGATAGTTATGCCAAGTGAAGCACTTTCAATCACATCTTGTTTCAATCTCTCCTCCTCCTGAACGCACTGCGCAATAAACTCATTCAAAGTCCGCTTTTCCTTCTGGGTATTATAACTTATTTTGAATTGATTAAATTGTGCAGGCAGAGAGATCAAGGCTAAATGCACGAATATGTCTTCCGACAATTCCAACTTGAATGATTTTAGTCGAGTCACAAGATTTGACATTTTCATTATGTACTCCCTTATGTTCCCTTTCTCTTTGTACCGCATTGAGACAAGTTTATTCAGAATAGTACTTGTCTCGACCTTTTCGTTTGCAGCGAAACGATCTGCTATTTGAGTAAGGAACTTTTTGGCATCATTTTCTTCAGGAATTGCACCCCTTATAGTATCCGGAATGGAATGTTTCATAATCATCAGCTTCATGCGATTTGATCGCTCCCACTTTTCCAAAGAACCTTTTTGATCAGCAGTTCCTGAACTGGTCAAAAGTGTGGGGCGATCTTCCCTTAGCGCATAGTCCAAATCCATGCAGCCGAGCACTATCATAACATGCTCTTTCCATTTCTTGAAGTTTGAGCCATTAAGTACTGGAACGTTGTTCAGATTGGCAGATATAGAAGATGCTATAAAAAAATTGAACAAAAAAAACTCACAATAAAATATAGTCCATGCATATATTTAAATTAAATAAATCACAAAATATAAGCATGCTGGTGGTGGGCTCATAAAAAAGAATACCTAACACAACATTGATATTTAGTCTTTGGACAAAAACAACAATTTGTAAGTGGTACACTCAAACATCGTGGTTATTAAATATGGATAATAAATCCGGCCAACAATATGCCTTTCTTTGGACCGACAATTGCATGCATGGATAAATCCGAAATTATCACATATTTCGTACCACATATTGTGCAAAATTGGCCAGAAAATGACATTCCTTTGGGCCGATCATTTTCCGCATAAATTTAACACAATTTAATATCATATAATGTGTCTACAATCTGGCAAGAAAATAATCTTCCTTTGGGCCGATTAATTTCTGCATAGTTTTGACACGCTTTAAGACCACATAATTATGTGCTTATAATCTGGCCAAAAAATAACCTTCCTTTGGGCCGATTATTTTCTGCATAGATATAAACACAATTTTTTTTTTTAAATCTGCAATCTGGCCAAAATATAGTCTTCCTTTGGGCCGGCTATTTTTTCGCATAGATATAAATGCACTTGAAAAAGATATATTGAATCTAAAATCTGACCAGAAAATAATCTTCCTTTGGGCCGATTAATTTCCGCATAGATCTAGATGCACTTTAAAATCATCCATTGTGTTTGAAATTTGGCCAAAAAATAGTCTTCCTTTGGGCCGACTATTTTTCGCATAAATTGAAACACAATTTATTTTGAACTTGAACAATATCTACATATCTCAAAAAATCACTTTATTAACATGAAATTTAAATTTAACCAAATTTGAGATACAAGATATTAATTTAACTTTGATTGGGCCAAATAAAACATAGAGATCAAATATGCAAGAAATAAAATATTTGCACTTTATAATTATTCATCCACAAATATTTTATCGAAATAAACAAAGACGATAAAATAAGAATAATTTCATATTAATTTTATTTCATGCAATTAAATTTTGAAATGATCTAATTTAATTTCAGAAATCAGAATTGCGGAAGTCAAAATTTAATAAATAGTCAAAATTCTGGATTTCAAAATTTGGACAACCAAACAAGGCCTTAAATCACCAAAAAAAAATCCCAAAATTCGAAAAAAAAACCCTAACCCTAGTCCTGAAACCGGCACCGCCCCCTCCTCCGACGATATCAGTCGGCGGCGACCACGACCCAGGATCGCCTTACCATCGCCGACCACATCCATACCATCTCAGACCACAAAAATGCCTGAATTCGATCGAAATCCTCAAAAAATCGGACGGAAATCGAGCAACCATAGCTTCCGAGATTCAGTCACAAAATTCGATCATGTCGCGGCGGTTTTCGATCGATAAACCATACTAATATGGGCGCCAGGAGATGGAAAAGAGAACGCCCAAACATTCACCGCCGGAAAGTTGCCGGAAAACGTTCGATTGGCCCAAAATCCGGCGGCTCTATTCAAAATTCGAAAAATCGAATTTTTATTTTTCAGATTTTCGATTTTTTTTTCGAAAATAAATCAGAATTTTTGGATGAAAAAAATCGAAAATTCTAGATCCAAAGAGCATGAATTTATTTATATTCAAATTCAAAAAATTTTAAGAAAAAATCAGGTCTGAATCCAAAAATTTATAGACTAAAAAATCGTCTCTAATCTGTGAATAAAACATAATTTTCTGTTTCGATCCATCAATAAACAAAATTCTCATAATTCAACATGAATCTGGCTCCTATACCACTTGTTGGAGATTTAATAAAATAAATCTATAAATCATGTGATTAAATCCATATATCACAACACGCCAGGAATTCATGTCGAATTATCAGAAAATATGAATAACAGTAAAAACATACCAGAATCCATTGATTGATATACCGTCAGAGTTATGGATCTTCCAAGGCAACAGAGAATCGACCACCTTATTCTTGCCTTTGATGGGAGAAGGAGAGATATCTAGAATACGTGTGCCGTATGTATTCTGTGTTATATTCTCTGTGCCTTGGGGACCATAACATTATATAACATTAGCAGTCTTCAACCCATCACAGAAGACCTAATTGGGCTGGATTTCTACACATAAGGTGGACCATACCAATTTATTTAATACTTTGGAAACCCATAATTAATTAGATCATTTTATTGGGTCCTTTATTAGATAGCTTGTCCATGTACAATTAATTAAATTATGTGAGCCCACAAAATAATTCCAACAATTGTTCTAAATCTTCTCATCAAAATAGGATGGCAAGCCTATTATCATAAAAGGGAACGATTTTCATTAAATTTTATAATGGATATGCCCGATTTATTTTCATATGTTTTTAAAAGAGTATTGGAAACATCTAAAAAAATTGATTTTCAATAATCACTTCTCTTTTTTTTTTTGTTCTTAACCCTAGATTTTGTGTTAGTTTATGCATAATTTAATCAAAATGTCAAAGTTAATCTCATGGTGATTTTGATTATTGTGATTATGGTATTTTGATAAATAAGTAAAAATTTATTTGATGCTCTTACCCTCAATAATTTTGAAGAGAGGAATGTTTGTTATCCAATTAAATTTTGCTAAAAATAAGGTATTAAAAGCAATTCTATACCAAACAGTACTCTAGCTTAAAAATTTTCTTTTTTCACTTTTATTTTCAAACACTACCCAATTTTTATTTTTCTCACTTCTTCCCAACATATAAATTTAATAACTTCTCTTTAATATTTCCCTAAATTAGAAATTGTTAGTTGCTTACCCTCAAATTTTTCTGTAAATTAAAGCTTCTACCCATTGTTTTTCTTCTCATTGATGCTCCCTGCTCATGAAATATAGTAAGAGATTGCCCAAAAGAATTATTGTTCAAAGAGTGTTTGAGTAAACTTATTTAAAACAACGTTGTTTTAAATATGTTAACATATACACTCTTGCATCTTATGAGTTGTTTTAAAAGCATATAAGATGTGATGTCTGATTTTATAGATAATATGTTAAAGTGTTTAAATGAACTTGTTTTAAACCACTTGAAAATATTAACGTGTTTGGTATTATAATATTTTTTATTGTCAAAATTATTAAAAAAGTTAAAATTATATGTATTAATGTAAGTAGTTATATATTTATATAATTATAATTATAATTGTATATATATGTGTGTGTGCGTGAAAATAATTTTATAATTTTAAAAAATAAATATATTTTATATTTATGTTTAGAACATTTTATGTTCTTTGGAGAAAAATTATTTAATATTATTTTTAATGTGTATAAATACAATATTGATTAAAAAAATTGTATTTAATATTTACTCAATAAAATATTAACACTTTCTTTTATATTCTAACAAAAAGATAGAATAAAATCGTATTTTAAATATGATTAAAAAAAACAAAATGATAAAGTGAAGATTTAAAGAGCTTTGATAAAATGAGGATTTAAGAAAATATATGATGATATTTTGGAGAAATAAAATATAAAAATAATTTTTTTTGGAAAAAATATGGGGCGTCTCTACTTTTTTTAAAATGGTTTATAAGGTGTTAGCAACTTATTTTGACAGCTTACAATTTGTTTGAAACTTTTTTTATCAAACAAATTATGAGAGCTTATAAACTGTAAAACAATTTATAAGCTATTTTTGGCCAAACATCCTTTTAGTTACAAATAATACCACATTTTATCATATTTTTTCATCATAAACCTATATATATAATCTAGGAAAAATCGGAATCTTGAATTTTTTTACAATCTAGGAAAAATCGGAATCTTGAAAGACAACCGTCGCAAATTTCAAAAATTCGATCACACCTAACTTTCCCTCCATTTTCTTATACTACTCTCTGTAAATACCTGTAAATTCGCTCCATTTTCTTCCACTTCACTACACAACATTTAAAATTTTTCTCACTTACACGATTTTACAAGTTCACAACACTTAAAATTTTTATCTCTTACACGATTTTACTACTTCACAACACTTAAAATTTTTATCTCTTACACGATTTTTTTACTACTTCAAAACAATTAAAATTTTTATCTTTTACACGATTTTATCACTTTACAACACTTAAATTTTTTTTATCTCTTATACGATTGTACCAATTCAAAACACAAATTTATTAAATTCTTAATTTTTTTTATTTTACCTAAAATATTAGCGACAGAACTCATATAAACCGTCGCTAAATGTAGCGACAGTTTATATATGCTTTCCGTCGCAAATATCATTTGCGACGGTTAACTATAATTTGCGACGGTTGTCAAAACCGTCGAAAATTGTAGCTACGACATCGGTTTTCATTTGCGACGGTTTTTAAAACCGTCGCAAATTGCTAGCTACGACAACTGTGAAAAACCATTGTCTTTGAGCGAACCATTTAACAACAGTTTTAAAAGGGCTACGACAACGGTATGACATTTTTCTTGTAGTGTTGCTTGCACAACGAGGAGAAAGTCTGAAATAATTAGGTGAATCCTTATATTATGTTATCTAGAGATCTTAAAAACCTCCTATAACAAAAAGCTCTGCATACAAGACAGATAAAGGTTTCTCATTTCTTCCCAAAAACAAATATCGGTTGACCCTCGTGATTTCGGATTACACCTCCAATTGCACAGCGATTAGTGCTCTCATTATAAGCTGCCAAGATCCAAACGTAGAGTATCCACAGGCGGAGAAATCCGATGTTACGGTGAGAAGCTAGCTGCAATGTTTGACGAGCATCTTGTAAGTCACACAACCGATCCTTATTTCGTTAACGTGTTGCCATTGGTGAGGAATAGACACCGAATTTCAGCTTGTTATGTGCTGTATTTATTAAATATTGAACTATTAAAATTGTCTTTTAACCGTGGGCATTCTTCGTATGTGGTCCAAATACTCAAACCAAGACTATCCTAATTTAATAAGATAATGATTAAAATTTCATTCAGGATCCTACATACATTTGTCTTTTTCATCCAAAGATAATAAAGAATCATTGAGAATTAAATATATTATGTACTATTTTACAAAAAATATTATTTTGAGATTGTCTGATCTCCAACCCTATCTAACTAATGAAAATTTAATATTTTTTATACTAAAAATATTATTTTTCATAACAAATATACGTCGAGTCGATGCGTCTCATGGATATAGACCATTAAGATGGCGTCATAAGAGGCATTTTCACTAATTTATTGTACCAGTGTGAACAAAATTTTACCTTATAGATTAATGACAATAAACATTAAATAATATCTTAAAACAGGTGTATATTCATTATTTTTACAAAAAAAAATGAATAACAGTACCGGTAAATGGGAGCTGGCTGGGGTTCGACATGAATTTGAATCATAATTATATTATTCCAATGCGATGTTTCCATTCATTAAAATTAAAACATACCTTGAAATTAATTTGCTGTCAACTTCAGGGCGGCGTTTAAGCAAAGCTAAGTATTGATAAAGAAAATTTGTGTTTTACCATTCTTGTTTTAGTTAATTCTATATCAATTCATCTATTTTGTTAATAGTAAGAAAAATAAATTTTGTGTGTGTGTGTCTGTGTTTTGAGTTTGTACTCTCTAAAAATGTTCACATCCTCCTCCCTATTCAATATTCATTTATTTAGTTAAAAATAGTCATTTTATTGTTGTCAATTTTATAACAAATTGGACAGTAGTTACTATATTTCTTGTCAACATTATGAATTTTAACCATTATCTTATCAAATTTATTTTTCAAAAACGTTGAGTGGCAAAACCAACACAAATCTTGTTACCAGTGAAGCTCGAATAAAAATCGGAAAGTTTGAACGTAAAATTGCAAAGCAAGATGACCAATGCTCCCCAAGTTTTTACCGCATTTCAGCTAACGGATTCCTTCTCCATCGAAGAGGTTGATGCTCCTTTTCATTTTCTTCAATTTTACTCCATGGAAATTTATGTCTTGACGGTTTCCTTTTCCCTGCTCTCAATCCCAAGTAATCTCCACGTTTCTTAACAAAAAATAAGAATATAAATGATTATGGACTGTGCATGGGAATACCTATAATCACATATTCACATGCATGATATTCAATAGATTTATTTTTGAAACTGTTAATATGGTATTGCATACCTTGAGACAAAGACCTTCGTACACATCACAAATGGGGAATTCAATTGGACAACAATATTCAGAGCCATTACAGCAAACCGCACTATTTAGTGGACAACAATCATAAATGAGACAAATGCCCCATATATGAAAGCGGCAGCAGCATGTGGTACGTGGTGGACAGAAGGAAAAGTCTCCACATAAAGTAGGGGATGGTGGGGGTGGTGGTGGTGGGGGTTGTGGTGGTCGTGGTGGAATTGGAGGTGGCACTGGAGGCGATGGTGGAGGTGGTGATGGTGGTGGAGGTGGTGATGGTGGTGGAGGCGATGGTGGAGGAGGTGGTGGGGGTGAGGGAGGTGGTGGAGAGGGCGGCGGTGGCGGTGGAGGCGATGGGGGAGGAGGTGAGGGTGGTGGCGGTGATGACGGTGGTGGCGGCGATGGTGGAGGTGGTGATGGTGGTGGAGGCGATGGTGGTGGGGGTGAGGGAGGTGGTGGAGATGGCGGCGGTGGCGGTGGAGGCGATGGGGGAGGAGGTGAGGGTGGTGGCGGCGGCGATGGTGGTGGAGGCGATGGAGGTGGTGGTGAGGGAGGTGGTGGAGATGGCGGCGGCGGCGGTGGAGGCGATGGGGGAGGAGGTGAGGGTGGTGGCGGTGACGACGGAGGCGGAGGCGATGGTGATGGTGGTGGGGGCGAGGGAGGTGGTGGGGGTGGCGGCGGCGGAGGCGACGGGGGAGGAGGTGAGGACGGTGGCGGTGACGACGGTGGCGGCGGCGATGGTGGAGGTGGTGATGGTGGTGGAGGCGATGGTGGTGGGGGTGAGGGAGGTGGTGGAGATGGTGGCGGCGGCGGCGGAGGCGATGGGGGAGGAGGTGAGGGTGGTGGAGGTGACGGTGGTGGCTGCGGCGATGGGGGAGGTGGTGAGGGTGGTGGCGTTGACGACGGCGATAGTGGCGATGGCATGAGGTGGTGACGATGGTGGTGGTGGAGGCGATGGCAGAGGTGGTGACGATGGTGGTGGTGGTGACGACGGCGACGGCGGCGGCGGCGATGGATGAGGTGGTGGTGGCTGACGGAGGAGGTGGTGGTGGCGGTGGCGGTGGTGGTGGAGGGGAGGGAGGAGGTGGTGATAGCGGCGTTGGTGGTGGAGGCGATGGCGGAGGTGGTGAGGGTGGTGGCGGTGACGACGGCGGTGGCGGCGATAGATGAGGTGGTGGATGGAGGGGCGGCGGCGGTGGAGGCGATGAGGGGGGTGGCGATGGAGGAGGTGGTGGCGGCGGCGACGATGAGGGAGGTGGCGATGGAGGAGGTGGTGACGGAGGAGGTGAAGGAAGTGGTGATGTTGGGGGAAGTGGTGTTGGTGGTGGAGGCAAAGAAACAGGCGGGGGTGGTGGCGGCGAAGTTTGTGTGGGTGAGGGAAGAGGCTGTGTTGGTGGTGGTGGAGGTGGTGAGTATGATGGTGGAGGTGGCGGTGATTGAGTTGGTGGCGGAGGCGAGTGGGTGGGAGGAGGAGGTGGTGGTGGTGGTGTAAAAAATGGGAGTGGGAATGGAATAGGAGCCAAGGACTGTGTCAATGAATGAAATAGAGGTGGTATCTTAGTGGGATAAGAAGCCATGGCATTGATCGCACAAACACCATATCTAGATCCAGTATTCCTTCTAATCCAAGCATATCCATCCATCCCCCAATCCTTCCCCCAAGAGTTCTTCACAATCCAGTATTCCTCATCTCCTTCACTTCCATATCCCACTACCAACACTGCATGATCTATTTCATCCGGATTCCCAGAGCATTCCCCATCGTAAATCCCCTGCAAAGCAATAAAACCGAATCATCTCAAACTGCGGTAGATAAAAGCCAGAGAGATAACGCTTAGCATACCCCTGTATACAATTGGAAATCAATTGCGGAGCCATAAATCCCAACGCTAACAGGCTGTTTCGCAACTGCACATAGCATGGTACTTTCTTCTTCTTCAACGTCTATGTATCCGTCAATGCTCACAACTTTGTCTCCTTCCTGTTAAATCAAGCACAATTTCCGCCTCTCAACACATATAAAATTCAAAGTTCAACGTAAAATGTATGATAAAACCTTGGTGCTGTTGCATTTGTCATCGTTTCCAATGTATGGATAATTAGATTCCGCATTGATTCCTCCGTTGTTAATGATCCATTCAAAAGCATAGTCCATGTAGCCTCCATCGCAACCATAATTGGTCGAATCACAGTCAACGAGTTCTTGTTCCGAGAGGCTAACCAGTTCTCTCGTGGTCAGGGCATTTATCGCTTCCACTGCTCCGGTGGAAGAAAAGGCCCAGCAACTTCCTGTAAAAATTTCCAACCCATGGGTTCAAGATTTACAAAGTAGTGGTGTCAATACGTCTCAGTTATACTTAATCGCCAACTCTTTTTTTAATTAACCATAATTTCTCATTTGCATTTCCTTGTTCGTGTTCTTATTAAAAAAAAGGTTATAAGATTTTAAAATACATTTTCAATAATTAACTATAAACTTCTAAATTATAATTATTTTTCCAGTTAAAATGTACTATTACCAATATCAAAAACTTCGAAGATGCTATTTGCTATAGTACAAGATAAGTCGATGCAATATAATATGTTATTATTTCCAATGCCCCCACATCCTGAAATTTCCACTCATTCGAACTTTTCAATATCAAGCTGTCATCGCAACTCAATCATCGATCCCCACTCCTTTTTGTATATGTAAATATATTCTACCATTTACACAAAAATCACCGCTGTAAGAAATTTATAAAAAAAAAAAAAAAAAAAACTTACCACATTGACCTTGATCCTTCACTCCTGTAACAACGCCGTATTCCCTCCAATCCAGAGAAGTAGGAGCTTCGCAGGACGAAAGCTTCATCTTCAGCTGAACATCCTCCAACGAATATCTCCTCCTTTTCTCAAAGGGCATCTGTATTTTCCTAGTGTAGATCTTCCTGAACTCCTCATTGCTCAAATCTGCGAATTTGTTCAACCCCACGAGGAGCCCCATCGGCAATCTTCTGTCCACGTTTTTCTCCAGCACATACTTGATATTAGTCCGGAAGATCCTTAGTCTAGTGGCCGCCTCTTCCGCGTGCTCGTACACCTTGCCGTGCTTCTCCTTCCATAATTGGAAAAGCTCCGGGATTCGCTCTTCAAGAATCTCATCAGGGTTGGCTCCGATGATTGAGAATTCGAGGGGGATGGAAGAAGCTACGATTGCTAATGAGGTCAGAAGGAAGGCGTGGAGAAATTGGTGTCCCATCAACCCCGATCTTCATTGACTGTTGTGTGGCTTCATGCCTTTGAGGCTGAAGAATTAAAAGTGTTACCAATCAGTCAGCTCACAGTGATGACTTATGGTATAACTGACCCTTCATTATTAAAAATAAAAGAATAGCCGATGGAAAAGTACCCCATCGATATAAGATAAGATAAAATCCGTTCAGGCATCATGTTAGCCTTTTATTTTTATTATTTGTATTTTTTAAATTAATCAATTAATATTTCTTTTCAGGGATTACGAGTTTATAATAATAATAAAGAATACGAAAAAATATACTTGATCATATATTTATTAACGAATACTAATTGGGTTTGGGCTGGTTTGTTGGATAAGGAGAAAAACGTGGCCAATATAAATTGGTTGGGGATTTTAAGAAAAAAAACACTCACCCCATTAGGTTTACTATTTAATTTCATGGGTCCAGAAGTAATGGCCACGTGAATTTAACAGATCGGAACAAATATTTATTGGTGCATTTTATATTAAAAAAATCGGAACAATATAATTTCAAATTAGAAAACATATACATGTAGCTAAAAATTGTGATTATATAAATTATTCTGAAGGCTCGTAAACGGATCTAAGTAATCATAGATCGGTGTTCCAGCTAGCTCGTAAGCGAGTTCAAGTAATTGGTGAAAAGAAAATTTTGTGGGTTATCAACTATGTCACAAACAAACGTCAGAGGTGTCGAGGTTCGTCCGGCGTAGACACTCCGACGCTCAAGTCAAAAAATAATTTAAAGATGTTATCCAAACGCTAAATAGTTTAAACATAAAATAATGATAGTATTCTTTTATTTATAGATTTTTTACGAGTGTCTAATGAGCTTGGCCTTTCTAATCAATTTGGATTTTAACAATGGGCTAAATAATAGAATTGGAATATACCCATCATATATGTACTCGGGTAACGCACAGAAAAAAATAAAATCCATAGTTTAAGATAAATGTATATAAATTTAATCACACTTAAAATAAAAGTTAACCTTTTGAAGTGTCTGGACTACTTCCTATTTTCTAATACGCTGTTTACAATCTACACCGAGTCTGAATAAAGTTGAGGCCCGCAACTGACCGGCAGATAGGAACTTGGGATAGATTTCAAAAGCAGGTCAATAATTGTTTGATTTTTCGATAAAACCTTTAATTTGCTAGTATATTTTAGTAAACAGCTATAGCTTCAATATGGATATTTGTTACGTATGTACAGAATAAGAAATTAAATTGAGAGCACGCACGCAATAGTATTTTATAGGAATTTGTACACAACTTAAAATTGAATCTGTAATTATTAATCATGAGGCAAATTAAAATCTCGGAAAATTGTAATATTAGTCTTGTAAGTTGAAATATTTTGGGTTTTATTCATATAAGTTGAATTAAAATTTGGTTTTCATACATTAACTAGAATTATTTTTTTGGTTTTAGTCTTTTTTTTTTATGAAACCACAATTCATCGAATATGATATATTTTACAATAGTTATCTCTTGTGTGACACATGTAGTGAGAATAAAGATCATATTGCTCACATTAAAATTCATCTACTAATATGGATAAAATATAATGAAATAGAGCCACTTTGAATTGAGGTATGGAAGGGAGCCCCTATGAAGAAGTTCTGGAAATAAATATAATAAAGCAAAATGACTTTCGATATTTTAAAATGGGAGAAAAAAAAATTGTTGTTTATGTATATTCTAAAATGTGTAATATAAGTTTTATTTTCGGTACATGTGATATGTATTAGAGAATTGATGTCCAATAAATCATATTTAATAAATTAATTTAATGGTTTCCTGACAAAAATACTAAAACAAATTTAGATTACTAAAATTACAAATTTTCCATTGCTGACGTTGTCGTAATAAGGAATTGTTTTCTCATACTCTCGATATTGTTTATTATATGTATAATTGTCAATTTCTTGAGATATTAGTGATCTGATCCCTAAGGAACGATCTTTGATGTGTTCCACATGTTGCACGATGTTTCTCTGTAGACGGGGTAATTTTTTTTTAATTGTCGTATGTGTATCTATATCTATGTATATTAATTTACTATCATATCTATATCCATTTATATATATATATATATATATATATATATATATATTTAATTATTTATTTATGATAATGATACTAATAACACCTTACTTTATTTGAAGTTTGTTATGTGAGATTGATTATAATTTATAAAGGCCTATAATGAGTATAAATAAGTTAAAAGATACGGAGAATATAACTATTTTAACATCAATTATTATAAAACTCGAGTAAAAATGAGAATATAACTAATATATCGTTCTAGTTATCAAATAGTCGTTATAATTACGTGAAAGGACGTGTTATGTAAATAAGTATTAACTTGAATGGATGTAATTAAATTATGAGCAACGTTTGAAGTTTTTAAGAAATCACATGCAAAATATATATTATAATTTTTTATAGTCTCGATCCTTGATTGATTGATTAATTAATTAATAATTTGTCATAGTATAATTATTTAATGTTATTTCCACTTTTGCTCAATCATTGCTTTTGATGATTGGTTGGATGGATCCTAAGGAGGGTCACTCGTCGTGTGTGTGTTATTTTTTTTTTCATGGACTACCTATTTAGTATTCAAAAACAATTCAACCATATTGAAAAAAAATTAAAAGTAAATTACTTATATTTATTTATTTATAAAACAAATCAACAAAATTTTCTCTCATTTTATCCATTTTCTTACATTTCAATATTATCGCTACATACATATATTAAAATACTATATTACAAATCATTAAATTTTAATATTAAAAATAAAAGTACATTTTATTATTAAATATAACATGCATTGGAACGCACAATGTATTGTATATATTGAACAATTATATTTTCCAAAAATATAATGTATTTTTCACCATCCTACAACAAATATAGGCATTAATATTGTGAAATTCACTATTATTAATGTTAGAATTGAAAATAAATTTAGAATGATGAATATTTTTATCTCAGAAAATATTTTTGTTGGGTTAGCAAAACTGAAATTTTGTTCTTGTCATTTGAGTTTTCGGTAAGTCAATTAATATGAATTTTGTGGAAGTAGGCTTACTGAAAATTGTTGAACAAATAGCTTATCAAGAAAATCAGTTGAAGTTTCCAGAATAATATAAAGTATGTAGACTTAAAAGTAAATAAACACAAGGTTGTATCTGGATGTTTGGAGATTTCAAAACCCATACGTTACCCCTTCTTCATCGCGGAAGGTTTGCACTAAAAGACTTTAGTAATTACAAGTAATTTAAAAGCACTCACTTCAGTAGGATTTAACCATATCTAACTGAAACTCTTAATAAAATTTCAACATAAACATTTTGAGTAATAAGACATCTTGCTCTCAATTACACATTGTTTCTCACGAAAATTGCGGGCGTGTCAGGCACGTGATCGTGCCAAAGTTGTGAATGATCTGACTCCGTTTACCAAGCATTGCGAGTCTCGATTCGGTCGTAAGTTCTAACTCCTTCGAAATGGCTCAAAAACGCAAACACAAAATGAGGAATAAGACAAAATTACATGAGGAATCCATGAACACCATCAAATTTAATTACGCTGTTATGAATTTGAACGACATTATCACAAGAAAGTTGAAGGAATATGTAAAAATCTCAAGGAACTAAAATACTGAAAATTGGAAAAAGATGAACTATTGAGAGGAATTCTGCAGAGCTTTGCTGTAGATTTGTTGTGTTGATTTTGTCGGGGGCTTTTTCTGATTCCTCTTTCTGCTTTTGTCACCCTCCACGGGGGAGTTTCAGCCACATTCCACGATCTCCCCACGATTTCTACGTCGTGTAATGGTCCATCGTGCTTTTCCTGGGCCAACCATAATTCTCCTGGACTTAGCACCATTTGGGCCTTCATGTCTGATGGGTTTTTATTTTTATTGAATTTCAAATATTTGGGCTAAACAACTGCCCCCTAGTCAATTTGGGCCAATGGCAAATTTGGCTCATTTTGGCTATTTGGCTACTTTGACCAATTTGGCCCAGTTGGTTATTTAAAGCTCACGTACAGTCATATGATTTTGAAAGGATTGGTTCTATGGATTTGAATATGAATTGACCGAGACACATGTTTTTCTTCGATCGAGTTAAATCCAAGTGTGCATTCCCTGAACCCCCTAATTCCTCTCACTTTCCATAAACCCTTCTTTATTTCTTTCTTTCTCACTTCCCCCAAACCTCCATCGGTGCCCACCGATTTTCACGAAGAAATTGCTGCTCCATCGACTTTGTGATGTCATCCCATTTTCTGAAAGTTGCCATCATCAATCTCCTTGACATCAAACCATACCTTCTCAAGGTAGGTATATTTAACCATCTTTCTCAATGCTCCATCACAAAAATATTGTAGAATATGTCACATTTCATGCTGCATGCAAGATGTTTGTGAATATGTCTGAATGAATTTTTGATAAGTAACAATGGGTGTTGCACTTCAACAAAGGTGCTACCTTGCTGTGCATATTCAGGACTTGGCCTTTGGCTAGTGCAACTTCTGTAATCTTCATATTGAGAACACAACCACACGAGTTGCTCTTCTTTTGCCCAAATCATTAGCTAGCACTGTATAAATTAGATCTGATTGAGATGGCAGAGTCTGATGGATTTCAGAAGATGGAAATGAGGTATATATAAATCATCCAACTGTCATTCACTTGGTCATCTTCCATCCTGCTTAGTAGATGCTCTTCTTCTTCGCTGTTATGTTGCATTATTATTTGAGCATTCATAGTTTGCTGATCAACACTCTGTTATTCATCACTTGGTCCCATTTATTTCGCAGGAACATAGTTGGAGAAATCGAGAATTTATTTCAAAGGCCAATACAAGAAAATATCTTAAAGACCAATAAAGATGAAAATTCCCCGTGGTAGTGTCGCTGGCCTATCAAAAAGAAAATTACCAAGCTTTGATGAATATCTCTGCAACCGGCTGAGCATATATGTATGGAGGAGTGTCAGACACATCAAGAGGAAATAAAATATGTAGGCTAGGGACAGTAGGTGTATGTTTTTACACTTGTTTACCATGATTTGGCAAGTGTTTTTTTTTTTATGTGTAGAGTTGAGAAAGTGGCTTGAAAGCCAAACTTTGTTGGTAAAATGCATTGTTGTTCTTGTATATGTTGCTTGGGATATATTTGCAGGTGTTTACAATTTTGACATATCACATTTATAAAGGAAACTCTGCCAAAATTTTTCTAAAAACTAAAAAAAACAGCCAAAAGCCCGTTTTCTTCAACATTGACGCAAACATTGCGGGTCAACACTGCTTGTTATCAATCAACTGTTAAACAACATTTTTCAAACAATATTCTCCAAGGTTTCAAGATATGCCATAAGCAAACTTCAATTTTTCATCAATTTGGCCAACCAACACAAAAAATATTCCTCTCAAAATACATCAACTACATCGAATTTCATGAGTAATCATTTTATTTATTCACAATACTCTATCACTATTTACAAAGAACTTCAGCAAAGAATGGCTTAAAAGCCTATTCTTCACATATTTACAGAAATTTCTTATGAAGTAATATGACAAAACTAACCAAAGTGGCCATCCAGCCTACTTTGTACAATACTTCCCATCTATTCCATCTTTATGAACCACCTGTCTCCGGCTGTCGATCTTTCATCTGAGCCAGAGCTAAGATTAAATCCTCTATTTGTAAATTTTCTTCCTTACTGCTATCACATTCATCTTCAAATATTATTTCAGTTCCGTCGATGTCCCATAATTCCTGAGATTGTACCTCATTCACCAGCTCCTGCAATGTGGCTTTCCATTCGGAAGTTGCAGCCACTTCCATCTCTTCTTTAGTGAATTTAATCATCGACCTCCTCGATAATAGGTCGAACCATGGGTCTAGGAGAGACCATGGCAATGGGTTTGAGAATTTTTTCAACTGCTTCCCTTACTTTCTCGGAGTCCATGTAGACTGTTCCTTGCTGTCCATTCACCTTGTAATCACGGATTCTAATAGGTCCGAAAGCTCCATCATAATATCTAGCCTCAACTGCGTTGGAATTAGATTGATACGGCTGCGAATCAGCCTGTACCACTTCCACTTCATCCCCTTTCCACATCAACAGTAACTGGTGCATGGATGATGGTACACAATGATTGGTGTGAATCCAATCCCTTCCTAACAAAGCATGAAAGCTAGCACTTGAATTGACCACGAAAAAGGCTGACAGCGAGGATCGGGATCCTACAGTAACATTCGCTGGCAACACTCCTAAAGTTTTTGTAGATTCCCCGATAAAAGCCGCCACAGAGACTTCGGTAGGAATCAAGTCTTCCACATTCTTCCCCAACTTTTGAAGAATCCTGTATGGTAGAATATTCACAGCTGACCCATTATCTATCAGCACTCTAGACAACGGCTTTCCATTCACATGCGCTACAATGTAGAGTGGTTTGATATGCTTAGTCATTTCGTTGGTTCGTTGGTGGGTCGTTTCATCAACACTCTTTTCTCTTCATTGACAAGAACATCGACGCTCTCATTCAAAATATCAGTTTGAATGGATTCTGTACCACTCTGATTTTCAGTGAATACATTGGATTCAAATGTTCTTTTGCGTTTAAACTCCTCTGGCAGCATTAACGAACCAGTGACACATTCAAATGAAATGAGAATATGTCCCACCCTGAAAGTAGCTTTCTTGACAACATTATTGTCTTCCTCCGTCAACAAGTCATCATCTTCCTCTTCTTTATTTTC
This sequence comes from Primulina tabacum, assembly GCF_025594145.1. NCBI lineage: Eukaryota > Viridiplantae > Streptophyta > Magnoliopsida > Lamiales > Gesneriaceae > Primulina > Primulina tabacum. Next base: position 37,382,134 of record NC_134564.1, on the reverse strand, counting down.
AGTAGCCTTCCTCCCAAATTTTTTCTTCTCTCTTAGTGATTCCTCCACCTTAGATCTGCGCTCAGCAGCTTTTTCTCTCAACAAACGTCGTTTTTGGGTCCGAGAAAGTAGTTTTAGGAACTTTGGATGCTCTACCCGTTTCCATACACCATTGGGGATTGCTCTGGGAGGAATAACAAAACGAAATTCTCTTTCATATCTATTATTGGTGTCTAGAGGTGGTGGCCTCTGTATTAACTTCTGGAATGACTGTCGGTCACTCCTTCCCTCACCATTCATTGACCCATGAAACGAAACATTTCCGAGGTGCTGGTTCTCTGGCCTTTTGGCCATGGATCCCCTACTGTACCTCATATTCCTCCTATATAATACATATCATCTCCACTGTGACAGCGGCCTTTTCCATGAAAAGTTTCTGTCTTGTTCTCCTTTACCACAAACATCATTTTTCGAGGCAGTGTGGCATACCAAGTAAAAACAATACTAGTCAATGAATTGGGAAACAAACATAACTTATAGTTGAAAAAGTTATCCAAATTTTCCAATTCCCCACACTGAATTGTAAACCTGGCCGCATGTTCCACGCTGGATTGACCGTCTTCCCCGAAATATAACGTGAAGTCTGGAATGCGGTATCCTTTTTGATAAGGGTTGTCACGATCCACAACATCAGGATACGGTTTATGGAATTCTGGTCGGTTGATTGGCCTCACTCCTAGGCCATACAACTCTTGAATCACATCACATACCATCTCAAAATCCAATGTTGGAGTTTGTCTTAACTGGTGAGGAGGATAGATTGCCCCCCGAGTGTTATTCCCCAAACCTGGCGCTGAATATCCACGCATTCCCCCATTAACATACATCCCTGGATATAAGTTAGGAGACGTCACAGAGAACACGTTACCAGCCATTTGTTTACTGTTGATGCAGTTTTGGAATTTCAACCCCAACTCCTCATCCTTTTTGTGCGGAGGAGTGTATCTCCCTTCCCTGGCAGATTCAGGAATTCGTGCTTCCCCCAAGCGGCAACTTTCACCTGCCTGAGAAACTCCTGATCCTTGGCCTTGATCTTTCAGTAGCTTGACGTCATTCTCTTGAAGTTTATCACTCTCTGGTATAACCACTTCGCCTTTTGCAGACTTTCTCCATTCCTTCATTTCTGCCACAAATTCCATCATGACAGTAGCGAAAGTTTGAGTCATTTCCTTAAGATCGCTGTGGATATTTTTCTCCATGGCCAACATGAAGTTCGGCGAAGACCCATCACCACCATAAACAACAATTCTTTCCTTCATAGTCTCTTCCTCGAACTGGTGTACGAGCCTTTCAACCGTTCTTTCTTCTGCATCAGTTTCCTGAAACTCTTCTTGTGAGCGATGACCTTTCCCCAGTGATGGAGGAATTCCTTCACTCTTCTCAGTACGCTATGGACGCATTGTGTCCCACCGGGCGTGCCAACTTGTTTGTCACGAAAATTTGCGGGCGTGCCAGGCATGTGATCGTGCCAAAGTTGTGAATGATCTGACTCCGTTTACCAAGCGTTGCGAGTCTCGATTCGATCGTAAGTTCTAACTCCTTCGAAATGGCTCAAAAACGCAAACACAAAATGAGGAATAAGACAAAATTACAGGAGGAATCCATGAACAACATCAAATTTAATTACGCTGTTATGAATTTGAACGACATTATCACAAGAAAGTTGAAGGAATATGTAAAAATCTCAAGGAACTAAAATACTGAAAATTGGAAAAAGATGAACTATTGAGAGGAATTCTGCAGAGCTTTGCTGTAGATTTGTTGTGTTGATTTTGTCGGGGGCTTTTTCTGATTCCTCATTCTGCTTTTGTCACCTTCCACGGGGGAGTTTCAGCCACATTCCACGATCTCCCCACGATTTCTACGTCGTGTAATGGTCCATCGTGCTTTTCCCTGGGCCAACCATAATTCTCCTGGACTTAGCACCATTTGGGCCTTCATGTCTGATGGGTTTTTATTTTTATTGAACTTCAAATATTTGGGCTAAACACACATATTTGATATTTCACAGCTAAATTATAAGCACAATTTTGATCATCAAAATGATCAGATAACGATTTATTAGCATATGCTAGCTATTTCAGTTTGGCTCACGGAAAACTTTTTCAGAGAATATGACTGTTAATATGGAAAGCTTTATCTATTATTTTAGCTGTGTTCTGATCATTAATCACTTATTATACTGATTTTTCAGGGAATACATTAATTTAAATCGACTGATCAAATAAATAGACTGCTAGTTGAGTTTCATCAGTTAACTTTGATTCAGTTTGACTATCAGTATCTTTCTTATGTTTTATCAGTGTGACTTTGTAATCAGTTAGACTTCTTAGCAAAATTACTGTGAAAGTTCATTTTGCCTCATTGAATTGAGTTGAGTTGTGTATTTATTCGTTGGATCACCAATCTTGTTCAATCATTAAAATTTAAAATGTTCCAAAAAATAGAAGTGTTTATCCATGGTAATTGTCATCAAAACGTTAATTTTAAAATAATGATAGAATGTGGGTAGTTTTCATTCAAATTAATATTTGGATTTGATTGAGGAGCCGAGTTGCGAACCCTATCGATATCCCAATCCTCAATAACCATGATAAATATTTTCGATTTTTTTAAGTGTCGGTTTGTGAACATCGGCCTCTCAATAAAAGTCCCTTTAATTTGTGCAATCTTCTTCTTCGTGATGATTGTCAAGATACAAATACTCTCTGCACATACAGGATCCAAACGTACAACTGTTTGAATCCCCTCAAATTCCCAACACATATTCAAATCTCTGTAAGAATCCATTGCTTCAATCTTACTAAACATTCTCTTTAATGTTGATGTGATTGGCCGAATTTCACAGGAAAATGCTCCTCTTGTCCATAAAATATGTTAAAAACTTGATATTTAATTCTCTTAGAAATTATAAATTAATTATACTAAATGATCAAACCATTATACAACTGAAAAAAAATCCCAAGAATATAACATACTTGGACCCCTATCTATCCATATATATGGACCCTTTATCTGCATCCTCCACACGTTTCCCACTAAGAACCATTAAATGGTTTGGGTCCTCATGTTGGATTAGACATTAAAATGCCAAAAATTAAGCAGGATCGGATAATATTCAATTATACCAACTTAGTTTTATTGTTTTTTTGGTAGCAAAATTCAATTGAAAAAATCGGCCCAAGAGGTAAGATATACATAAAATCAAGTCATATCACAGTTCTTTTGGATTTCTGTCACGAATAACCTTTTTCTATGTGCCATCATCTTCCTTTTGAATTTATTCACTCGAAGCTAACTTGGAAGGGACATGTAATGGAAGCACATGGTTTTTCAAGTTGGAGAAAATTAACACTGATCATTTTTAGAGGATTAAATTTCCAAAAATATGGATTATTACCTACATATATAGACGATGCTTTAATTAATTGTGTGGCTGCTCCTTTTCTTCTTATTATATATATTTTTTTACTAATACTTAGACTTACTATTTTATAATATTTACTATATTATTATATTATAATTTGTAAACTCCTGAGAATAATTATATTGGACAATTTTAATAGATGTTCAAATTACCCTTGTCATTCTACCTAGATATTCAATACGTAAGATGCTAAAAAAATAAATCGTTCACTTAAAAACTTCCAACATTAGCTTTCCATTATTTCATCATCATAACATGAACCAAAATAATAATAATAAAGAAATAAATTTTAACTGCAAATAATTTTTATATTTGAACAAGCATCCAGTGAGACGGTTTCACATATCTTTATTAATGAAACGAGTGAACTCTGCTCATATTTATAATAAAAATTAATATTTTTGTCATAAAAATTAATATTTTCCATAGGTGACCCAAATGAAATATTTGTCTTACAAAATTGACTCGTAAGATTGCCTTACATGAGTTATAAATGTTTATATATTTTATACAAATACAATGTATGTGCTCGGTGTTGATTTTTTTTTGGTAATTACATAATATTAAGTTAATAATGTATATATATATAATAGCTAGATGTTGTGATGCTGACAGGCATGTACTTAACGTGTTGATTTTTCTGGTAATTAAATAATATTAAGTTAAGTCTTATACCAGAAAAGACGTAATTTTTCCGATGGTTGATGACTCGTTCAAGTCACCAGAATATATAAATTAATGATAAAAATTAATTTATTACGCATTTTTCTTTCATCCATGTGATAAAAATTTTATGAAAAATTAGAATTATAAATAATCACCTTATCCATTCACATGGATGTATTATCTATATACTTGAAAATATCATATTTTCAAGTTAATGTCATGTTTTTTTTTTTTTTGGGGAGGTGGGGTTGTGGTGGGGGGGATTTAATTAGGTAGAATATATGGTCATAGTAAAACGTTTAATTATCTTGGGTCTACCAAAGAGAGAACCGACAACACACAAGTCAAAGCACTTCAAAAGTCTAAAATTAAATCACACAGTGGAAAAGTATTTCCATCACCCCCCCGATGATCACTTTCCAACGAAAGCCACATTCCACATGGTTTTGCTGAGGGGCCAGTATTTCTGAGATACCGCTAACACTCTCGAAAGATAAGGTTCTATTTATCTGTCTCCAAAACCAAAAACGATAAAAGTTAAAAATATAGGACAAATGTAATCGACCCATTTGTTTTCCCTTCTTCACACACTACGTACACTCCTGATCACAAACCCCATATATCTCCTTCCTTTCTTCTCCCCTTTAATATACACATATAGAGCTAGCTTTCCCATTCCTTGCCTATCGTCTACGATACGAACAAATGAAAGACGTCTTGACAAGTGTCGTTCATCCATTCAAACACGTGTGCTTGGTCAATTGGTTCGAGTTTGATGCACCAATCATGGAGGAACATGTATCTCCGCGTCGTAAGCCCCTGCCTCTCATACCCTACCCAAAATTATTGAACTAAAGATGGGAAGAAGTGTAGGATTGGAATGGATCCAAAGGAAAAGTACAAACGAGTTGCAATTATTAAATCACGCCATTTATATCATTCTAAGGAAGTGAGAAAAGAGAATGGAAAATGAAATGAACATTCCACAAAAGCAAAATTTGTGATTTGTAAAATTTATTTTGAAGTGTGTATGTTCTTCAAATGTCGTTATACTAGTGTTTTTTTAACATTTTATTGGGGGTCAAAATTGTCATCTTCATCTCTATATTTAAAATAAATAAACCGAATATAAATAAGTGCATCAACAACTCATCAAACTCGCGAATTTTGTTTTCAACCTCCCACTACTTTTTGCACACACACACACACACACACACACACACACACATATATATATATATATACACACACACACACACACATAAAAGAATATAAAATAGAAGAAAAGAAAAGAACCTTTTTTATAATTTTCTTCGCTTAAAATTTTCACTTGCTTTCTACTCATGTGAGAAAAATAAGAAGGGGGAGAGCTAGAAAGATCAGCAGCCATGAAAAACGCAATCAGATGCTGCATATCTTGCATTCTGCCATGCGGGGCACTCGACGTGATCCGAATCGTGCATGCTAATGGCCGCGTTGAAGAAATCAGTGGCACCGTAAAGGCAGAAGAAATCATGAAATTGCATCCCAAACACGTCTTAAAGAAGCCATCAAAGTCGTTTTCTGATGAAGGTGTGTGCCCCAAAATCGTCGTCGTTTCTCCGGACGCGGAGCTTCAGCGTGGCAAGATTTATTTCCTCATGCCACTGCCTCCGGCGCCGGAGAAAATCCGATCGAAGAAGAAAAAGAAAGAGCATTCTGAAAATAACAACAGCACGGCGGCCAACGCTACTGGAGGCAGCAATGTTTCAGTTACAAATCTAGTCGTTTCCGATCGCTATTTGAGTGAAATTTTATCGGAGAATATTTCAACGCAAAGGGATCGGCGGCGAGGCCGCGTCGGCGTTTGGAGGCCCCATCTGGAGAGCATTTCTGAGACCCTATCCGAAGCATAGCTAATCAATCCGCGCCAGTAAATTTTTTCCTCTCCTTTTCTTTAATTTTCCTCAGTGTCATTTTCATTACATTAGTTCACTAGGGCTTCCAAGCTAAAATATTTGATTTTCTTGATCGTTGCTTTTCCCTTTCATCCTTTTCGTTGTATATAAGAATTCCAGAAAAAAGAGCAAAAAAATTAAGATTGATCAGAGTTACTGTGATCTTGCAAGTTGATGAGACGCAGAGAATTCAGGATTTGATATCATTTAGTTATCGTATATTAGAGATTGTTATTGAATATGATCCCACTTCTACTGTTCAGTCTTCATTTTTTTTTTATTAAAAAATAATTTTATTGATCTTATAAATTATTTTTTTTAAAAAAATTAACGTAGTGTGCATAATAATTTGAGGTGATTTTGTATGTTATCTTATATAATTTCATAATAATATTAATAATATTTATGTGCTCCACCCATCAATCGATATAATAAAAATATTATTAACATGTCACACTATAATTATATCAATGTGGAAAGAAACAATATCAGTTTCCATGTTTCCTGGTTCTAGTTCCCTTTTCTGCCGGCACCACTATCTGCAAAGCAATTCTCATTTAGAGACTTAAGATGCGTATATATATAGAGGTATATATACAATATACTCACTTAAAAACACACACAATACATACAAACATATATATATATATATATATATATATATATATATATATAATATGTATGTGTATATTTAAGCATTAATAATTATTACATATAAGTTTAATATACCTTTTGGGATTATCAGCTTTCACGTTGGTTAAATAACATGATCAAACGATTAAATTTCATTCGCTCGAGGTACTGATTCAAACTATAGCTCGTTTCAAATATATATTTTCTTTTTTAACTCTTGGTGCTATAAAAATGTCCCACTGAAACTTTTCAGAATGTGTTAAGCGTTTCAAGGTAATAAATTACATACCTTTTTTTATTTAATTAGGAATGTTGTATTACAATCCGAAAAGCATTTGAAAATTCGCTAAAACCATATAGCTATATTTCGTATTCCATTTTTTTCCAGATATTTCTATTTCTCTTTTATTTCAAAGTCTTATTATCACGCGGCACCAATTTGAAAGGAAAAAAAAAAAAAGAAGTAGAATAATTAATGATCAATACTACTTTAAATTATTATTTAATTTTTACAACTGAGTCTATAAACGAGTACTATAAATGAGTCTACAAACGATAATTTAGAACCACCTTAAGTAGTGCCTTTCATTAAATTATTGCATTATGTACGGTCGGTCTAATGTATCTAAAATGCTGTAGACAATCAATATTTTTAATCAATAATCTTCACCCCACACACGCGCGCTGATTTTCCTATGGTATAATTAGAGTGTATCTTTCCAACGATGTGGTGAAATTTTAGTCGCTGAATTATCAACATATAATGTCATTTTCCATCAAAATATTAGAAACTCATATTATCTCATGATATTGAGGTTTGAGTAGAATTACTCCCGACAGATAATACAATAACTCGACAAACACGGACATGTGTGAGTGTGTGTATATGTTGATATTTTATGAAATTAATAACAGTCCCCACGCACGGTGGTCAGGATGGAAACAATAATGGAGTTGTAGCTCGCATCTGGCCTGCAGGTGGGCAGTGCCTTTAGGAATTTGGTAATATTGTATATAAAGAGATGGATTGTGTATATGATGCCAATAGCATCTTAAAAAGGTGATTTACAGCAAAGGGTTTTAGCTATTTATTATATATTCGGATTGATTCATTGGTACAGGCTATCTAGTAACTCTCCCATCATTAGGGACTCCACAAAATTTCACATTTGTTGGAATGCAATCCGAGCGCATCAAATTGCATTTTAATTTAATGTTTAACATATTAATTAGGTTAATGTTGTGTCATTAATTATCTTTCTTGCCAAAGTCATTTATGGTGAAATTAGATATCTATACATTTTGTCTTAAAATAGTTCCATTTAGTCATACATTATATATATGTATGTATATATATATATGTGTGTATATATATATATATATATATATATATATATATATATGTATATTCCATTTAGCCAATAGTTCCATTTAGTCACACACACACGATGATAATTCGAGCGGTGCCTCTTTCTTGGTTGATGGATTGTTACTTGTCGGAGCCAACTTTACGTTCGGCCTTCCACGACGGAAAAGCTCAAAAGTTGTTTGAGCCAGCCCAAATAAATTTTTATATATAGTTATTTTTTAAAATACAAACTTTTAAAAGGCACACACTTCAGACGAAATAATTTCTTCTCGTTCTCTTAATTAGCTCACTTGTTCGGCGGGATTCCTTACTAATATACGACATATTCAAGTTGGAAATGTAGTTTTTCAGTAAATTCATTATCAACATTTCAAGGGACGTTTTTTTTTAATTATTAATGTTTATGTAGGGTATAAATGAATATAAGAATTTAAAAAATTTGGTCTATTTTATATATTAGAATGAAATATTATGGGTCTTTTGCACATGTGTCACATTACTCAAACCTTCAGGTGATCTTGGATATGTTCCGGCAAGCTCCAGTTGACTTTGGTGACTGTTTCAGCTTTAACTATTTTTAAGTATGATCTTTAGATATCAATTTTTAATTTACTCCATCTATTTGTTACACAAGTAACGCTTGTCTAAAGAATTTGTGTAGTAGGGAAAAATATACATTTTTGATCATGTATGCTTGTTTTATTGTGATCTTGGTATATATATTATCGAATTTCAGTCTTAATCCTATATATTTTATTTTTTCGTAATTTTAGTCATTTTTCATCGATAATGATGATATAATGTTACACACATCAGTATCACACTTTTTAAAAATAATTAAATTATCAAAAAAATAAAAATATCGAATTATAATTGAAATTTGGCAACATAGATAAAATATCCTAACGTCAACCATACAAAACAAAAAAATTTCCCTTTCTTAGACCCGCTTAATTTTTTTTGTCAAACTTATAGCCGCAAGCACCTATTTCACTATTTGTAAACCAAATCCAACAATTATTTTTCATTAAAAAAATCCAACAATAATTTTAACAGTTTTTTTTTATAATACACACACACACACACACACACACACACAAGAACTTTAGCCAATCCGGAAATAGCGATCCATTGGGCCACGACGAGGGGAACATGAATCATGGATCTTGTCTGGACCGATAAAACAAGACATTAATCGATCATAGTCCAATGATTGAAATTACATCTGCAATAATGTTAATTGTTAGTCCATTTGAGCGGCGTGGGTCTAACCGAAAAAATAAAATACATATTTTTTAAAAAAAGAAAAAAACATCGACACTCCATTAACATTCCGATAAAAAAAAAAGAAATAAAAAAAAAAATCAACTTATTAGAATAAGATCAAATTTTACGCGATGAAAAGTTAAAACAATCTAACATATAGAACTATTTTTGCAATTTTCCCGAAATATTCCAAGGAAGATGAGCAGTAATACTTGTACTATAAGAGTGCATACACACGATATCAATGAAAAAAATTGAAAATTATAATAGAATTTGATGTTTTCTCTATAACAAGTTGATACTCACGGGAAATTTAGGGTCCGATCCACGCAAGCGTCACTAATCCAGACACGGGCTCCAAAATTACCCTGGGCCTGGTATTTATAGGAGAATACATGGGCCCTTGATGGGCTTGTCTTCCTTTTGAGCTAGGGATGGGCCAAGGGTAATGGGCCCATCCATGGGGTATCACCAGTCTCCCCTCCCGAGTCGAACTGAATCGTAGGTTCAAAGTTCGATTAGATGTGTTGTCCTCGGGTCACCGGGTAGGTGGCGAGGGCGAAGCTTGGGCGAGGTGCTGGCAGGCGAGGGGGCGAGGGGCGAGCGTGGCGAGGAGCTGACGCGTGGGCTTGGGCGAGCTCGGCTGGGCAGGGAGACGGCGAGATAGGCGAGGCGGGCGTGTGGGCCTGGGCGAGGGGCGAGCGTGGCACCCAGCAGGGCGAGCGGGAGGATGGCGAGGCGCGACGCGCGGGGCTGGGTGCCTGGGCGAGCGAGGGGCTCGGATGGGCGCTCGGCAGGAGACGAGGGGCAGGGGGCTCGGCTGGGCGAGCTCGGCAGGGCGAGCGGGAGGATGGCGAAGCGCGGCGCACGGGGCTGGGCGCTTGGATTCGTGGGGCTGGGCGAGCTTGAATGGGGTTTCGGCGAGGGTAGCGAGGCGAGGACTCGGGCATGGGGGGGGAGAGCTGGTGAACGAATTGAAGAGAAAACTATAACAAGATTGCGATATGATTTAATTTGTTTCCAAATCTTTGGAGACTGACAAACGACCGGAAGAAAATACACAACTCGTACCCGGTGACCCGAGGACAACACATCTAATCGAACTTTGAACCTACGATTCAGTTCGACTCGGGAGGGGAGACTGGTGATACCCCATGGATGGGCCCATTACCCTTGGCCCATCCCTAGCTCAAAAGGAAGACAAGCCCATCAAGGGCCCATGTATTCTCCTATAAATACTAGGTTTGAGTGTACAGTTATTGGATTCACTATATTATTTTCAGCAGCGCCCTTAGCTGCTCCCCCATATATCCTCAGTCTCTGACTTGAGCGTCGGAGGGGCTACGCCAGGATACCCTCCTGGCCCCCTCCTAACGGTCTTATTTGTGATTTCAGGCCCAGGGTAATTTTGGAGCCCGTGTCTGGATTAGTGACGCTTGCGTGGATCGGACCCTAAATTTCCCGTGAGTATCACAAGTGATGATTTCTGTATTCACACTCCCCTCACACAAAGTATAATGCTTGTAGCAAGATAAGTAGATTAAGTATGTACAAGTCCATGTAGTGATATTTCTATATATATATGTATAAATTAAGCAGTACTTTACATAACTTTGATTTGATTATACATATAATATATGTCCGCAAACAGTGGGCGGATAAGAAAATCTACGCGGATACATTGTTCATGAATTCCATTGCTCGCTCCAATATTTCATACAATTAATAACCGTAATCCCTGCAAAAAATCGTCACAATTATATATGTACATGATGAATCTATAACAAAACCAAACTATATATACAATTAAATCACTAGACATATATATATATACATATATATACATATATATTGATAATATGGGATTCCCCTATCCTTAGGTGTTAAATCTCATGACTAACGTATTAACATGCAAATCACGCTAACTATGCAAATCACACTGAGCAATACATGTACAAAAGGTTCGTCCGAGAAGATATTGATCGGGGGAATTGAACTCCGGATCGTTGGCAAGCGCTCAATTACTCACTAACTAGGACATTCACAACACTAACCATATTTTATTCCTAATACTTGTGAGTTACAGCGTGAATTTAATTCTTTGAAATAATAAAGAGTAAACTAAAACGCTTAAAGTGGCTCCCGTATCGACAAATTTGGTAGGATGATCGAGCAACAATTTGGGAGGAAAATGTTTTTCATAATAAAAAAACTGTGTGAAAACAGTGCTGGCCTTTATACATGAGGCCAACTAAAAGAAAAGTCGTGAAAATCAAACAGACGACTTTAAGACCAAAACAACTATCTAACAAAATTAACGCCTTTGATCAAAAACATTTCTATATACTTGCATACATAGCTTACCTGCCGACCCCATAAAGATCAATTTCTAGGAATCCTGGAAAGGTTTGTAAGGACAGAAAACATTCAAAAGTAGGGATAAGCAGTACGTAGTGCATAGGTACATAAAAAGGGCTGGGATTTGCTAATGCAGGAGGACTCAAATTTTATTCATTTTATATTCTCCAGAACAGTACTAATTAAAGCACCATAGCTAGTTCTGATAGAAGAACAAATTACTCATTCCTCTTGGTACGCTCACCAAAACACATTACCACCGATAGATCGCTGAGGGGTCTTTAGTTTGTGGTCGAAGGCTGAGCCTGATCAAACCTGCCCGTCGTTACAGTTTTCAAAGTGTAAGGTAGGAGAAGGTAAGGGTGAATTTGATTTACTCCATCTACTCTATAAACACCGATAACTTACTACAAAGAGGTAGCTAGCAAGGGTGCTCACGAGTGGGCGTGCCATCATTGTAGGAACTCAGTTCTGCAGTTAACAATTCTATCTCCATACCAAAACAATGTTTGGATACAAATCATATAATTCTATGCGAAGTTAGCCACCAATTAACTTCTTCCGTCTTGTTAGCATGTCGTTTTCGATAACGATGACAATTGTATACAGAGAATACAACGTTTGAGCCACTACAAATCACCAAATAAATAAATTAAAAAATCAGATAGGAAACAGCTATGTCAAGAACTTCAAATTTGCGGTTCAATATTCACCTTCAATCATTCTCAAAAAGTAAACGCACGTATATTCATTTTTTCTAGAGAACTATCACTCGTGTTACTTGGTTCTAAATACTTTGGTTCTATCCAATTGAATTAAAGAACATTTTTAAGAATAATACCTGTTAATTTAATTAACTCGATCATGCATGAATTGATGAAAGGCAGAACTACATAGATGATACAAAAAATTAAAAATATAATCTCACAAACCAAGTCCATTTCTGTTTAATTTGCTAGTCATTTGGTGTACAATAGTTACCAAAATAAATGAAATGCGATTCACGAAATATTTATGATGGAGTTAGTTTTTTGTTTTCTCCTTAGGGTAACTCAATTTATGTACATGTAAATATTGATAAGATTGTAACTCAAGACATCAGGCACATAATCATTCGGTAAACAAAGAACTAAATATTCGCTGGATGTAATTGACAACTGCAATTTATTTTTTATTTGTCTAAAAAAACTTCATCCATGCATATAATATTTACATGTATACGGCAAAATATGAGGTAATTCATTTGAAAGAGGAAGAAGAATATCAATCATCCCTTGAATTAATCGACGAATATTGGGTGGTGTTATGAAAATTTAGGTTGAGAAAACAATCATCATAGAGTAAAATTTTAGACTTTCAAAAGAATATGATTTTACAAACCAAAACAGTATATGGAAACATGCTTTTTCTAATATTGTGCATATTTCAATTCAACTGTGGAAACTAACATGAATTAAGCAACAAAAATAAATTCGTCGTTGTTTGGATTTTTACCAAATTAGTAATAAGTTTCTGGAGAGGAAAATTCAAGTCGTGTGTATTGGGTATATATGTACCTCCACAGTCGCGGAAAAAAAAAACACAAACAAGATGATACGCTGAAAGGTCATTCATGGGGCACAAAATCTTAAAGAATCTGAAAAGAGTAAAAAAGGAAATATTTAAATTGTGAAGCAAAAACAACAGTGTTTTGCATGATTTGAGAGAGAAATAAAGAGAGGGACTTAATTAATTGCTTATTTAAACAGTTTCTTACCACAATATATCTTTTTTCTCATCTAAATATATAGTTTACAAGATGCTGGAGCTGCTTCACCACCAGTGGCTATGTAATTTAGGGTTTTTTCCTTTGTGGATCTAGGGTTTTTCTGTTAGTATAGCATTCTTTAATATACTATTATTAATGTTCTTTGTGATCTTGTGGTCCTGTCCGAGCATATTTCGTCTGTTTCCTTCAATGGGTTTCAGATAGCTTTCATGTATCAAGGTATGTTATTAACTGAAAATCTGATGATTTGTGTTCTCTTTTAATTCCATGAATCCCACGCTGAATTTGATGTTACAAGACAGAAGCTGCTTACCTTGATTACGAAGAAGAAATCAACACACACATGTACCTTAGCTGAATTAAATAGGATCAAAATTGAAGTTAATTACCATAATTTTACTTACGAATTCAAGTGGGTTGCCTCAGATTCATGATCTGATGGTTGATTTTCTTCTTCTTCTTCTTCTTAAAAGCTATCCCTCTGGCCTTAGCTTGGCATTCCTTCACTTCACGCAAGTAAACGCGGATTGATCCGTTGCCAAAAGGGTTTGTCTCCGGTGATCCGCCGTGCTCTTCGTAAGCTGCCCGAAGCCGTCCGATCAAAGCATCAAGGCTTCCCCAAGCCTGTTTTAAGGGGCAGGTGCAAGGCGCCGGAGGATCGGGCTGACCGAAAAACATGCAACCGGGTAAATGAACCTTAGTTTTTCCAAACTGGTCTAGGTATCGGAGAAATTCAAGGACATGGCCGCAGTTGAACTGTGATATTGTGAGTGGAGGTCTCTGGTTTTTCAGGTACTGTCCGAAAGTGTTCCAGTCTCTCCTCTTTTGAGACTCGTAACGGCTAAGTGGCGGCGGCTGCTTCTGGTGTTTACTGGCTGAAGCTTCGACAGAATCCTTGGACATGATCGTTGCAGAAGGAGAATTCATGGTTATTTTTAGCAATTGGAAGAGAAAGAAAAGTGGGAATTTTATTTACAGGAGTGGAGAAAGAGGAAAACCACGAGTTAGCTAGGGTCTACTGAGCAGACATGATATGGGCCCTTTGCTGGTGCTTTTTTTTCCTACTTTCTCTGTATATATATTTTCTGTATTATTTCTTCTCTCTCATGCATTCATTTTCAACTTCTGTTTTTAAAATGCACCAAAAAGTACAATGCACTATTAATTACTTTTTTAAATTATTGATCTTGATTGTAATTATGTTTTGAATAGGTATCTCGTGATACTATGTCACGTATCTTTGTATGTGAATTGGATCAACCCTACAGATATTTACAATAAAAATTAATACTCTTACATAAAAAGTAATAATTTTTCATGGATTACTCAAATAAAAGATCCGTCTCACAAAATACGATTCGTAAGACTGTTTCACACAAGTTTTTACCTTATGTTTTATAGTTATGATATATAGGCATCTATAAATATAGACACACATTATTTATCCTGATTACCTTAGGAATTGGAGTGCTATAATAATTTTATCGAGTAGGTCTCTTGTGAGACGGTCTCACGAATATTTATCTGTGAGACGGGTCAACCCTACCGATATTCACAATAAAAAATAATACTCTTAACATAAAAAGTAATACTTTTTAATGGATGACCCAAATAAGAGATCCATTCTCACAAAATACGATCCGTGAAACCGTCTCACGGAAGTTTTTGCCAATTTTATTCATATATACAAAATTTGTATACTCTTTCCTCTCTTCATCCTTTATATTGTGAATGTTTTCCAAAGGTTAACTAACATTGGTTTGGCTACTATTTAATAATGAAGCCAATTTATTCATCTAAGTTGTCATTTTTCTGGGTCTTCTAACTAATTTTTTTGTTGGTTATTAGTCTTATTTAATTGGAGTACTGACGCGACGTCAGACATATTATCAATTTTTTATGTCACATTGACATTTTACAATGCCACAATAGCATTTTCTTCGGCGAAATATGATTAAAAAAAGTTAGAACTAAAGCAAAAAATCGACAAATTAGAGGACCCAAACAGAAAATATGACAAGTTAAATAACTAAATTAGCTATTTCCCAATTCACTCAATAAACAACTAATTAAAATTTTCTGACGGAAGATAAAAGTATAAGGTGGCCGAGTCAACCTATAGCAAAGCACTCAAAAAATCTGATTCGATTTTGAAACACTAACTTTTTACCATTTAAATATTAAACGATTTGGTGTAGGATATTAATATTCAAGCCATCATCATTAACCATATTAATATTTCCTAATATAAGATCATATGCATGAACGTGGTCGTATATATTCCACCTCGCATAATAGTTAATGTGGCTAGTGTCTCTTTCTTACGACTATTCAGAATTCGCACCAACAAAATCATATACTTGTCGCGCTTGTGTGTATAGTTTCACCTTCATACGTAACCAGTTGTTCACTCCTGAAATTATCGAAGCTCCAATGCCAGTCGGCTGATATCTGAAATGTCCACGCCATTATTTTCCCACACTTAATTAGTAGTTTACAGTCTTCATCGGTAGTATTGACCAACTCATAAAGCTAATAATCCTTAAACGTTTTCGAGATCAGGCTCTCGACCTCTCGAACTTGGAGCATAGAAACACAAACGAAACATGCCGAATTCAGGTTAACTAACTCGGCGGATGACCGGCTAAGATGATGGCACAACTCAGCACATTTTACATAAACTAAAATAATCATGCATGTGTGGCTTTGCGAGTAAAGATCCAAGTAAGCAAAGTGCTTATCCCGAAGATTCCATATGAGTTTGAATAAGCAAAGTATGCTAGAACGCACGATAATCACGGCATATTATATCAGATCCCTAGGATATGGTCTGTGTTTAATTTACACCGTAAAACACGTGTTTATTCAAATTTCAAACCTATAACCCACCACCATGTATCATAAAGTTAATCACATATAACGCTATTGTCTTAATCACACATGTTATCTTACAATTCAACTATATTTCTAGTGGAGAAAATTGCAATTTTGGTGTTATGTGTGATTTTCTTTTATATCAGATCTCAGTTTTTAGTCTGTTATATTCGTTTTTAGCGATTTTAATACTTTTTCTATATCGACGCTGAAATTTCTAAAAAATTAATCGATAAATTTAGTCTGTAAATCCCAATTGCCCAAGCATGTTTGTTTGTACTCACACTTGGTTTGAGTGGTTAGATTATTAAATGATTAACAAATAATTAATAAAAAAAACTTATGGATAAGAAAATTTAATATATGGTGATAAAATAAATGGTATGTTTGATATAATTTTTGTAGGTGAGATAAATTAAGGATGATCATATTTTATGCCTAAAATACTCTTGGAATGTTTTAGAATTACGATGGAGAGGATCAAAAGACCGATGGACTTCTTTTTTGGGTCAGGAAAATAGCATTCACGGAATATTTCATATTAAAATAGGTAAATTTTAAATGAGGATTGTTATTATCATGGAGGTAGTTGGGATTATTTTCCCTTGTTTTTTATGAGATGGAAACTCGCTGCGCTACATTCAATGTATAGTAGATAAATTTTTGAACTAACATAGTAGTCTATAAAATACGTTAGCAAGGTAAATTAAACTGAAAAAACACAGTGCGATGAGTTTATAGGAGAAGGTGTTGATAAGATAATCTAACTTTTGACCATTAGTCAAAAGATCACAAATTCCATCCACTTGAACACTCAACTATGGGCTTATTTTCCCTTGTTTCATACCGCATAGTCATGGATTTGCTTGATAAAATGTTCAATGGAAAAAATTAACCGCACAATGGTAAAAGCGCTAAAGCAGCCCACAACCCCACCTCGTTCCCGTACCAAACGCAGTCGCTGAGCAATATTCAATAGTTAGCTCATGACAATGATACACATACATTTATGTATGGATTCGTGAATAATAAATTCATAGATTTCGATTATAGTTTTATTGTTAATAATAATAATAACGAAACAATAGACGGAATCTTGAATTCATATATTACTTATTTACACATTAACTACACCAAGATGAATGAAGTTCAAATTCCTCAATTATTGAGTGAACCTGAAATCGATCATAATTAATATGAAACACTATATAAACATGTAATTTTTAGATTTGACGTTTATGGTATTATTTCTCTAAAACTACAAAAAAAAATACATTTGAAAAATATTATTTAAACTTATCTGGAATGTATATAAAAGTATGCATTAACCTTTACTAATCCGAGGCACATATCTTTGAGTTTCCATATATTCAATTTATGTAAAAATAATGATAAAAAACTACACGAAAAGACATGCCGATCTATCAAATCGGGGTTTTTTTTTTAAAATAATGTAAAAAATTTTTTTTTTTTCAAAATTAATTTTAAAAAAAAATTATTTGCAGAAATACGGTAAACCGTGCTTACGAAGCACAGACGCTGCTTACGTGGAGCAGCGTCCGTGCTATGTAAGCACGGATTGAGATCCACGTTGGTTTATTAGCGACGGTTTTCAAAATCCGTCGCTAATAGTGACGGTTATAAAACCGTCGTATATAGCGACTGTTTAAAAACCGTCGGCAATTATTATTATATCAGAAAAAAAAAATCGTTTAACACATTTATTTGGCGGATGTATGTATTAGTCTGTCCGTGTCATTATTATATCAGACAAAAATGACATCTTAATCAATGTTACTACCATTTTATATGTTAAATAATTCATACATGGCTGGCATACCTTATGTATTATTGTTTGGAGAATAAAAAAAAATATAATATTAACAATAAATATCGACTAATTCACTTTATCTCTCCTAATTGTAATTAAGAATGTATATAAGCAAACTCGACACTCAGAAAATGTAACACTAATTTAGAGTCGTGACCACCGGATTAGACTCAATCGAGTGGATTCAGTAGTGGTTCATTTCAATGGATCTTAATTTCATTTCGAGATTTTGTCGGTCAAAGTTTTTACACTGCAAATTCTTCCATCCCTATCTGATGGTTGGGTTCAACCTAAGCATTGCCCTGATTCACATGGGTCCAAAATTTTTCATTTGACCTTTTATGTGAAAATGAATGTAGTTTGTTGATATATTTTTATGATAATATGTTGAGGGTAACATCTCATTAATCTATCAAGTTTCTATTTTACGGGCAGATGAATTATAAATGCAATGTCTTGGTATGAAATTTATATATATCTACAACGATAAGATATTGTCCACTTTGAGCATGAACATCTTGGATTTGCTTTCGAACTTTACCCAAAAGATCTCGTATCAATGAAGAAATCTTTCAACTTATATTAAAACATTATCTTCTTTTTTTTTTTATATTTCAATGTAAGACTTTGGTTGTATTTCCAACAACATATATGTTTACATGAACTAGCAAAGAATTAAATTCCCCTCCTGATGTTGCAAATCACATGGGGGAAATCGCACTTTCGAACAAATGCTTTAATTCTTGTACGGAAAGAGTTGTCACTTCCACGTGATTGGGTCCAGCGCTCTTGTCCAATTGTCTTGTGCTCCACAACTCAAGTTGGAGAACCCCACCATACACGTTCATTGTGTTGGCTTTTCAATTATTTAAAGTTTAAACCACTTCAACATCCTTACAAAGCTTGCATCCATTTTCAGACTTGTACATTCGCGCAATTTCAAATTCATTGATATTGTTATTTGACGAATAAGATATGATAATTAAGATTAGTTAGACAACATTGAGCCGTGATACAACACTATTTCAAATAAACAAAAAAACAAGCACAATTTGCTTAGACATCTTGATGTATCCAACATTCGCAGGGTTCGAAACCTTAACCAAAGTTCCGAGCTCCGGCACCAGCAGGCAATTGGAAGACTCAGCCCTACAGAAGAACCCCAAGCATTTGCACTCTTTGCTAGCCAGAGACATGGCCCCATTCCCCTTGTTGTAAGCACTGTTGTAATGTTCAACACCTTCAACCTTATAGAAATCCACATTTGCACCATCCTTGCAGGGTGGCAGAACAGGCGGCGCACAAGCGTCGCTCCACCCTACTAAGCCTTGAGGCTTCGGGCACGCGACACATTGATTCTTGTCACAAACGCCTAATGATCCGCATCTCTTCGGCAACTGGCACTCGCTTGCTTGCCCATCATCTCTATCAAGTAGCACATATATATGTCACTTCCCATCCCCCCAATCCACGTTTTCATCGTGCGTTTACATTCTTAAGTTACCATCAATATCGACTCTTAGCATCATATATGTGCTATTGTACTTGGGGCGGGAAAATATGCTCGTTCCGAAGCTATCCGAGTTGCTTAGATCATATGCGAACCCGAGCTCGAACGCGTAGTTTCCATCGTTCTCAGGTGCACAATAAAAGACGAGAAAAGCCAAAGCACCCTTGCCATTTCCAAACTCATCCGACTTGTAATAAATCCAGGGCTTTTGTGTATTCTTGGATTGATAGTACATAGCCCAATACCTTTTCTCCATGACAGAGGAGTAAGGCCCATTAGACGGTCGTGCTTCTTATAACCGGCTCACGAGTCTTGTTGGGCCGTTTGCAGCCCTTAAAGACTGGCCCACCAAGAGGGTGTCCGTTAGGTGATCAAAACTCTGCCATACATATTTCCCCTCGCTATCATACAACACCAAGTTCCCATTTGGAAGCAACTTTAAGCCTGCAACATCTTTGTTGGCTGTATTTGTTTGCCACGCCACGGAGCTGTCAACGTCAGCTAACACCAAATTTCCATCCCTAGCTACCGAGGTGGGGTGGCGTTTTCTTTGACCGGGTTGCCCCGGTTGGCGTCCCAAACCCATCTCATGATGGATTCGGACCTCCGGTGCCTCATCCGAAGTCCAAGGATGAAAGAATTAGGAGTTGAGTTGTAGAAACATAGGGTAAATGGGAAAGTAACAATGTCTAACACGCAGTAGTCGGCCAAGTATTCTACGGCGTACTCGCGGAGTTGGCCTTGGTTGACATACTTGAATGTGCTTGAAGGAGGAACAACGGCTTGAGCAAAGACGGATGAGGTGATTAATATGATGAGAAATGAAAGGGGGAGTGGAGTTGACATTTTTCTTTTGGATGTGTACTGAATGGATGATGCTTCTACTTCATATATATAGATAGAGCAGCTACGTACGTTGTTTGAAATAAGAAATACGTATCTACTGATTCAAAACCTAGCTAGGGACTAGATATGGTGGCATGGTGCATGCTAGCTTGTTTCCAACTTCAGTTAGCTAATGGGCTGCCCATGTTATATATATATTTGATTACTGATTGCTAAACTATGAACAATATTTGATGAAGCAATAGTAAATAATTAAAGAGATCAGTGCCTGTTCATAAACGAGTGAGGTTTAAATTTTATACATCAACTGTCGAAGTAAATTAGCGAAAGGAATGCGCGCGTGGTACAACTTTTGATCCCGTTGAGCGACGGCCTTCCAGTCGGCACCGTCGGAGTACGTACGCGGGGCCTATATCTGCGGGTGGAAGATGCGCAAAGATTAGAAGCAAGTTTCTGCTGTAAGTAAAAATCTTATCATGCTAATTTTTTTTTTACCAAGTCTTAACTATAATTTTGTTGGTTTTCATGGCGAGTAATTTGTGTAAGTTGGCCTAAAGAGTTTGTCCAAGTGAAACAACAAACTTTGATTTTATCCAAAAAAATTATTATTTATTTATGTCCGCCACATGTGCTAGCGTTTGGTTTGCAGAAAAATAGTTTTGGAATAGTATATAATTGTCAAGGAGAAATATAATTTAGTTTATAAGCTAAAGTTCTGAATAAAATTCTTGAATGTTACTTATATTGGATTAAATTAAATCTAAATTTCAATTTTTAACGGACTAGAGTTAAATTTCTTGTTTACTTAAAAAAGTGAGCACACAGATCAATCGCGATCTATCATACGAGATTGGAACGGATATCCAAATTTCACAGTACCATGTTTTTTTAAAATTAAATGGGGATGAAGTGTCATGATCAATAGAAATCGAATTAGAACTTTTGCCAACAAATGTTATGTCAAAGAATGTCCGCTTAAATAGGTTGAACTGATGAGAAATATAGAAGGCGACACCATGGCCACGATCGTCACTCTACGACTGAAGAAGATCAATGAGTATGGAAACTTCAAGGCCAGATTCGTCTTTTCACTTTCTGACTCGGGAATACCTTGCAGAGTTGGCAATGTCATCCTCTTAACTCTCTCTCTCTCTATCTCTGCAGTTAATTTGCTGCAATTGCTTACCTAATTTCTCTCTCTGTCCAACCTGTACTCTCTCTCTTCATCAGAGTTCATCAGCAATCATTTCCAATTTGCTTGCCTTTCTGTGCCATACAGTATAGTCTTATTACTCATTGACAAATAATCGACTGTTGTAGTTCCTGTATTTCTGTGCTTGTGGGTCGAAACGATGCCGTTGGTCAGAGTGGAGGTGAGGAATGAGTACAAACTCGGAGCGTACAGAGAAGCGAACATGGAGGATCCGAGGGTGATTCTTGAAGGAGTCACTGTCACTGGTCTTGTCGGGGTCTTGCGCCAGCTTGGCGATCTAGCTGAGTAAGCTTTGTTTTTCCTTCTCTTTTTTCGCTGCTTGTTTGTTCAGCTTTTTGGTAGTTTTATGTTGTATTTAGTATTTCAGTGATTGATTTGGGAACTCTTTTTAAAAAAAATAAAAAAATAAAAAATTCACGATTTTGGTTTACTTTGGAAATATTAGTGTAGCACGGGTGTTTTTCTGTTTTTGGGTAGTGTGGGAAGTATGGGTGCTAATTAGGGATTTCGTGGTCCTCTTCTACTGAACGCATTTACTTGTATATGTAATATGTCAAATTTTACTTTGATTGGTTGCAAATTCACTGAGTAGGAGAAATTTGGTTTAGATTTGATTTCACAACAGGTAAAAGATTGTCCATGCATTTTAGGATGCTTTTAGCCAAGTGGCAAGTTGGCTGTAACAAAGGACATTTAAGGGATGTAGTGTGCGACTGTTTTGGAATGATAACTGAAGTGAAAATAAGTGGAAAAAAAATCTTACTTCTCGTTATTTATATTTCTTTTACAATCGAGAGCTGGTCCTGAAGTCAACCAATTTTGTGTATCCGGGCTTGTATATATGTGCTCTTTAACTGAGACTTACTTCAGAATTTGTTCCCTTTTCTGAGCTAAAGAAAAAAATGTGTTTGACATGATAGTGTTAGTTATGAACATCATCAAGGGGTCCAGACACTGCAAAAATTTGAGCTGAAATTGCATCTCTGCGTATGGTAGATTTGCAGCCGAAGTTTTTCATGGATTGCAGGAAGAAGTGGGGATAACATCTTCAAGAAGCCATAAGTTGGTGGCTCGTGTTCAACAAATTGAAGTTGCCCTATCTCCACTTGAAAAGGCTGTTTTGGCACAAAGAAGCCACCTGCACCTGGCTTATACGGCCGGTATGGTTGATATCCTGATTTTGTTCCCTTAAACTTATTGTAACAACTGCACCTTTTTCCCTCCAAGCATATGTAATGAGCTTCCATTTTACTGAATTTTGTGATATGAGCTTCATAAATTTTTGCTTGTTCCTTTAATTTCCAATGGAAAAATTTGACCACAGGTTATAATTGGCATGCTCATGTTCGAAGCGAACAAAATCACTTTATTTATAGTGATGTGCCTCAATTCATCATGGATTCTTATGAAGGATGTCGTGACCCTCCATGTTTGTACTTGCTTGATAGGTATGAACACCTCTTTAAGATTCAATTCCATCCTGGCCTAGCGAATGAGGCTTGTGCTTTCTTTTAGGTTTGACCATGGGGGCCCTGGATCTTGCTTGAAAAGGTATTCAGATCCAACTTTGTTTAAAAGAGCTTCAGTGGCTTCTGGTGTAGCAAGTATTGTGAAAATTTCGAAAGATGAAAATGGCCGGAATATTAAGGTACTACGGTTGAAAACATTCATCCACTTGACCGAAATTATTGTATTTGTCTCACACATGTGAGCTGCTTTTTTCAATTGCACTTCCAGCGCCAGAAATTTTGATGTTGATGCATGAACAATCCTTTGATGGCCTTTTCTTGTATTTGGGGTTGTTAGATTGGATTATCTTTCACACGAAATTATAATACCATCTACCAATTGTACTCCCCTTTAGTGGCAGTTCATCTCTTACACTAACCTATAATGCTAACCATGAACGGATCATTATTCTTCTCAACTAACTGAGTCCTGAGAACAAGGTTGTAAATGGCGGGAGGCGGTGGCGGGGCGGTCACTAGCGCCTCGGCCGCCCAGACGGTTGAATTTTTTTAACTAATTTTTTTATAGATAATCATAGATAATTATGCAATATAAAATGTGCAGTTAAATAATGTTTAAACACAAAATATAATATCATCTACATATTGTGCAATTAATAAAGATTCATCATCATATTAATGCTATTATGCTAACAAAGTAATATAATTATTTTTACCAAAAAACTAAGTTTAAATTTCAATGTTTCAATCAATTATCCATCATTAGAACAAGTAGTAGACTAAACATAACTAATCTTCCAAATCATCTACATATGCACTATCTACTACATCCATGATCCTCTCATCATCGGACTCAAAATCAACATTTTCTTCATTCTCCTCATAAGAGTTGAAAACCAAAAATAAAATAAAGAAAGTGAGGTGTGTTAGGGTTTTAATATTTAAAATTAGTTGATTTTGACTAGGTTTTTAAAATTGTTGACTAGGTTTTTAAAATTATTGACTACAACTTAAAAATCTTGACTGTCTGCCTCTCCCGCCTGCTCGCCTCGATCCGCCTACCCAACGCCGTATAGCTTGGGCCGCCTAAAACACCCGCCTCATGCATAGGCGGTGCGGTCGAGGGCCGCCTAGGCGGCCGCCTCGACCGTCATTTAGAACACTGCCTGAGAATACCCTTTTAGTGCTTACTTGAATATGTAGGATTTGTGAAGATAACATGTAAACACTCTTAAATTTAGTGATTTTGTTATTTGATTGCAACTGAAACAAATAAATAGGACCCAGAAGGACCATAACATTGTGTTACTAGTTTTTATGTAAAGGTGATAGGAGTTAAAAGATTTTGTTTTTCTTTTCATGATGTTGCCCATCTGTCAAACATGCTAAGATGTTCTGAAATTTGAGCAGCGAAGAAGGCCATGGCTCAATGGCGGAAAAGTGACACAAAGAGCATCATTTTTCTACCACAGTGGCAGGTAAAGGCTATTTATGCTCTTCTCTTGAACTTGAGCTGCAAAAGTGAATTAAGCAAGGAGGGATACTGATCGTTTGTTTACGTTGAAATCTACTGTTATTTTTGGCAATTAGAACTAAGTTTGTGATTTTTTAACTTCACAGAGTACAGTTCGCTCATGTCAATGCTGGTGGACGCTCTTCCCCTTCTCTAACAGCTTCCTCGTATGATTCTACACTCAGATCTGATTTGTGTGAACGATCAAATTTAGAATTGAGAAATGGGTCTAGCTTTGTTGTTGATGATTTCTGTTTTAGTAATTCAATGCAACCTGAAGAGCTAGAATCTAAAGCATCCATTTCTTCTCCCATAAAGAGCCAAGATGCTGATTTCTTCAAATACAATCTTTTTGAGCCGAAAGGTACAGATGTCCATGATGATATTCAGGTCAGTCTATTACAAGAGCAAGCTCGCGGTAGTTCATCTTCATTGGCTTGGGATGACAAGACAGAAATACTTGAGCCTGTGGCAGAGGACTATGTTAAAAGTGGCATTACTCAAGAAGATGATCGAGATAGAAATACAGAGTCGTTCTCCCAAATTTTGGGCGTAGAAACTATAGGTGGTAAGGAGGTTAATTTGGAAACTGTATACACAGTGGATGTCAAGCCTACTAATGAAGCTATGAGGAATTTGGAGACTTGTGATGTCAATCTTGATCACATTGAAAGTGAAACAGATCAATTTGTGGATGCACTTAATACTATTGGGTTAGAGCCTGATGATGGACAAAGTGAGGTAAAAAGAAATCGTTCTGAGTGTGAAACTTCACGTGCTGAATCTAATGTTTTGGCGTACAATGATATGGTAAATGATAGTATTATTGTACATGATCCCATTTTGTTTTCTCAAAAATCACATACTGCTGCTTATTGTTCTATTAATGGAGTAGCAGCCAACAGTGAATTGCAGTCAGTGGTAGCGGTGGACAAGGATGTACACTCAGCTCTAAGAACTGGAGAGCCAGTGAATTCTAGCAGTCCGCTGAAAGTTGATTATATTGAGAATGCTGACATTGACGAGGGAATCAATGTAGAATCTGTTTCATCTTCAATGTCATCTAATTACAAAGATGACAACATTGATGTAGGGACCAGTAGGGAAGCTGTGCCATATACAGTATCGTCTTATTTCTTTGGCAATAAGTCAGGGGTTCCGAGTGTTGATAGACCAAGGAGCAGTCCTGAGTCTCATAAACCAGCACCAGAAACTTCTAATGTTTCTCCTGTTATGTTCTGGACTAATGGTGGCTTACTAGGACTTCAACCATCAAAGCCACCAGATTGCGGTTTAGCAAATGTCCTTCCACAATATCCCTTGTCCTCGACTGGAAATTCTGAAGACCGTCTAGATAGAGGTAGTTCTATGTGCCAGGAGAACCAAGAGTGTGGTTCATCAATCAGGAAGATATCTCTGAAAATTCCACCTGTTGCTTTAGAAATAAAAAATGATTATGTTTATCCAAATAATAACAGCGGTCTACCCAGTTCATTGGCCACTAGAAGTGATATGTTAGGCAATTCAGAGTTCCAAGCTGATAGACATCAAGAAAATATCAGAGATTCTTCTCATAAGTCTGAATTTAGAAATACAGGTATGTATTATAGAAAACCATCACGTGGTGGAAATGAAATTGACATCTCTGCCAGCTATCAGAATGCTGGTGACTTTGAGCAGAAAAATGGTGAAAATATAGCATGTCGAATATTTTCCGGACGAAATAAAGATCTGGTTGGGTTTGGATCCTCAACACTATCACCTTCTGCATCACCTCCACTTGAGCACATGAAAATGCCATTTCAACCAATTGATGGTTTTCAGGCCCCCAGGCTCAAACTAAAATTCCCTGATGGGAACTATAACAGTGAAAGCAGAAGGATTGTCTTTCCTTCATTTCAGTTGGTCCCTGAGGTTTCCAGCATGACACACAATGATGGTTCAGATTCTGATGATGACAGATTCTATCGATCATCACCATCTTTAATGGATGAATTTCCATGTCATCAATCTGAATCAAATTCTGAGAAATGGGAGTCTGGAGAATCTCCCTGCAGCAAGGATCCTGACTTATACGATACCTTTCATCGAATCTCTTTGACGGATTCTATTGTAACAGTTCCAGGCAAATGGAAGGATAAGCGAAGAAGATATTTGTGGAGTTCTTTGTCCTGTTGAAAATGGTGTGCAAAATTCTATATCTTGTCATTCCTCTGATCTTCGAAGTTTGGACACTGAAAATCCTTCATTGAAGGAGTATCTAGGAAAAAATGCCATTTCACATGATCTTTTGGGGCCACAATGTACCCTCGCTCCTACTACTCAAAGTCTACCTCCTGTACAGTGGTGCAGTTTGAATTCCCATCAGAATGATATGGAAGATGAAAGTCAGTCAATGCCTGAAGCATCTAAATATGTATTTAATCTTGAGCTTTCAGCATCTACAGTTTCTCAACCTAAGCCAGCCCCATCGAATCAAGATCCAATCATGGAGACCCAATTTATACAGAATAGCCAGGTCTGGTGATTTGAATCTCCTTAGAAATTCCTGCCCTTCCGCTAAAAAATTTAAGTTGAAAAAAGCCCTTTTAGTGATGCTGTTTATGCATACAGTCATCAGGCTTGTGTAATTCCAATGGGCAAAGGGATGCTAATCAGAGTAATGGTAGAGATGAAATGGGAGACTTCCTGCACCAATTAAGAACTAGAGTAAGTTTCCAGAAACTGGAGCTATTTTTAAAGTTTGATTGCTCGTTAAGTTTCAGCACCTTGCATGTACATGTACCAGAGAGATGGGTATGAATTTGGTAGGCATTTCCTTCCATACCTTGCTGACCCGCTCCAGTAGCTGACCCCATAATATACCTAAATTATAGTAAAAAAATTTAAGTGATTGTTATTTGATATTCTATTGAATGTTACATTTAGAGCATAAGTTGTTTGCCGTACGTTTTTGCATTTTGGTACAATACTTCAATACCTACTAATTTGTGTTGATTGTCCTGAAAAATGAATGTGATCATGGTTCTCTCGTATTATCCATTCATATTTGTGTGTAATTGTTGATGAGTTGAACTTCTATGCTCACTAATTTGTAGTGTGTTCTCTTCATAAAAAAAAATCATTCTGATCCTTTACATTTCATCAAATGATGAGCAACTTGATCCATGGTTGCTTGAAGATCAACATTCTTGTTGTTTGTTGTGTTCCAATGCTAACTTGTTTTATGATGTCAGTCATTTAATCTGCGATCAACTGTGAAATCAAAACCAGCTGCACCAACGGGTACCCAAGCTAATGTCCAAGTTACTGCAATTCTGGAAAAGGCAAGTGCAGTTCGCCAGGTATCTCTCTGGCCCAATCCATAAATGCGGTTACTTGTCATGTTTTTATCTATGTTTAATATTGTTTTTGGTTCAGGCTGTTGATAGTGATGATGAGGAAGGCAATGGTACTTGGAGCGACCCTTAAATTTTCTCCTTTCATGATGGTGCCTATGCCATCTGAGTTTACAGGTTTGGCGAAGCTGTTGTATCTATTCGAGATCAACTCTTTTCCTTCTGTGTAAATAGTTGATTGAGCTCTTTTGTGCATCAGAACATTTTTTTTTACAAATTAAAATAATGTAGCTGAAAGAACAATTTTTTTTGGGACTTCGAAACTTTTAAGAAGGAAAAAATCACCACATTCCTCAATTACGAATACGTACTGGAAAGAGTGAACTTTGTTCATTGAACACTACACTTACATGTCTCTCTCGGTCTAAAACAATAGTATCATCCTTCACGATCAATAAACAATCAATTTCCAAAAACGTAAAAAAAAGGGTACTTAAGTTGAAGCCCATCAAATTCCAATAAACATTAACCGAAGAAACAGCAAAATTTAATCAGAATCAAAATTACGAAAAACTTCAGAGGATGCAAATTTGTTTGCTTTGATCTATAAGTCTTGATCAACAGCCAACTCCTTGAAGATCTCGGAGCATTGTGGCAGTGCCACTTTCTTGGCGAAGCCAAGGGGGTTCGCATTGCGGGTGTTGCCTTGAATACCATTGTGAGAGGTGAGTGTCACTCTTGATGCTGGTTTCTCTGCCCATCCTTCATCTGGGAGATCATCACAATCAGGCCTGCTGCTTTTCACCAATGTTATTTCGCATAGTTCTTCTTCGTGATCACCCTCGACTGGCAACCGATAGAGTCCCTTGTCATTGGTTTCTCCCTCCACGCTGTATGTTATATTACCTGCTTCATCTCCTCTGCATTCCAATCGAACCCTTGCCCCTGAAGTGATGAAAACGACATGCTAATTAATCTTGCTCGTGTATGTGTTGTCTTTGCAAAAAGACAAACTGGGGTAATCTCAATTTTTTTAGATGTTCCCGAATTCATGGTTTTTGGATCTCCTTTTGAGATGCATGCATGGTACTTAAAACGTCATTATTCCCAGAGCCATGTATAAGCAGTAAGAACATAAAGAAGCATATGGAAAGGAATCCGGTGTTGTCCTAGAGATGGTTGGTTAATTTCGATGTTAACAAGTGAAATTCCATTGGGTGTCAGTTCGATCGTCCACCTCAAGTGACAATTTTTAAAATATTTTGCGTATTTTTGAGACAAGAATCAGTTTTCACTCTGGGCCTGCTAGGTCTGCCTCACATTGAGGTTCCTAGAATCATGTAATTCAATATACCTGCCATAGGCTCGCTGAGTTTATTGATGAAATTGGCTCGACAGACTTCACAATAGACCTTTCCTTCAACAAAGAATTTAGGGGCTGCAGAGTGGGTGATGCCAGGGAGACACATCAAGCATAGAGCCCCAGCAAAGAGGAGTGCAACTTGTGTTAGCCTTGCCATTTTTAGTTCTCGTATCTTTCTCAACTTTTCTGGACTCGAGACTCTACAGATGGTTCTGCTTTGTGTTTTGTGGGAAGGTCAGTTTATATTTCTATTTGGCAGTTATATACGTGAGGTTATAGTTCAAAGTTTGGTCTCCAGTGGTTGAAAATTTTATTTGGACCCATCTTTTGTGGGAAACTAAAACATATGTAATCTCTCACCTTAAATAACCCATCTTCTCAGGAAACCATAAGAAAGCTGAAATCCCTCTCTGAAACACACGCACTCCCTCACAATCAGAACAATGGTAATATGTCTGATTCATCTCCCATTTTGACTGGCGAAATGAGGAGGTATGTAAAACCAGAAACTTCGGTAATCAAACAAGAACCCCTTATATATTGACCAAACAACTTATATACATCTTACGTGAATCGTAAATATAATATTTTGATACATATTGAAAAAGTTTTGTTTAACATAACAATAAAGATTGTGTGTATCAGATATCATTGTAACATCTTGTCAGTGAAATAATATCGATGACTCATAGCAAAATAATCACTTGAAAAGAAATTGACTTTACAAAACAAATACCAGTGAAGAACCGAAAAAATATATTCCTTAACAAGACAATAAAATAAATTGCATATTAAAATATCAATAACAAAAATAACCAAAACACAATAATACAAATTTGTGTGGTCGAAATTTGGAGCAGCAAAACAATTTTTGCGAGTTCTTCATAAAATTATCTCGAGCTCTATATATTATCTATTTTTTCTCTTGTATCTCGCTTGTACATTGTGCAACAACTATTCTTCAATATATAGAGACTTGTGTTGTATTTCTAAAAGAAAAGGAAAATAATATTTCATTAAGAAACAAACTCTTTTAAATATTAGAGAACAAATCTAGAGTTTGAGAAACTCAATATTCTAAAAAGACAAAACTGTTAATGTATTATCTAATTTAAAAAGAAAAAAATAATTTTAAAATGAAAAAATAATTTTTAAGGAATTGTGTTTTGTTATGCAAGCCACATTTCCTTTCACACACATATATATAGAGGATAAATGAGTACACACATTGTTTCTTTTTGCACATAAAAATAAGATCATCAAACCCCGTCATCACATTATAGAGCATCCAGTAGCATTGTCATCGCTAAACATGGTACTAGCCCCTTCATCGAGGATAATCGATGAAGGTGGCTGCTGATAATATCCATGGTTGTGGCCGTTGTACCCATGCTCATAATAGTTGTACATCGAAGGTGGCTCAGCCAAGAAATCATCTGTAATTGGACTGTTTGCCGGACTTCCATAGTAGTTGTAGTACTGGTGATTGTATTCATAGTATTCTGGGTTGTAGGGAAATGGCCATAGCTCTGCATTTCGACCTGCCCGCCTTAATGCTTTAAGAACCTTCTTCGCAACCGCCCATCCAGTGACTGTAACCTTTTGCATGTCCATATCTATGTCAATATTGTCCACTCCTGACGAATAAATGCATCCTTCAATCAGTAATATTTTTCTAAAGAAGACTCAAACTCTAACAAGGACCTCAAAACGTGTAATATATAAGAACCTCAATCGAGGTGGATATATAATTTTTATGGGGTGGTGCAAATATTCGAAAACACTTGGTACAAGATACATGAACACTCAATGATATCACTATAAATCTTCTAACTTATATCAATGGTTATTCAATTTATGGTGACAAAAATGGAACGCTCACAAATTTACTAAAACAAATTAACATACCATCTAATTTGGAAAGAGCTTTCTTTACTTTGCTTTCACATCCAGGGCAGTCCATGTGCACTCTCATCTCTACAATCTGAAACAAAAAATGTCAACTTCCAATGACTTGTTCGGCCCGATAAGTAAATTTGGACCGACTATTCCATTGAGATTAAATTTTAAAAACGAAATTGTTTTTACTTTAAGCTTCCTAACGAGTCGTATGAAAGTCGAATAACACATGCATGCATGCTTTAAAAAACTTGTAACACATGCATGCATACATTCTTTTAAAAAAAATTATAAACTCTATAAATGTAAAATCAGTTCTTGAAATGTAAAAAAACTTCAATTCAGTTCTTGAAATGTAAAACCAGATATAAAATCTCTAAAGCACGCCCATCTATATATAGTAGAAGAAAAGAACAGAAAGAATTATATATATATTAAAATTATTGATTAGCTTTGTTTCATACTAAGATTTGTGTGGCCAATATAATGAGTTATGAGAAAGATGCCATACAAAAATTTGGTAAAAAGAATATAATTATGATAAATTTATAATATTTTAATCACGTTCAGAAATATGTAAATAGCAGTAAGTTAAAGAAATGAAGTGCAGCACAGACCAAATGAAACGACAATTATTTACCAGAAAATACGATAGTAAGCTACTAATCGCTGAAAACCAATGAATTTGTATTCACAGATACATGCAGTGGTATAAACCTCCCTATCAGGAGATGAGCGTAGGTTCAAACTGATATTGTTAAAGCAAATTAACCCCCCAATGTAATTACAAAAGGAAGAAAGAAATTAAAATACAGTATTAAAAATCATTTTATAAATTGGATCGAGCACGAACGGTAGTTTGAAAAAAGAAGTAAACTTACTGTTGTCATATTGAGAATTTACAGGATCCGATCCTGTATTCGTTTCCTGCAAATATATCTTATTTTCTTACAAGAACGTAACTTTCAATGTATATATAAGCACGAGGTTCCCGTACTTAATAATTAAGTTTCACTAATTGGAAGACGGCCGGCCTCTATTTAGATGAAAAGCTGGTTTACTAAGACATAATTAAAGTCAAATTAGTGTGCATTAAGGAAGCATGCAATCCAACATACGGAAGAACAATAAATGTATATTATATTTGGAATGGAATGGTCCCTTCGTTTCCTAGCTTATCGAAGAAATTACACTGAAGTTGCTTTAATTGAGTAATGCCAATTAATGTATTCTATCTACATGACTACATTGAATCACATAAAACTTGAAAATTAATAAAGAAAGACTTTGAAATGTAATAAGGTCAATTTTCTTGTCATTTGACAACGCTAAATGACATCATACGAAGTTACGACGATAACTGAAGCTGCAGTTAATCAAAGTCAATTGCCTATCTTAAAAGGAAACATCAATAATACATTTTTAATTGCAATTTGGTTTTTAAAAAAATGAAGTTTCGTTATTTCAACATTTTGTTTTCATTGCCTTATTTATGAATTTTTATAGACATAACATAAGCAGTCAATCTTTTATTCAAAATTTTGGACCCGACAGAAAATAATAAAAAAAAATAAAAAATTGAACGACGTACGGTGGGATGAAATTTACGTGATGATGACCCCACCGAATACTTACAAGACTCACATTCTAGATTTTACTAATGATCTGTTATACGTGTGTGTATTATATAAATATATCCACTTGTGAAAATAACATTTTTAGTGAAAATAACATTTTTAGTTCCTATGATTTGCATAATTTTCTCATTTTTTAGTCTTTTTATCGTAGCTAAGCGGGTTCTTACTTCTTAGTTTTGTATAGAGCATATGGCTTTTGAAGAATTTAATTCCAAAGTTCTAAGGCTCACATCCTCCAATTTTTTATTTATTTATTTTTCAGATCAACATTGAAAAATCCTATATTTCATAATCTAAAACACATTAGACTACCACCCCTACGCTCTTCTCATCCAAAATTTTGGTCATTACTACGTATTTCAACACGCATCGTGTGTATGTATGATTATTATATTTTTTGTAAATTGTTTTTGTTGTAAAGAAAATTTTGTATAATAATACATTAATTGTGACCCTGAGAATACGTCAGAAATATTTAAATAAATTATTACTAATATTAAATATGAGGAAACAAAGATAAATTAGTGATTGATTATGTGACTTTCGTTAAATATAATATATAAATAAGTTTAAATAATATATTATTACAGATTCTTTTCATATGTTTTCTTTTAATGAGTGAATAGCTGTTTTTATATATTTATTAAAAATACAAAAAATCAATTGGGCTTTGCCAGACTATAGGTATCAGGATATATAGAAATGATAATAATAAAAAAAAAAATAGGCCGGGGAAAATAAATAAACTTTGTTGGAACCAACGGCAGCAATGTCGTGCCGAGTAGGAAATTCAGCGGGCAATGCAAAGTTCTAACGTTGGTTTCTCCATTACATGTTTTGTTTCTTTCGTAGCAATCAGACACTATAAATTCAGATGGGAAGCAAAAGCTTCAGAACCCACAAAACTCCCCACCTTGTGTATAACACACAGAAATTGAGTTCAGCAAATCAAAAATGGCAGAACGGGAAGGAGCAATAGTAAAGAAAGGCCACGAAGAAGGTCTTAAAATGGCCCTATCCATCCTTGAAGAATTCGAACTCCCATGCGGGCTCCTCCCCTTAGCAGAAGTAATCGAAGTAGGATTCATCAGAAGCACCGGATACATGTGGATTCAACAAGCCAAGAAAGTTGAACACGATTTCAAGATGATCACCAAACTCGTGAGCTATGATACAGACATAACAGGATACGTCGAAAAGAAGCGAATCAAGAAGCTCAAAGGAGTTAAAGCTAAGGAGCTGGTTCTGTGGCCTCCAGTCGGTGAGATTAAGTTGGATGATCCACCTACGGGCAAGATTCATTTCAAGAGTCTTGCTGGTATCACGAAAACATTCCCCGTCGAGGCATTTGCAGCTGGCCAGTAATAATAAGGATAATAATTCCTGCAGGATATCAACCATCCATGAATATCCATTGTTTTAAGTTTTTGATGATGTTCTTCTTTAACCTACTTGGATAATGGTTAATGCCTCGATTGCGTTCTGTTTTCATGCTACTTATCTCTGTTGTGGGCAATAATAAAGTCTTTGAGGCATATTTAATTAATGGAAAAGTCTATTTTCATATGCTTGATGCAAGAAAATGTTTTGCGAGGCTGAAGTTTAAATCTGGGAGGGGTATTTAACAACACACTTAGATATAACAATTAAGACATATCCAACATTCACCAAATAATAACCAAATTCAACTGCACAATGACGCCTTTTTATCAACTTGTAAACAAATATACTATGTTTAGCTCTATGAAAAAGATATCAGTCTTTATTACAAGTATTAAAAATCCTGCAAATTTATCACTAGACATCGTTGAGTTGAAATACTAATCTAAATGCGGCACTCATCTATGCGACTTTTGTGGAGCTGAAATGCAGGATTAATCCACGTTCCGCAATTGCATTGCATGCCAGCCCAGTTGAAGGAACCCAATCGAGCTTTGCAACCTATGCATAGAAGTTTATCGCCAACACAACCTTCTTCAACTGTCAATGGAAAAATAATGGCTACATTAGAATGAGAAGAAAATCATGCCAGGTAGCTGTGAATTTACTGAGATGCTAGGCTTTAAATAACCTGATTGCATCCATTTCAAGGGCTCCACGAAAATAGAGGAGCATTCAGGTGGTTCCATATCTAATTCATCACTCCTCTTTTTCCATTTGAATCCCTTTTGCCCCACTCCGCGCTCATGGCAAACAATGTACTCTTCTGAAGCAACAATTCGACGGCATTTTTTGCAGCGGTATATGACTTGGGGTTTTGGATCAGAACTCGGAGTAGTGTCATTCACGGCTGCCTCCATTGCAATAGTTTATTGAATGCTCTAAGATAAAACAAAAAAAAAAGGATATGAAGAAACAAAGCAACTTAAATGAGTGTAGGTGTAGCCAGTAAGGAGTAGAAGAAAACGAAAAAGGAAATGCAAAGAAAAAGATGCATCTTGAATTAAGCATCTGATTTCAAGTTCTTTGCAGAGGGATACCATATTCTTTGTTTTGTTTTGTTTTTCTTTTGAAGGATTTATTAGAGAGATTACAGTTAGCAAGTAGTCCAGCATCTCAAACAAAACTAATAATCAGGGCTCGTTTCGATTTTAAATGATATGTTTTGATGGAATTTGAATCAGTTCCATCAGTACAAATGCAGTCAAATGGAAATTCTGATCAACCATAATATAGTTTGAAACGATTCATCAAAACATATCATTTCAAATAAATTCATTTTCAAATCCAAACATGACCTTCATTCATATCATAAAAGTTTTCACTTCGAGAATCTTGGCAGTGATATAAATTTCAAAAAGTGGAACTAGTTCGATTGCAATTTTATCAGCCTGTGAAGAAGGATGTTGCCACTTTCACCCAAACAAAGTAGCAAGCCGGGACCATCTCAGAGGAGGTGGCAACTAAGCCACCGCCCTCTTCTGGCTCAAAAACACTATAAAGCTAAAAAACTGCAGGCCTCTAAGCATAATTAAATTACGGCACATCAGCACCTAAGACAGTCTGAAAATGGATGAATTAGCCTTCACCCGAAGAAACACATCGTTTAAATGAGAACAAATAAAAAAAAGACTCGTGTTTCGAGGATTTCATAATAAAATTCAAGAAATAAACGAAACCCGTCTTCAAATCTCCTACAGCCGTCTGAAAAATTAGCGGAAAGTGCATTCCATAAGAATATGAACTGAAAGAGTAGGAACAAGGAAAGCACGTGGAGGACCTGCTGCTGTGTAGGGCTTCGCTATCAGCAAATCCAACCGATCCGAAAATTAGGACATACGACTGGGGCGTCGGAAACGACGACATTTCACAATGGGCTTGGGCCCGAAAAACCCAGCTAGATCATGGGCCTAGTAAAAACAGAAAATTCATTTTCAAACAAAAAAAATAGAACACACAAAAAATAATAATAGATATCTTATACCCAATAAACGAGTCAATTCGATTCAACTATGTAGCGAAAATTAATAACTTTCACTCATATAAAAATTAATATTTTTTCACTCAAAATCTACATATTCTACGTAATATTTCTTAATAAATAACTAACAAAAAATAATATTTTTAAAATAACAATAATATTGTAGACATAAAAAATAATATATTTCATTAATTGGGTCGATGATCCGTCTCATAAAATCGACGCATATGACGGTTTCAGCGGAGTTTTTGTATTTTATTAATCCTCATCGTTAATTTGTGGTCTATTTTAAAATAATTATAAATATGATTATAGTATATTGACTTCAAAGATTATTAATTATAGTATTAGCAGTAATAATTTATGTAGTAGGCAGCGGAATCGTTTGTCAATGTAGTGATGTTTGGGTTGGAATTAAAATTAATATAAATTAGTGGCAGACTGAAAATTTAATATGTCATGATGTTCAGACGAAATAATATTTACAATATAAGAGTAATGAAACCAAATTTAATCATATATGGGCTGACCATCCTTTGACTTCTGGAAAATAAATATTTATAATTTTTTGGGCATATAAATTTATTTTACATATTTTTAATTTATTCTCAGGTAATTGGATAAGACCAGTTATCAGAATAAGAAAAAGTACATCGAATATTAATTGAGTTTTATCGAATGAAATTATAAAAATTTCCGCTTGAACTTCAAATTGTTGGATTTCCAAAGTCTTGCTGATCATGCATTCCCTAAAGTGAATGCAGATCACAACGAGTAATTAATGGGACATATCTTGTGGTATATGGCATTAATGTTTGTGGTAACATCATATATTCATTTGGTGTCAATTATATCATATTAATCGATTATTTATTGATGTTTCGTCATATGTTTAGTTCAAGTTTTATAATTGATCATCATGTCTCATGAACCAAACGGGCCAAACTATAACAATGTCTCTAAACTATGTATATCATGTAAACTTCATGAGGGAGAGATAGTCTGATATGTTTATGAACTACTAACAAAATTATTACAGTACCCCTTGTATTATGCCGGCTAGGTCTTGAAACAGAAGCCACAATTGATTAGTTGAAGTTAAGTTATTTTTCTATTTTTCGACTTTAATATAATTAGAAGTAGACATATGATTGATTGCATCATAAATAATAGTAAATATATTTTTCGATATGTAATGAGCAAATTCTTGAGATAACGCAGTAACCTGTAAATAACATTAGCTATATAAATTATATTGACAAATTCGAACTCGTGCTCGTTGATTTAATATTCATCTATTCTATCAATTCTGTTGGGACAAAGTATATTTTGTTCATGGCTATGGTCGCTAGGGTGGAGGTGAAATGAATTCGGACTTGTAAGTGCCAAGGTCAGATCATTCAGAGTTCAGAAGGAATAATGTATAACAAATAATGGCCCAAATAAAATAATATGACTGGTAGGCATTTGAGGCAACTGATATTTTAGGTCAGAAATTAAACCAACCAACTCTTTTTCAGTTTTTAGTATTCAAGTTAACTTGTAAACAATGTGTATTCATTTATTAATGATACCCAATAAAAGAAAATTAAGGTCTCTTTGTTTATTTATTTAGTATTTTAATTTTCTAAAACTAATTTTTACTCCTATTTAATTTTGGAATTTAACCTTATCTCACACAATTATTGTTTCATTTAAGTATTTAATATAATTATATTTTAAAATTTTAAAATATATTCATATGCTACAAAAATTAAAGCTTAATGTATTGATATTGGACATGGAATCTATAATAATGGATATTTATTCACAATATACAACTGGAAATATGTTATTTTCAACTTAGTTTCTGTATTTATATTTTTTTTAAACACATAAAATAAAGATATGAATTTCAAATTTTACCTAATTTTGTTTTCTATTTTGATGCATTTAGAATTACTGGTGCCGGAGGCTAATATAATCATGGTTCGCCGGAACGGCCGTGATGCGGCCGGAACGGGAACGGCTTATGCCGTTCCAAAGTTCCGGGGTGGGTAGGTTGATGGCTTGTATCGACGTTTCGTATACCGAAAACGGATCGGCGACGGGTTTAATAAAACCGTTGTTATAGTTAGCGACGGTTTCAATTGAAACCGTCGCTAAATTAAAATCGGCGACGGTTAAATAAAAACCGTCGCTAAATTTGAAAAACCGTCGCAAATTCGAATCAGCGACGGATTTAATAATTCACGTATCTTTGCTTCTAGTACAAATAATGCAATTGTAGGTCCTAATGTACGTATCTTTGCTTTCTCGATGATATAACATTTACATATACCTTTCTATATAAATGTTTGTTTTCATCAACTTATATTTCATTTCTCATTGTTATTATATTATCATATGATATGAGTAATTTAATAAGCTTAACATTAATTTCACTAGGAACATTGGAAAGCAAAGCACATCAGTTGATGTGAGATGGTGAATCTTGAGTCTTCTTTCCGCTGCATCCATCAATGAAAGACTAATAAAGAAGAGACTGCAAGTCAACTATTTCTATTGAGAAATTTTCATTACAAAGTGTGAAAAAAAATAAGTTAATTATAAAATATTTCTATTTTAATTGATGTTAAATAATTTGTAACATCACTTTATATAAGATTTGATGCTTATTATTAGTCCATCAATCTAAATTGATTCAAGTTTGTGCGAACTTATATATATCTAATCGAAAATATTTTAAAGTTTTAATTAATTAAATACAAATAATTTTTAATAGTATATTTAATTTTTGATATGGTTGGAAATATTTTAAATATAATGACGATATAAATTGTATTCAATAAATTGTTAATAAAATTTTAAAAATATTTAAATTTCTTATTTACATCAAATAATCTATTTAAATGATATTTATTTTAATTTTTATATTACTAAATATTTTTCAAAATTTTTAATTTTTATATATTTATAATATTTTTTTTAAATACCCGTTCCGCGACCGTTCCGCGAAATTTCATTGTAACTGGAACGGTAGCATCCGTTCCGATCTCCGCGACCGCGACAGCGAACCATGAATATAATGCTCTCCTGTGATTAAAAAAAAAAAAACAAACTATATGCTCGCCCAATCGAATTTTCTTCCGTTTTTCTCTATTTATTTATTATATATATATATATATATATATATAATTTTCTGTTGAATTCATGTAAAGTTTTTGAAGAACCACTTGATTCTGTCCCTTTCTTCGCTATATATGTGAAATGTGCGAGTTCCGACTCGTGTTCTTCTGTTGCCATGCTAAAGATTTGTTCTGCGACACTTTCTTTCTGGTCATCAGTGAGTTAGTTGCTTTGAAAAATTTATGTTGTTTAACCGAAATTTCGAGGTGGGTTCGATGTCCGTTAAACAATTATTGGTTTTGGATGGTTTCGGACGCAAAAATATTGGCTGCTTTGAAGAGCCATAGTGAGGCAGAGAGGAGGAGGAGAGAAAGAATCAATGCACATTTCTCAACTCTTCGAGGTCTTGTACCCAGCAATGAAAAGGTTCGAAATTTCCTTACTGATAAATCTGTAACATTTTTGTTTGACACCCGTGTTTGCGGAAATGGCTCGCTCCGTCGCTCATCTAGCTAATTGTATGGATCAGAGTTTTTTATACTGCTCAGTGCACATACGAGGAATTGTTTATACTTATGGACATGTTAGTTTGGTGCATCTAATCTCCATTCACGAACAAGGTATTGCTTGCCATTAGATTGATCATTGATGCTTGTGATCGAGTGTGTGCGCCTTCTCGATGCACGTGTTCTGCTGTCTTTGTCAATGAAGTAATTCTCAAAACGTCAACATACTATATTGTCATTAAATTTGAGCAAGAGGTGTGATGGTACGTCGACTTGTCTTCTTCTTTTTTTGAAATTACAAGAGAGAGAGTTTCTTGTTACCAGAGTTTGCACCCCGACCTCTCTTATGATGGCGAGAGATAATTATGTCACTTCAACCACAAAAGTGGTGACATCAACGTGTTCTATTGAAAGTTCTGATGTTGCTGCACTATCAGAAGATCAACACACATTATTTTGATTGATTTGATATAGATTCTTATTTTATGCACGAGTATAGTTTTTGTCTTGTTTAACAAACGTCGAAAGAGATTTTTATATATTATGTAAGCTCACAAGACAGAACTAGTCTTTCGCCACGCACGAGATGCTAATTTGACTAACCCAAATATAAAATTGATGCTTGTTAGTCTTTGACTTTTTATAATTTGACTTTCTTATCGTACTAGGAGAGCAAAGTCAGCGGCTTTGAATTCTATGCTGATTGCTAACGATGAGATTGGCAAAACTGGTGGCAAACTTAACATAGGTCTTGAAGAACACGTGTGCTAACAGAGAAGAGATCCTTCGTGTCTAATCTTTCATGGGGTATATGTAATATGTGATTAATTTGTGTTGTTTATCCACGGTAGCAAAACTAAATCTTTCAATACTTTCATGCTAAACCTGCATTCGAATGCTCAAATGGTGTTAACATCTCTCTGATTTGTTGGTTAACAGATGGATAAAGCCACATTACTAGCTGAAGTAATCAGCCAAGTGAAGCAAATGAAGAAAACCGCGGCGTGTGCAAGTGAAGGTCTCCACATTCCCATGGACCATGATGAGGTGAAAGTCGAGGAATTTGAGGACAATCAAAATAATGACCTTCAAACATTCTCTTTGAAAGCCTCTCTTTGCAGTGATTACAGGCCTGATCTCTTGTCTGATTTAAGACAATCTATCGACGGTCTTCCTGTTAAACTGCTTAGGGCTGAGATATCTACGTTGGGAGGTCGGATTAAAAATGTTTTCTTCCTAGCTGCTAGTGAAGAAGGGCCTGAAGCTCGAGATGTACTAATAAGCTCTGTTCACTCTGCTTTAATTAATATTCTTGGTAAAGACTCTGCATCAGTTGAGTATACTCGGTCATTATTTCCTAGGAAACGGCCAATGGCTTCTTACTTCGAGTCCTAGCGTATTTCTCTCGCACAAGCATTTCTACGACATCAATCATGGATGGTGATCAATTCAAATCTTTAAAGTTCATGCGTAGATGGAAGTTAGAAAGCTGCGTCAGCGTAAAGCTCATCGTTTTGTGCCCTCAAATTCAAGAAATATAGCCATATAGGTATTTGAATATTTAAAACTTGTGTTTTATTATATATTCTACAAAAAGCTACCAGCTCAAAAGTCCTTGGCTTTTTTCGTTTTTATTGGTTAGAAATTTACAGAAATAGTTATCGAATGTAAAGTGGTGGTCACCATTCAATGAAAACAATCTTCTCAACTTGTTTTACATGCACATAATACATCATGTAATTTAATTACGAGTCTTTTGCAACATATAATGGCCATGAAAGATAAGACATTTTGTAACTGTCAATCTCCTAAAATGATCATTACAGTGTACTTGTCCTAGTGTTCAAACTTAAACTTTTCTTTTAATAACAATAATAAAGAATAATAAAAAACACTTTGACTTGGATTTCAAAGGATCTAATAATAATAAAAAAATCAGGATCCATGTTGTAAAAATTATCAAACGTTCATAATATGATAAATTATCACACATGTTATGTTAACGGTACGATAGTAAGTTTTTTTCTTTATCCTCGTATCAAACATAGAATAAGGCGGGAGTTTACATCTTTTATCATAAACTATCCAATACACCAAAAAATGCCTAAACATCTGTATACTGGAATTATATTTTGAAATCTTTGGGTTGTCCCCATAGAAACTATATTTTGATATAAAGGTGTTAATTAACACAATATATAATGCAGACAAGTCTTTTGCTTTGAAATACATGACCAAACTGTACGTCAGGATTTGCAAAAAAAAAAAAAAAAAAAAGACCGAGGATATTTGTAAATTAAAATTTGACAGATCAACGGCTGAAGCTCTGACTAATCTGTGTACGTGTTCAAAAATTTTGAGTGGTGGGACACCTCATTGGAGCACCACCCTATTTAATCATTAATCTATCCAAAAAGAGTTAAGTTTTCATCAACCACTTGTTGCATCTGCATTTGATGATATCCCACATGATGCGGGGATAAACAATTGTTGCAACGACCCCGATTAGAAAGCTATTAACTTGGCTTTTACCGTAAAATTTTTTCGTTTTAATTTATTAGGTATGTAAACATTTGGTTATTGGGAAAATTACGTGGAAGGGAAAAATACTAGAAAATTAATGACAAGTAAATATACATATTTTACAAGCCGTGGCTTCTTTATTTGAAAGGAATACATATTTTTCTGTCTCTAAAAATTCCTTCCTATTCCGTTAATCATTAGTCTTGGTTTAACTCGCGATAATGAATGATTAGGAAATATCTCACTAATTAGCTAGGTTTTAAGCTAAAGACTCCAATTCCACATATACGTACATGTATATAATATGATATGCGTGAACTATACACGTACACACGAACACATTTTTTTCTTTTTACGCAACATTCAGATGGAGTAGCAGAGCTATGTATTTTGCTTTCCTCTATCCCTTGTGTCTGAATTCTGATTCTTAAGTCTTCATTCAACAAAGTCGGACTCGAAAATAATAAAAGTTAGAAAAGGAATATTGGCCTAATATAGTTGGGAGTCAAACTTGTTGAAGAATGTCAGTTCCACAAGCACCAAAATGGCCAAATTCTTCGAGCAAATGGGCTTTCACCTCTACAAATCGTAGGTTCTTCACTCGCATGCCACGATTCCTACGGTTAAACCTCGCTAAAGCACGACATAGACTGCCGAAGAAACCCATGGAAACATTTATGAATACATATTCAGAAGCAAAGATAATTGAAGAGGACATGGCCAGGAAACTAGAGGGTCGTGATTATTGTGAGGCTTGGGTGGCGACTTTGCAGAAGTCTGTTAAGAGCCTTCATTTTGGGAGTTGGGAAGAGAAAGAGGCTGCGGCGGAAGAAATCAGGAAACTGGCGGAGAAAGGCTTGAAGAGGCGGAAGATCATGGTGGGGCTGGGTGTTATTCCGCCGCTGGTTGCCATGGTTGGTTCTGGAGTGGTGGCGCGCCAGAGTTTAGCCGTTCGAGCACTGACTGAGCTGGCCAATGGCTCTTTCACGTAAGTTAATATACTTTTAATGTTCTCAAATGGTTAACTTTGCATCTTCTCAAGATTTTTGCTCTTGTTTCAGGAACAAGGCTCTAATTGTAGAGGCAGGACTCTTCTCAAAATTACCCGAGAATATTGGTTTCTTGGAGGAAGCACAGAAACAAGAATTTGCGCAACTTCTCTTGCCTATCTCAACCCTGACTATCAGCCAAATTTCCCTTACTTCAACGAGAATAATTGCTATTGTAGTCTCAATTCTTAACTCAGATTCAAGTAATCTTTGGACCAAAGAATCATGTTTAAGCACGCTATACAATCTGTCTTCGGTCATAGATAATGCTGCGGCATTCATCTCTTCTGGCGCCGTTGAAATTCTTGTAAAACTGTCGCTTGTAAAATATTCATCAGAAAAAGCCTTGGCAATTTTAGGAAACTTGGCTGTAACGTTGGCTGGAAGAAAGGAACTCGAGCATAATCCAATGGTTCCGGAGGGGTTAATAGAGATCATGACATGGGAAGAGAAGCCGGAATGCCAAGAGTTATCTGCTCACATACTGAT
This sequence comes from Primulina tabacum, assembly GCF_025594145.1. NCBI lineage: Eukaryota > Viridiplantae > Streptophyta > Magnoliopsida > Lamiales > Gesneriaceae > Primulina > Primulina tabacum. Next base: position 37,338,082 of record NC_134564.1, on the reverse strand, counting down.
GATTTTAGCTCATTCGAGCTCGTCGCAAAGGCAGAAAATGGCTAGATCTGGCATTGTTCAAGTTCTTCTCGAAGTAGCATTGCTTGGGAGTCCAATAGCGCAGAAGAGAGCTTTGAAGATACTTCAATGGTTCAAAAACGAAAGGCAGATGAGAATGGGGCCGCATTCAGGGCCGCAAGTGGGGACTGTGATGATTGGTTCACCGCCTGTGAATAGGCGGGGTGAAGATGAAGGGAAGAGAACAATGAAGAAGATTGTGAGGCAAAGCTTGCATAAAAATATGGAGGTTATCATTCGTAGGGCTAATGGGGCCGGGGTTTCTTCAAAGTTTAAAGCTTTAGTGATTAGTTCGAGTTCTAAAAGTTTGCCTTACTAAAGGAAATGTTTTAAAGTGGCCAACTAATGGTGCAACAGAAATTCATTGGCGCAAAACTTTTTCTTAAAAAAATTTACACATAAATTCTTGAAGTGTATGAAATTGGATACTTGATAGATATATATGTTTGTCTCATTGTGACTTTAGTTATCGATATTATCAAATTTCAGTTTTAGTCTGTTATCTTTATTTTTATTTTTTGACAATTTTAATTGTTTTCCGATGTAATAGTCATACGACTGATGTGTGTATTGTCATAACAACACTATCGAGCAAAATGCAAAAAAATAAAAAAATACATTACTAAAATTAAAATTTGATAAATACGAAAAGACCAAAATTACAAAGTGTCAAAACATACCAGACCAAAAATAATTTTCCCCAAATGTTACGTGTTTTAAATATGATATGCTTAGTGTGTGCACAAATTTTTCTGGATGTGGGCCCACGATCTCCTTGCTTCATGCTATCTGCCTCCTCCAAATTATTCTCAACAATTAATGGGTTTTACTTTGTCAGACTAACTACTAATTAATTGGGTTTGCATAATTTAATCCAAACAAATGCCCGCAAGCTTTGGCCCATTAGACCAAATTTCTTGTATTTAATAATAATCCCAATCTTTGTTCCTGGTCCATCCAATAAAGCCCAATTGTAGCCTATGAAGCTCAAGTTCAGTTTAAAAATTGGAACAACTCAAATTCAAAATTCAATTCAACCTTTCTTCTTCTGCATTACCAGCTGCACCTCCTGATTCATCCTCCACAAAATCAATATTTACAGAAACTATTTTAACATTCACAATTGATATTTCACCACGTTGACACTCACTGCCCTAACCCCCTGGTCACCGCCCACAATCTTCAGAGTCACCGTCTCACAAAAATCGGTTGTCATTGCTTCGACCTTTCATAATGTATCCCCCGGTTGTTGCTTCTATTGTGCGTCCGGATGCCTCAATTCGTCCTCCCCGAATATTATTTGGCTCTATATCTCGACTCCCAGCACCGATTACCCACTTGCGCAACCAAGTCGCTGCCGCCATATCGTTTTGTCCATCCATTTCGTTCGTGGAACACGCTGATTCAGCCCGTTTCTCTGCCTTCCGAGCGGCTAGTGTTACTCCATCCGGTTTGCTCCTCAATTCTTCTCTTTTATTTTCCTTTTCTCTTGTGGCTAAATATACGTATCTTGGGTTAGTGGTATTCCTTCTATGTGCCACTATCGGGAATTCCTTTCTATGTTTATCTACATCACGGTTACTGAACAACATGGGTACTCCTAACCACTAATATTGATGTTTCATCGGCAATTGGTTCAACTCCCCCTTCAGCCGAGGATACTACTTTGGTGGCCCTTGTTTTGACTTTAACTCCACTTGTTCATTCTCCGTACTCCATGGTAATTGGTAACTTTCTTGCCCTTTTATTGAGTCTTATGTTATATTACCCGATTTCTTGTCATGTAGGATTAATAAAGGAATTATTTGTATTTGTGTGAAAGATGATTACTTGGAATTATCCGTTGCCTTGATTGGAGTGAAATCTTTATTTTTGGCTGCTTTGTATGATTCATCTTAAGGCGCTCTAGCACTATGGCCTATGTGCGTTGCCCTGATATTCCATGTTGGCTCTTTAGAAATGTAGTCTAGTACTGTTTGGCCATTCATTAGCCTTTGCATGGTGATTGTGGTGAAATGACTATTGGTTGACCTGCTACATGGATACGAGGAGTCCTAGATCATGCCTCAACTTCCATCTTCCTCTATGACTTCTTCATTGCTCAACTTCCTTGACGTGCCGTTTGCTCAGTTTCCTCAACCACGGTTGCTTCCATTTTCTTCATGATGTTCTACCGGAAGTTTGTGACCAGTTATGAATTCGTGAATTAGTCAATCATTGACAGGTCTACAATTCAACCGACGAAGCTAATGAGCCATAACACACTTTTTCTTTGTGAGTCTGCATTTCATTTTATTTATGAGCCAAAATTATATTTTTATGCCAGCAAAAATTTATGCTTAATTCCATCCATTGTAGTGTCATAGGAATGGTTTGGAACATTGAAGGAGAAGATAATTGCAAAGATAAAGGAGGAGTGTTTTCTTAAGAAAACTGATCATAAAAGTGGAAAAGTGGTGCAGGGAACGTGCAGAAACCATAAAGTTTTGATAGTTAAAAAAATTAACCTACGTACCGTGTAAAAGTTGTGGGACATGAAATATTATACGAAGGTGAAATCAGAAAAATAATTTGGTGTAATGTTCGTAGATAGGGTGAGCATTTGGTCGGTTCGGTAGTTATAACCGAACTGAAATATTTATCCATAATCGAATGTACCGAATTAATTTTCATAACCGATGAAAATCGAACCGAATTAAAATCGGTTAATTCGGTCGGTCAATTAGCTTTAAAAAAAATTTGTGATTTAACTTTAATTATATAAGTAATTTTTTTTTAACACAATAGTCTACACAAATGCATAAAAACATAAAATCACACATATCACAAATGTATAAGTTGTGTTTAAACACAATTAATACATTTTTTTTATAAAATAACATAACATGGGCGGGCGACGTCTCTATCGGTGATGAAATATGGGTGGGCGGTGGATGAAGTCAAAAGTGGAGAATATAAAAGTGAAAATGAGAAAGCTATGGTGTTTTGAATAATGGTTTATTTTAAAATTAAAAATTTAAATATATATAAAAATTGATAGATAATAAAAATTTATTAAATAATAGTATTTATTATATCGGTTAATTTAATTAACCGATTTTAAAATTTTAAAAATTGTAACCAAACTGAATTAAATGATATAATCATTTTTCTAATTTAAAAATCGAATTTCTGAAATAACCGAACTAAATTTTCAAATTACCCGATTCGATATATTAATTTGATTTAAACGAAATATTGTTCATCCCTATACGCAGAGATAACTTGAGTCCAAATTAATGGCCCAAATGGTTTAACACGCACCAAACTACGTCATATAATGGCCACTCATAATTTATACAAAAACGGAAGTCCGTGTGGGGTTTATCGCTTGGCTCTGTGTGCGATAGGGTTTCTAACCTCCGATGATGTACTCAAACTCAACCATGGATTTCAACAAGAAACGCAAAGCCGACGAGAACGGGGGCGCGTACTCGGTACATTCTGACCTCGACAACACGGTAGCATCCGTACTCGGAAACTTATCTCCTGAAGATGCTGAGAAAATTCTCGACCCCCTTTCGAAGGACCAGTTGCTTCCCATCCTACGCGCTGCCATCCTACGCCACCCCGACATCTTGGAGGAGGTGCGCACCGTCGCCGACGCAGACCCAGTTCGGCGCAAGCTATTTGTCCGCGGCCTCGGTTGGGAGACCACCACCGAGAAACTTCGCCTCGTTTTCTCCGCGTACGGTGAAATCGATGAAGCGAACACCATCGTCATCACCGATAAGAACACTGGGAAATCCAAGGGTTATGGGTTTGTCACATTTCAGCACGTTGATGCCGCAATACTGGCACTGAAAGAGCCGAATAAAAAGATTGATGGGCGTATTACAGTGACTCAACTCGCCGCTGCTGGAAATTCAGGTAATTCAAATCCGGTTGACCTGGCGTTAAGGAAGGTTTATGTCGGTAATATTCCGTTTGAAATTTCTTCGGAGAAGTTGTTGAGCCACTTTTCGATGTATGGTGAGATTGAGGAGGGGCCACTAGGGTTTGACAAGCAGAGCGGAAAGGCCAAGGGTTTTGCCTTTTTCGTTTATAAGACGGAGGAGGGGGCAAATGCATCTTTGGTTGATCCCATGAAAACTATTGATGGTCATCAGCTGGTTTGTAAGCTGGCTACGGATAACAAGAAACAAATTCCAAATGTCATAGGGTCAACATCAAATTATGGAATGGGAGGTTATGCTGGATTCGGGCCGGGACAAAACATGTCTCAGCAGTCGCAGCAAGCTGGAATGATGCATCATAATGCAAGCTATAATACCGCAATGGGTGGGCCTGGTGGGCGAGGGTATGGTGGTGGTTCTCAGTACAGTGGTGGTGTAGGTGGTGCTGGACCTGGAGAGTTTGGTGGTGGATTAGGCAATGCAGGAAACCATAGAATGCAGCCCAGTGGTATTGGGATGCATAGTTCAGGGGGCTATTCAGATGGTGGTAACTATGGGCTTCAGGCAACATATCCATTGCCTCAGGTTCAGCCTGGAAATGTTCCAGGGCCCAGGGTTCCAGCATATCAGGGTGTGCCACCATATCATTGAGGTAATCAATTCTTGGCAACTTTGCTCCAAGCCAAGCTTGGTAGTTCCTTTGCGTTTACACTAAATCAACTATAGTTGTATAGTTTGTGATCAAAATCTGCATGATAATTTATCTTCCTGTATTTGATAATTTTTAATCATTTGGCATGTTTTAATTATACTTCTGCAGCAAACGGCTATCCTGCATTTGGTAATTGATGCTTGGAATTAGATGGCCGGGTGAATCTAATTTTAGGGTTGTATGTGATCCATTGCAAGCTTCAATGTCGGAGTATTAACTTTTTTCCACTTAATCTATAAGCTTTTCCACCTGTCATTGACTTTTTGCCACTTAATTTATAAGCTGTGCCACCTGTCATTGACTGTACCAGCTGCTAACAGGAGGCCATGCTTATTAGTACATTAGCTTGTCACTCATGAATCGTGTTTCATTTTTGAATATTATCATTCTTCTGAACCTTTTTATTTTGTATTTTATCCTAAGTATTTTTTAAAAAATTTAATTCTACTTTGCCAGTGACCGTAATCCTTCGTTGTTTCTTAATAAGACCTCATTTTCTCCGGATTTAAACTTTTGAAAAACAAAAGACATTCATTGAACCTTTATTCATATTGAATGACTTCTTTGGCTTGAGAATTGTTCCTTTAATTCAAGCGATAACAAATAGCAATGATATTTTATTTTTTAATTCTGCACATACGTGGTTTGTTTTTGTAATTATTGTGGTTTTTGTACATATAGGGCTCATGATTTTAGTGTATATCTGGTTTTGTGTTTTGGAATTCAAATGATGGATTGTGTTGTGCATGGATGTTGTGTTCAGGTATTTGACAGCTTCATGGACGCAAAAGCTTTAAATGGTTGTGGTGATTGATTGCAGAATATGAAATCTTTGAACTGCTGTAGATCTTTCGCTGCCTCACTCTACTGTCTGTCACCTTTAAGCTGTGTGGTGAAATACATATTTGCTAGAATTCGCTCGAAGTTGTTACTTGAGACATTGTTATATTATGTGATAAGTTATCAGAAAAGTTTTCTGACTTTATTTTTGCCTTTGATGATATTTTTCGGCTTATCTATTTGGTTGTAAAATGCTAATGCGAATACCGAACTTGTGGGGGTTCAATTTTGTGTTATTTCAACTGTTCTGTGGGACCTTAGAGCCATCGCCCTTCCATGCTATACATGTGTCTGTGTTACTAAGATGAAACATCTTTTTCCTGCCATTATAGGCTTTATTAGGTGATCGAAAAAAAATTCTGTTGAATTTTCAAACTTTTCATTTGATTAGCTGTTCGTTCATGATGATTTATTTGCTCCTCTGCTCCAAGAAACTCTATGCCCCTCTTTGTGGCAATGGGAAATAGAAAAAAAGGTTTATATGTTGTCAGCCTATGGGAAAAAGTATAGTCTTTTCCTTGTGTTCTGTTGGATGTATCTGTTTCATAATTTCCTTCTTAGGATATTGTTTTCCTTTTCAGCCCCCCTATCCTATCCCTGTAGCTGAAGCCCTGAAATTCTGAATTCTTGCTATATGAATTTTCAAGAAATATTCCACGGTTATGGTTTTTTATTGATAGACGATGCATGATGCATGATGTCCATTTAAATTGAATTCTCTCCATTTGTTCATTTAGACTATAAGAGCCAGCTTTTGATATGAAGCTCTAAACCAAACAATATTTACTTTGATGGGCAGTATTTTAAACTTAATCTGCAAATGTGTGGGTAAGTGTTGGACTTCTAGCAGTTTTGTCTTCTAAGTTAGTTTGCTATACATTTTGCCTCAATAAGCTCTAAGCCATGTTCCAATTCTTGTATCAGTTTTGCGTCAGCCATCTTTTTTATTTTTCTAGATTCTATTATTTTTCCTTGTTTGAAAGTCCTGATGTTCATTAAATTATACTACCTTGTGGTGTTCTGGGTTTTCAGCCTAGGAATGCTTTTAAGCGATCCCTTGTTCTAATTTGAGCTTGGTAGTTGGATGGTTTTGTGTTTTCTCATGCTAGCTTATGTTGGTTCTGGTTTGGTAGCCTAGGAATGCTTTAAGACCCCTTGTGCTTCTTTGAGCTTGGTTGTGGGATGTTGTGTTTTTCTCCTGTGTACTAAGGGGAAATCCTGATGTTATTTTCTCACTAAATTGTTTGTTAGTTCTCTTGCCTCTGATATTGATTTATGTGATGAAATTACCACATGTTTGATTCTAAAATTTAGCTCCGTTCAAAAGTCCCATCAGTTGGAGATGGGGTCAACGGATGAAAGTCTCAACTTGCATTTTGTTTACTAAATTGCTAAAACTTTTTGCGAGTTGTGAATTGGATTTGTTCCTTTTTTTTATTGGCTGGAAGCATTTCTGTTTAAAGTTTCTTATGGTTATTCGTTGACATGGTATTTTATGGCTTGTCGACGAAAGTCTGAGATGATATTGTAGTTTAATTCATTGCTTAATAGTCTTACATATTTGTAATCGTAGTGTAAATTTTGAGAAGATGCACCAAGAATGTGCACCGAAACCGAAGCCACAGTTGGACTTTGTACTCTTGGCTGCGTCCTTGTGCCATAACTTGTTAGGTTGTAGTATTTGCAGATACGTTTTCAAGCATCAATACTAGTCATGGACACACATCAGCAACTTCAAAAGCATTATATCATTCTAACTGCAGAGGGATTTGAATTTAAATAGAAATTTCAAGTTTTACTTGGAGTTGCAAAGTATGCCTTACCCAGATCATAGCTGCCATCTCGTTCTCGCTTAACATTTTCGTAGGCTATCTTGTAGCAACATGGAGTGAATTATCGAAGCTCACAGTGGTTGAGTCATGGTCAGACGAAGTTATGCTATTTGTTTATAAAAATAATCGGGTTCCAATGAGTATATATTTACCAAGAAAAGTCTATGCGTGCAAAATATATACTCAACGGTGAAAGTTTTGGCTGGTAAAAATATCGTCGACGAAGTTTTCGAAATGGTTCTTCCAAAAATCACTTAAATATGCTGTCTTTGTTATATAACTATACTGAGAACGATTATTAGTATTTAAATGTGAACATATCGGTACTAAAAATCTTTAATTAAGAAATTTAGTAGTAGTGCGTGATTTATGTTTATATACGGATGTTTTTATGATGATCTGATGTTCAAAATGTTTCGATATGATCTTTCTTAAAAAATGGCATAGCCAACATGCTTTATGGAAAAGGGTAGACGTTAGTTGCTATTGATAATCTTTAATAGCAAATGCCACGTAGAGATTTTGAGAAATAGTTTTCCTATCATTGACTTAACGAATATTTGGAGTTAATTATATGTAACTCGAACATAAAGATAAAACATATTTAGTGAATTGCACATCGAAGTTATTTGGTTAGTAAAAGAGATTGAAATGGTCACAAATAAAAAGTCTCTAAACAAGTTGATTAATTCAAATCTTTATATATAATTATGAAATCTTGAGATTCTAACCATTACGGCGTCTCTTCTATTTATCCGTGGTTAGTATTTAAAAGAATTTTAGAGCAGAGGAGAAACGAGTCAAATTCTACCATCTCTGGCTCTGTGGTTACGTCAGTTTCCTACACTCGCCTAAGTCCGCCTGCTGCCAACAATTTCGGGCTTCTTTATCTCCTATATTTGCGAATCCTTTTTTGGTTAAAAAACTTGATATTGTTTTTATGCGGATTGATCGAGGTTTTTGAGTTTAAGGTGATCCGGACTTGAGGCTTCTCTCGTGCATTTATGATTGTTTCCCTGAGTCAATTGGTGATATTCTTTCACGAGACAGCGAATCTGTTTCTAAATCTTTGTATTCCGTGCAAAGGCTTTTGTTACAAGTCAGGGCTATCTGCAGCAGTAGGTTTTCTGAGAGTCATGAATTCTGGGAGTAAAGCCGTAAAGGTCAAGCTTGGGTTAAGAATTTATGTCACCATTTTAGTACTTTCTGTTCGGAGGCTGATGATATAATATCCCTGGTATCACATGAAATAATGCGTTTTTCTACCGTAATATAACCTCTTTATATTGCTTGCGGATATTTTACTCTATTTTTAAAAAACTAGTGGGATACACTCGTAAATTAGTCCATTCATTGGTAATATTATGGTAGTTACTGCCTTCTTCGTCTAACTTTGGACTATAAAAACGATGTCTTGACATTCTCTGAAGTTATCTCTTGGACAGGATTCTGTCAAATTTGTTCGAACCCAATTGATCACGGCAGGTGAAAATCTCATGCACTCGTGTTCCCAGCTTGTGGAAGATGTTCTCCCAGAATTTTCAGTGGATTCTGCTGGAGAAAATGGTCTGGTTTTTCCTGCACAGGAACAAGATGGGAATTGTCCTGCTCTGGAAATGTTGAGCATCGGTATGGATACAGAGCAGGATGGGAAATCATGTACCATGAATTCTGCATCTACTTTATCTTCAATCGTACCTGTGGGAGAGAGATGTACTGATATCCAATCCGATGGAAAAGGTAATCATGAGATGAATATTTGTAAAGATACTCCTGTTGTGGAGACACTAGATTTCTCTCAAATTTCAGTACTAACCGCACTTCTTGAAGCAGATGATGTGAACAACAGTTTCGGCAAACAGATTCTTGATGGAGATGAAAGTAATTTTCATGCTTATTCTTTGACTTCAGCTCAGCCTCCGGCGGCCAATTCTTCTGAAAAAATGGAGGAAAGTAAGAACTCTTTCGTTGAGTTTCGAGAATATGAACTACCAGATGATGAAGTATCCTGTCCTACTTCTGGTTCTACAAATGCAATTCAGTCTAATGGTGATGGTCCATTACTCCATTCAATTTTTCCCTCCATTTTCTTGATAAAAAAAGATACTATTTTTGGAGTAAGCCAAGGATCTTGAAATTCCTCCGAATTTTGAATCTTGATTGCTCATTGAATTTGAACCTTTTCCCTTTGTTTCTCTGTTACCTTAGGCCTGATACATTAGTTATTTTGAACTTCAATCTTTCTGGGATTATTTTATGCAATTAACCATCTGAAGTTTTCTATAATATTTGACACGGGTTCATTTTTTATGTTAAGTTCTTTCGATTTGCCCTAAGACTAATTTCTCCCCAACCCCTAAAAGAATTTAATCTTTCTTTCAATTTAAGTGCTCTGATTCTGTAGCTACACAATGATGTAAATTGTAACAACACTTGAGGCTTGGGTTGAGATCCTCCAACCTTTCAGTCTGCTTAGATCCTAAAGTTCGCCGAAATTCTTAGGAGATTCAGCCTTTTGTCTGCATATTCCTTGCATGTGGACCTCAATGCTTCTTTGCTACGGAAATTAAGAATTGGCTTGCCTTTGACTGCCCTCTGTATAAACGTTACCTCATATACTCGCAACTCACATTTACTCAACACTGTTTGACTTGGACAATCAATCACGAATGTCGATCAGAAATAACATTTGTCATACATCTATTGTTCTATAATTTTCATGTCCCATAATGTACATTAGTTTATGGGAAGATATACAATGACTGTAATTTACTCGTAAATTATGGTTTAGTAGCTGCATGAATATTCCAGAAAAATTAAAGCAAGTCTCGAAATCTCCATTTGATTTTGTGTACAGTGCACTCAGCAATTTCCAGTTACAGAGTTTGATCAACCAAGTTGCTGTCAGAAGCTTGAGGAAAGCATATCATGGTGAATAGTGATGAATGCTATTCAGATTCGGACATGGAAACGAATTACCTTTCTCTTGAGGTTCCTGCAACTCTTTCTTAATTATGTTTCAAAGTACGTTCTGACTCTCCTTTTTTAAGTGTGGAATTTAGTCATGATGTTGCGTTGTTATTTAATCACAGAATACTAAGGTAAAGTTCTGTACATTGAAGAAGAAGATTGTCGATGAACATTCATTCGAAAGCGTCTCTCAAGGCATATATTCAGAAACAGATAGAATGGCAGAGAGATGCTGCACAGAACTTCCATGTGCCAAGGATTCGTGGATGGTGAATGAAGAGTTCTGTGACTGGGAGATTATCTGAATGGAATGTATGTTGACCAAAACATTTGGTACAGGAAATGAATAATGCCTTGAGACATTGAATTGTTTGGATATTTTTGAAGGAGAAATAAGGTGGAACTCATTAAACTATGTTCTAATTCGAATTGCTTGGAGTTTTTTTCCCCTGCTTTTTTCTTGTTGCCGGGGCTGAAATTTTAGAATTTATTGATGCAATATTCCGGGCTTGAGATTAATTCGTTGAGAATTATGTAACCATATTTATAATGGATTTCAAGAATCAAGTTGATATAAATAAAAATGAGTGCTTTTTTTTTTGTCCTTCGAGATAATGGTATGAGATAATTATGTTAATCGGGGATGCGGCGGAGGATTGATGGATGATGGGTTCAAATTCATAATCCGCAACAAAGGTCTCTCAACAGAAGCCAACTATCCATACAAAGGAGTAAATGCCATGTGTAACACAAAAAAGGAATCCTCAAGAGTGGCGAAGATCACCGGATATGAAGAGGTGCCGGCTAATGACGAGTCTGCATTACTAAAGGCGGTGGCAAAGCAACCTGTGTCTGTGGCTATTGATGGGAATGGAAAGAATTTCCAGTTTTATGCAGGCGGCTTATACACGGGTGAGTGTGGAACTCTTTTAGATCATGGTGTCACAGTTGTTGGATATGGAACAAATAAAAACAGGAAAAAGTATTGGCTGGTGAAGAATTCTTGGGGCGCAGCATGGGGCAAAAACGGATACGCAATATTCAAGAGGGTTGTTCGTGCTAAGGAAGGGCTTTGCGGGATAGCCACGGATGCCTCTTATCCAACTGCTTGAAATAATTGTTTCCAGAGCCTATTTTGCTTCCTTGTAGTACTGTGAGGTCTGCATGCTCTAACATGCAGTATACCTCTCAGACTCAATGAACTCAAAAATGATTTGGCTTTTTTCCTTTCTGATCATGTTTTTCGGTTACTTATGCGACTACCAAATTCAGATAATGAAATATCTTCTATTAATGATCAATTTTCCATATATTCCTTGTGTTATATATATAATCGTCGTATTATGTAAATATCACATTACTATAGGTGTAGTCAGGTCAAGACCAATGTAATTTTCGATTTTATTGATTTTTCCTGCCATGATTGCACCAGATTGTCCCCTTTATAAAGGCCTCTGGCTGGACTCGAATTTGTCGCAGCATTGTTTGAAAGTGATGGAATTAAAGTTCCAATATTCGCTTAAAACTTTAATTGCTATAGTCCTCTTTGCGAGTTCAAAAGCAGATTTAGTACAAAATGTCAGTAATTTTGTGGAAGGACCAGCAAATGATTGCGATTGGTTTAATGGTCAATGGGAGTTTGATCCTTCATGTCCTTTCTACTGAAGAGTAGGTCTCTTGTGAGACGGTCTCACGAATCTTTATCTGTGAGACGGGTCAATCTACCGATATTCACAATAAAAAGTAATAATCTTAGCATAAAAAGTAATACTTTTTCATGGATGATTCAAATAAGAGATATGTCTCACAAAATACGACCCGTGAGACCTGTCTCACACAAGTTTTTTCCTCTATGAATCTTCAAGCTATCCTTTCATAGATCCACAATTCAATTGCCAAAAGTTTGGAAGACCAAATAAATAAGTACCTAAGTTACTCGTGGAAACCCAAGTCATGCAACTTACCAAGGTACACCATTCGTCGTGTATTTTATACATTTTTCTGTTTGTAAATCAAAATATAAATGACGGCTGAATAATTTTTTTTTTCTAATTATTATTTTGTTCAATAACATATAATTATCTTAATTAAATCGTTTTTTATAACCTTTCTAAGAATACCAGTCAGTCACATACCTTTTAAAGAATATTACCTTAAATTTTTACTAATATTCAGCTCAATTCGGTTCGTTGACACCCCTGTAACCATTTCTGTATGATTTGTCAAAGAACGCTTGTGGAAAAGTGGATCCCTCATTAACTCAGACATTATTTTTTGGCTGTAGATTTGATGGTGCGGGCTTCTTAAGGAGATGGAAGGTGTAGAAGATAATGTTTGTTGGTGACTTCCTAAGTTTAAATCAGTGGAGTTCTTTAGCATGCAAGCTACACGCTGCGGTTCCAAAGGCCAACACTACCTTCCTAAGAAAAGGATCAATAACTCAAGTCACATTCGAGGTCAGATACTCTTTTGTCACTTCAACTTTGTTCATTTTCTGAACATCAAGAATACACCTATTTCTCTCACACATGCCATGAATACGTAATCAAAATTAATCTATCATGTGCAGGATTATCATGTGATCATATTTCTGTATCGGACACCATATTTGGTAGATATAGTGCAAGAACAGGTGGGACGAGTCCTAAAACTAGACTTGATTCAACAAGGAAATGCATGGAGAGGGATGGCTATGTTGATATCCAATACATGGCACCGGTGGACACACACTGGAAATGCTCAACCGTAAGATTTGTCTTTTGATCAGGGGACATCATATATTAATGCACTTTAACCAGAGTTCAAAGCATGCATGAGATAGGAGGTTTTGCTTTAGAAGAATTTGCGCGCCGCATGAAAATCACATGCCAGAAGAAAGATTAAAGTACAAGCGGAAACAGAGTCACTGGTCTAATAAATAATTATCATCTATCCAATCCCCACTTTCTGTTCATGAAATTGCAGGTGGGATTTTGTGCAATATGGTTCCACCATAACCAAAGATATGGACGGTCTAGTCGCATTTTCCAAGGGCTTGACGACTTGGGATAATTGGGTTGAAAAGAATGTGGATCCTTCTAAGATAAAAGTATTCTTTCAGGGGATCTGCCACACACTATATGTATGTCATCTGCCACAGCTTTCAAATCATATATTTTTATTATTCATTTTTTTATGCTTCTATAGCCATACCCGATATTCCATTTGATTGGTAAACAATATAGATTTAAATAGAATGCATGGTATCCACAGAGCGGAGGAACAGCTTCGAATATGAATTGGAAAAATATATCTACAAAAATGAAAGGCACGGGTGAAACTTGCGTGGAGCGAGCTTTTTACTACCATGGCCTGTTCGCTTAAAATGTGTCATTTCTTATTTTAAATTCTCATGAAACAATTGTAGTAAAAGGCTTACAATATTACAATATCGGCATCCAGATTAAAAGGCAAAAATGAAAATATCTCACTTTGGAAGGAAGAAAAAAATACCACAGACGAAACAAATGTTCACAAAAGTTCACAAAAGGTTTGGTCACAGTTTCATAACCAAATTAACTATGTCAAACAGGGGAAGAGAATGGGGCTCAAAATCAAGCTGTGACTGAGAGCAACAACAATTAATGGATCAACATATCCTGGTGGGACACCACCAGCAGCCAAGGTCTTAAAAAAAGTACTGAGTACACTAAGAAAACCAGTTTAACTGCTTGATGTGACAACTCTCTCACAGCTAAGGAAAGATGGTCACCCTTCTAAGTACAGTGAACATCCTTGTATGGATTGCAGCCACTGGTGCGTCCCTGGGTTGCCTGATACATGGAACCAGCTTCTGTATGCAGCAACTCTGTGAGAGAATGATCGAGAAAATAATAGATAATTTATCTAATGTGCATATATTTCTTTCAGAGGCATCATGTAGAATGAATACTGGATCAGTAGAATAGACTTTAAGCTAACCAGTCAGAATCTTTTTGTCACCCCATATATGGCCAATCTTATCCTTTCTGATATTGAGACTAACGTTGCAATTTATCTATCAGTCAAACTGGATCACTAAGGTAAACAAACACTTCAAACTGGATCACTAAGGTAAACAAACACTCGTAAGAAATTTTACTAAGAATAAAATCCTTAGTTGCCAATGCCGGGAATTTTACGAAGAAATAAGCAAACAAAGTTTGAATTTGTTAAAAAATGCTGAAACTCATTGTCAAAGTTGACTTTGTACCTAATGCGGACGGATAGACCAATGAATATTTTATTTGAGATTACTTTAACTATCGCTAGCATTCTCCTTTAAATCTCAACGTACTAATATCTAGCACTAACACGAAAAATTAAATCTCATTCCCCAGAAATTTGCTTTAGCACATGTAAGCAATTCTTCCTTATGGCATAATTATGTCTAAACTTTGATCTGATTTTGACAGAGAAGCACAAAACTGACAGGCAAGATATAATTTAGACAATAACACGTGTATATTTTGGATCCCCACGGATTTATTCCATACTTTAAGTCTTGAATAATATTTCTGATAGCCAAGTAGCATGAACATCATTGAAAAAAATTTCATAAGAAAATTTACTTAAAGTTAATCACTAATGAATAATCTAAAAATAGAGCAACAAGAAACAAGAAGCACTGCATTGACGTTTGTTATATTTGATGTGTTGAAGAGAAGTAAACGAAACACCAACCATTTAGAACTGATGGCCGCAGAAATTTAATAACCAACATAAACGGCTGCATTTACAATGTAACAGTCATCATTCTTATCCCCCATCTCTTCAACATGCACACCACTTGAGCATATCAGTCCACCATCCACAACCTCGACATTCGTTATCGTTCCACTATGCAAGGTCATTCAATCAAAGATGCTCAATTGCACACAAAGTTTGTGATTTTAAACCCCATAAATGAAGTCCAAGATACTTACTAAGGGAAAATTGACTTGACCTTCTCAATGTCCAATAAGTGCTGGAGAGATCGAGGAACCCCCAATTTAATCTGAAGCTTCATCTCACCGAATGAAACACCAGGTATGGAACCTGAATCCAGCCAAACCAGAAATATATACGAAAGTCGAGTAAATTTTGTCGACGAAAAGGAAATAACTCAACCTGATACAAGATTAACTCGCAATGACCAAGTCCACAACTGAGTCCGGGAGGTAAACCGAACACAACAAAGAAAACAAAACTTTCAAATACAAACATCTCGTCGTTCGATGAAACTAAACGAAAAACAAAGCAAGAAGAATGGCATGGGTTTGCAATTCATTCACAGGCAAATATAAAAATTGTTGCCAAATTAATGTTACCTCTTCTGAATGCGGGAATCGAATTGGAAGAAATAGCATCTCTGCAAGCCCTCGTAGCTGCTGACGTTATATCCTGCCTGTTTTTCGATCAATACTCTTTAAAATTCGGCTCGTAGTCCAACAAAAATACATGTTAGTATCGCATGAATTTGTGTGCGTGTGCGAGAGCGGGGGAGGGTCCGTACCCGTGTTGATCGTAGCCGACACCCATTTCTACAAACAAGAGCTTAATCGAAGAATTAGGCACTACTGCTTCAACAGCTATAGCTGAACTTTGCTCGCTGGCCATGGCAGATCCAATAACTGTAATCCGGCGTGAGAGGAATTTTGATTTCTTGTTTGCGGATGCAAGTTTGTAACTTGAATGCTGATGTGGGATGAAATCGTTCGGCCGGCGGCTATCGAGGGGAGAACAGATAAATTGGGACTTGGCGAAGGTTCCACTGCTCATTTTTCACCTATTAATCATCAGGAGTTGCTGGTCAGCATATAGGATTTGTCATCGAGCCGTATTTGATTAACTTGATCCGCAGATTATTGCGATTGTTAATAAATTTATCGAAAAAAACTAACTTTATAAAAAAATATAATATTAATTATCGATAAGTTAATATTTTATTCTTCAAAATAAACTGTCTTATGACTAAAATATTTTTATGGAAAAAAATGTTGTTATAGTGACTCGACACTAGCAATCTCATTCCTCGCATAAGCTATAAATTTAGTTCGCAATGGTTACCACTACGGAAGTACCCGACAATACATTTGAATTCTTGTTTGGGCAATCTTATGGTAATGTCTTAAGCACATGAATCACATAAAACTCACATTTCGTAGATCGTTTTACTGATAATATATAATCGGTCCGAAAAATTATTGCATATAGATTACATAATCATCTGTACGAAATATAGTTCTTCGACATTCTTGATTTGATGTAATATTGTATCTTCTTGGTGTTCTTTCCCGTCTCAGCTGATAAATTGGCCATATTATAGCAAGCAGCGGAAAATCTTGATTGACCTGTAACTTTGTGGCAATATATTTTGAAACTTGGATCAGGAGGTTAGATGTTAGAAGTGTTTTAGATGGTGATAGGGATCAGGTCCTTCGGGGCTCACTCTTTCAAGCCATTTGTTGGAGCTTTGATTCATCTCTTTGGTTCCAAATCGAGCCTCCAGGGACCGTCTTGCAAGTGTTATAGGCTTCACAGGGCGGGCTACAATAATTGCTGATGAGAACACGAGCCAAAGTATAAGGCACATTATGCAGTTGAAGCCTGCAGACATCGTAATACGTCTTTGCTATGGTTAATAGATAAAGGACCCTTTATTTATTTAGTTTCTGGAGTGCGTTTGTTCTTATCTTGACAAATCTTAAAGAGAAAGCTAAGTGATTCAAAAGCCACACTCATATCAGTTTTGTTGGGGCGTTTTCATGTCTGTACAACGACTTCAGTTGCTGTCGATTAACTTTTCAATGGATAGACAACACATACTTGGTAAACTTTGGAGTAGTGTGATCGTTGATTTGGTCGTGGGTTGGGGGATTTGATGATGGTCTTACTGATAGTGCCTACGTTGATGGGATGTAAATGTTACTACGGTCCCTCTTAGTGTGTTCGGAAAGATTTCCTCATCAAGAGTACCACGTTATACTTCGGCCAGAGAAACGACTGAAGGTGGAAGCCAAAGAAGAAATGCGTCCAACCAAAGTATTCAGCAATTAAATTTGTTACACTTCCAAATTGCGACGCCTTGAGGATTGAGATTTTATTCTCTACGTATCCTAGTTTTTTATTGTGGAAGTTTCTTAGTTGTTTTAGGATTTTGTTCTCTCTTTAATTTTTGTAATTATGTGATAATTTATATTTGTACAAAATTTATGGATATGGACGAAGGCACTTTACAATCCAATGAATGAATTGAGTCGTGGGCAGTTGCAATTTCATGCATTGACAACTCAACAGTAAGAGCTTCGAGGAAGAACTGTGAAGGACAGTGATCTATGGCATGGCGTGTTCCATTTCCAGCCATTAATTCCACCAAAATGTGCAACATTCATAGTGTTTTTAGCTCTTTTCATCAAATTAGACATGATGTTAGGGGCCCGTTTATCTCTTCTTAATAATTCTATCAACTACTTCGTTATCTAGTTCTGCACTACTTATGGACTTGCTTGAATGTTGAAGAAGAAGATCAATGTATCCAGGCACCGGTTGTACTTCGTACGCAAATACGAGTCACAATTCTACGTCAAATTCATAACAAGATTAATTTAACCAATCTTTTCTCACAAAAATTAGGGGTGTACAAATATAGGATGGATGGGTATGATGGATTCTAGTGTTTTTTTTTTTTTTTTTTTTTGTTTACTGGTATGTTGCACAAACTCAATCTAACGAATATCAATACCATACTTTGAAGTTTGCTTTGGTCGGTATGGATTGAGTCGGATTTTACGATTTTTGGATTTTGTTCCTATTTTTCTAGTTTATATTTACAAAATATACATCAAATTTAAAATATTTTAAGACTTATATTTATCTCGATATTTTCTTATTTGGTATAACAAAATTGTATGGTTTTATATAAAAGCACAAATGAATTAATGCAATCGTAATATTGACAGTCTCAATCGCCAAATTATCATATTTCTCCGGCTCTTTTAATGGTGGCAAATTTTGTTCCAAGATAAATATAAAAGAATTTGATATCGTCGTCTTGTTCAATCGATTGAAAGCTCAGTTCAAAACTATGTATCATCTATCGAAAGTTAAAATCAGTTTGACATGATTGATCTATCTATGATAATGACTGAGACGGTTTTTTTGAGCTATATAAAAATAAGAACTGCTTATTAAGGTATGTGCGTATCTACATAGTGCAACTGCTATATACACGTCCAGTTGAGGTTTATTTTTTAATCACTTTTCGATTCATTTAACGTATATATAGAGTTTGAGCTCGCTTCGAGCTTTTATCATGAGGATCGAGCTCGGATCGTTTTAAAATTATTAAGCTAGCGAATAGCTCGAGCTCAACTCATTAATAGCTCGTATATCATGTTTAACATTATATCTTGAGCTCAATTCGTTAATGAGCTCGCTAAACAAAATCATTTTCAGGTTAGTTAAACAAGCTTGTTTTCGAGCATTCTTTGTTAAATGGTTAACTATCACTTTTCTTATAATCAAATTTGATGTGAGACAATGTAAGTTATTATTGCACTCAAAGCTCAACAAATTAGTCGAGCTCGAGCTCGCGAGCTTACGAACATAAATATCTTTAAGCTCAACCTCAGCTTGATAAGATCTCGAACGAGTATTTTACCATGGGGCTTGGTTCATTTGTATCTTTTTTTGGAGTTGTATTTAATTATATATATATATATATATATATATGAACAATTACTTTAAAAATATTTGAAATTATATTTTATAGTTTGTTAAAATAAATCGTAAAGTCTATATCTTCTTTATATTTGCATGAAAAAATTATCATACATCCGTATATAAAACAAAGTATTTATGATTATATGCAATTGGATCCATTTTATTCCCGTCTGAAAAACCAAAATTCATACCCAATTCCAAAATTATGGGTTTTCAAAAAATCTCCCAAAAATCATATATATATAAAATCAAAAAAGTTGTAAAAGAAGTAATATTAATCTTTTCCGCATAAACAACTTTTCTAAAACTATAAAATAATATATATTTTATGGTGAATACATGTAGTCATTAAATTGTTGAATAAATTTATTTTTGTATATATTGTCTACAATTTTTTTAAAAAAGAGATAAGTGATAAATTGGGGAAAAAAAAAAGTATGCTAACAATTGAAAATCACGGAAAATATGGCAAAAATATTAAAATGCATTAAATCGGTGAGACAATTCC
Source organism: Primulina tabacum (assembly GCF_025594145.1). Classification (NCBI taxonomy): domain Eukaryota; kingdom Viridiplantae; phylum Streptophyta; class Magnoliopsida; order Lamiales; family Gesneriaceae; genus Primulina; species Primulina tabacum. Next base: position 37,318,507 of record NC_134564.1, on the reverse strand, counting down.
AGAACATAAACTATAGACAACAACACAGTACATAGTCTAAAACAAAATTATTGTGTGTTTTCAGTTTCTGCATATATTGTCCACTAAATTTTTTAAAAATGCAATTTAACTGCACGAACTAGATTAAAAAAATTAATGACAACGATTAAATTTTAATTGCAGTCGGTCATAAATTTTAAATTAGAAAATTTTCAAATGCCTTTGTCTGCTAACTGGATAAAATCTATAATGATAATAATTAAATTTTATTTACAGACACCTATCGGGCACCTATAAATTTAATTTTTTAATTGAGGGAAAATAATTTCAACTGTTTTATCGAAATTAAAAAAAAATTTAATTGATTTTAATAGGGTTGCTATTTTGCGTGTTTATATATATATTTACGTTAAAAAGTAAAAATCTGAAACTTATAAAATATATTAAACTATACACTTTTATATAATTTTCTCCACTCAACTTGTGCTTTTCTTCACAAATTGAGAGAATTATTTATAGAATTTTTTTGAAAATAATCCAAAAAAATATATCATCACACATTAATTTTCAAATTTACAACTCTTATTTTCAACACTCAATCTTTTATTTTCAACGCTCTCCCTTGTGATGATGATAATGATACAATGATTGTCTTCATTACGTATTTTTATAGTGGCTCGTTAAAAACCTTACTATGAAAAACTCATTGGGATAAAAATCATAGTGAGAGAAAAATAGTACAGTCATGTAACTCCTCCCTCGTGTTAACAAAATATATTAAACTACACATTTTTATATAATTTTCTCCACTCAATTGTGCTTTTCTTCACAAATTGAGAGAACTATTTATAGAATTTTTTTGGAAATAATCCAAAAATAAATATATCATCACACATTAATTTTCAATATTTACAACTCTTATTTTCAACACTCAATCTTTATTTTCAACACTCCCCCTTGTGATGATGGTCATGATACAATGATTGTCTTCATTACATGTTTTTATAATGCTTCGTTAAAAACTTTACTAGGAAAACTCATTGGAATAAAAATCATAGTAAGGAAAAAAGAGTACTGTCATGTAAACTCCTCCCTCATGTTAACACGAACGATTCTTCACAAATTTCGTAGATTGCGCATCTCAATATTATATATATGATTTCTAAATATTGTTGTAAGAAGTGCCTTTGTAAAGAGATCTGATGAGTTTTCACTTGACTGAATGTGACGAATATCAATATCTTTATTATTTTCAAGCTCTTTGGTAAATGCGAAGAAATTAAGGGGAATATGTTTAGTTCTGTCGCTTTTTATGTATCCTTCTTTCATTTGAATAGCACATGCATCATTATTTTCATATAGTGTCACAGGCTTCTTGTCGAATGATAATCCGCATGAGATTTGGATATGTTCGGTCATGCCACACACATTCACGGCTTACTTCATGTAGTGAAATAATCTCGACGTGATTTGATAAAGTTGTTACGAGTGTTTGTTTCTGTGAACGCCAAGAAATTGCAGTACCTTCATGAGTAAATACATATTCAGTTTGGGAACGTGCCTTGTGTGGATCAGATAAATACCCACCATAAGCATACCCAATTATGTTTTGATTGGTATATTTAGAATACAAAAATACCAAGTCTGTCTTTCCTCGTAGATAACTGAATATATGTTTAATTTCGTTCCAGTGTCTCTCTTGATTGGATATTTGATATCTTTTTCTTGTATTTTGGAGATTGAAAAAATATGGATATCCTTCGTGCATCGTGTTGATAATTGTTAAAAGTAAAAATTTACGGTAAAAAGTAAAAATCTCAAACTCACAAAATATATTAAACTACACACTTTTATAAAATTTTCTCCACTCAATTGTGTTTTTTCTTCACAAACTGATAGACCTATTTATAGAATTTTTTTGAAAATAATCCAAAAATAAATATATCATTACATACATCATCACACACACACTAATTTTCAGTATTTACAACTCTTATTTTCAATACTCAATTTTTTATTTTCAACATACTAATGTCTATTTTCACATATTAAATGTATTAGTCAGTATCAAATTAATTTGTATTTGTGTTTTATGTGTGTAAAAAAAATTCATATTATATACAAGAGATATTATCGGTACGACGCAGGAGTAAAATGTTAATATATAATAATAAGAATAATAATTAGTATTTTCACCCATACTTGTATATAAAGAATAGTGAATAAAATATAAATTTATATATGTGAATCTATATATATATATATATATATTACATTCTAACTAAATTGAAGAAATTTACATAAAACACATATAATATAATAATATAAAGAAATAAAATCAAAAATAAATTGTGGAATATTTAAATAATTTCAATAAATGTTCATTCAAATTAGAAGGTTAAGTCTAAAAATAAATAGTGTAATCTTAGTTAAAATAAATAAATTATCGAGCATATAAAAAAAAAGTGTGTATGAGGATGATTTAGCAATAGATAACTGGAAGCGACAGAAAGAAGATGGGTCATGGAAATCTGATCTTATCCTGACCCAACACAACCAAACCAAACCGGTGGCACCAACACAAAATTCATGCCGACTTCAGTTCAAGAAACACACTGAAAAAAAATAATCAAAATTGTTCCATTGTTAGACATGGCGGGGCTCGTGGGAATTTCGTCCACCGCTGCGATCTTGGCCTGTAGGCCATACTCTTCTAATTCCTCCAAGCCTTCATGTTTCTACCTTCCCCCAGCACGAGGTACCGAAAAGATAAAAACCCTGTTCGTTATATTATTGGAATTTGGTGCTCAAGCGATAATGTTGCTGTTTAAAGTTTTTTTTGGGTATGGTAAAGTTGATATATCGTGGATTGTAGTGCTTAAAGTTCAAAGATTGCCAATTTTTAGGTGACAGTGAGCAAGATTTGATATGATTTGTGAGAAGGTGTTTTAAATTTGATTGCTTTTTGTTAATTTGTTGCAGGGCTGAGTTATGGGAAGAGGTTTTATGGTGGCATTGGAGTTCCCTTCAAGGAATGGCGGTCTCCATTTCATGTCTCGGTTTCTAATGTTGCCACTGAGATTAGTCCTGATCAGGATCAGGTACACATTTTTATTTTTTTCACCCAGTAATTAAACGCAGACATGAATTACTTAATTCCATTTTGGTGATAAAATTTACGTGGGGCAGTGGACTAAAAACCTGGAAATGTTACCTTATTGACATAAGTCGTCTGTATGATTGAGTTGATGAACGATTAACTGTACTGGTGGTTGTTGAAAGTTGAAAAGTTAATAATGTCACGTCAATTAAGATAGTTGTAGATAACTGTGCCTGCAGTGCTTCTATCTTAAAGTAATACTTCGTTTGGCTCTTATTATGACAAATGTCTAAAGAATTTGACAGTAATACTTGAAGGTAACAAGTTTAATATGTATAAAAGTTGTTCTGCTGTTTGAATTTCTGGTGCAGAAGCTTGCTGCTTCAAAGGAGAGGCAGAGACCAGTTTATCCATTTGCAGCTATAGTTGGACAAGAAGAGATGAAACTATGCCTTCTGTTGAATGTGATTGACCCAAAGATAGGAGGCGTGATGATAATGGGTGACAGAGGAACAGGAAAGTCCACGGCTGTCAGGTCTTTGGTTGATTTACTTCCTGAAATTAACGTCATTGCTGGTGATGCATTTAATTCCGACCCAGACGACCCAGAAGTTCAGGGCCCTGAAGCAAGAGAGAAGAGTTTGCGAGGCGAACAACTCCCTGTTGTGTCGGTGAAAATCAACATGGTTGATTTGCCATTGGGTGCTACAGAAGACAGAGTTTGTGGTACTATTGACATTGAAAAGGCTCTTACTGAAGGTGTGAAAGCATTTGAGCCTGGCCTTCTTGCCAAAGCAAACAGAGGAATTCTCTATGTGGATGAGGTTAATCTTTTGGATGACCATTTAGTAGACGTTCTACTCGACTCTGCTGCCTCGGGTTGGAATACTGTGGAGAGGGAAGGAATCTCAATTTCACACCCTGCCAGGTTTATACTCATCGGCTCTGGGAATCCTGAAGAAGGAGAACTGAGGCCACAGCTTCTTGATCGATTTGGGATGCATGCACAAGTTGGGACGGTGAAGGATGCTGAACTCAGGGTGAAAATAGTTGAGGAAAGAGGACGATTTGATAGAAATCCTAAAGATTTTCGCGAGTCTTACAATGCAGAACAAGAAAAGCTCCAGCAACAAATTTCTTCCGCAATGGAATCTCTCTCGTCTGTAGAAATCGATCGTGAAGATAGAGTTAAAATTTCCAAGGTCTGTGCTGAGCTGAATGTTGATGGATTGAGAGGTGACATAGTGACTAACCGGGCAGCAAGAGCATTGGCTGCTCTCAAAGGACGAGATAAAGTAACTGCGGAGGATATTGCAACTGTCATTCCCAACTGCTTGAGACATCGTCTTAGGAAGGATCCTTTGGAGTCAATAGACTCAGGCTTGCTTGTGATTGAGAAATTTTATGAGGTTTTTAGCTGAGGGAGGCAAATCTTCAGCATTTCTCTCAATTTTGTTTCAAGATTCTAGTACTATTGTTATGTTGAGAAATTGATAATTTATGATGATAGCTGTTGCTTGATGTACTCAGTGCCTCAATCTTGTTCATGTCGCAAGCTGCCATTTTATGATAGATTGCGTAAAAATGCCAGTTAAAACCCAGTTATACTCATGATTTTAACTCTTTCAATCTTGCATAAGTGCCAGTTGAACAATGTTTTTGTTTACTACAACTTGTTTGATGAATGATTTATGTATCATCTCTCCCTTACATCCCCTTGCAAATAAATATGAGTTAGAAAGTAAAAACGACCGAGTTATGGGGATGGTAATATTTGAGGTTTGGTGTTTTTCTAAGAATTTTTTAAATTTTAAAAATATTGTCATGGCCCGTATAGCGTTCTCCGGGCGTGGAATCTAAATTCTTGGCTTCATTGTATTTTTATTATAGATGATTAAAAAAAAATTGCAAAATCAAGGGTCGCTCTGTAAAGGTCCATCAAATATTAAAAAAATGGAAACGAGTATAGTTTTTATTAAGTAATCATCATCTGTTTTTTTAATTCCTATCTACTAAAAGAAGAATGAATGTAAATACATATTTAAACAAAGAAATCAAACGTCCATTGGAATCCAATACAACATATATATTTGGGTATCCAATTCCATATTACTTTAGAACTAAATTAACCGAAAAAGGGAAGCATGAAAGACTTCTGCCAACTCATTATCCAAAAAAGGGGTTTGTATAATAAACAAGCTTACTGATACTACCATATGGCCACTAGTGCTACCCAAGGCATGTGCCTGCATATTATTGCTAGTTTCGCTTTTAAGAAATAGCAAACCCCCAAATCATATTATCATTATCTTCTATGGTGCTAATCTGGGAAAGCCAAGTTACTAAATTTCTTAACTTTTGGCTTCTTTTCTCGAGATCTAGCACATGCATATGGAAAAAGCTTTTTTATATTTAATCATTGATGTTGAATATATCTACGGGCAGCAACCGAGACTTATGAGATAAAGTCGGATCGGTCTAGGCGTTTCAATGAGACTAGCTTGTATTATATACATATAGAAGATATATTTCATTGTCTCCAGTGGCTTGCGTGCCATTAGTAGTATAACATGCAACAGCAGATGAAGTTGCTAAAATTGTTTTACCAATCAAGTTTACGCTCTGAAGATGGAAAGAAACACTGTAATCTTGGTTCTTAACAATAAAGAAAATAAAATTTGAGCATGTCGAGAAAGATTAAACCGTGACGAGCAAACAAGAATCAACAGCTAATACAAACTAAATTACGTGAAATATTTGATAAAAATATTGATCACTACACCTTGTCATTCTGATGATATAACCCTGTACTTCATGAAATGGAAAGAATCATATTAGGAAGTTTATCAAATATCTGCAAGTAACTATTGAGTGTGCATTACGTACGTACCGAAGAATACATCATGCAGAAATAAATTGAACGGAGAGAATAGATCTGGATGTCAGCCTTCGTGGTGAACGAAAGTAGCTGCATAAAATGGATTGCTGGGCACTGGATTCATGTTCACTTCATCTTCCTTTTCAGAAGTAAAATATGAAAATTCATCATGGACATCATACCTCATGCCTCGAAGTTCGGACCTACTTGAAGGATAATCAACAACACTGAACTGAAGGGGTTCCCTTTGAAAATACATTCGGTTGGGGCTTAAAACTGGTGGTGCCGAAAAATGGAGAGGCAGAGACCTCGTGAAAGAGACTGTTTCTTCTCCAGGATGACCTGAGTGTGCATTGCTACAATTCCAGGGGACAGATTTTTTGAATCTTCCCAGATCAAAGTTCTTATCCCACATCTGGGAAGAATAAGTAGAAGGAATTGAGCCCTCTGTGTTAAAATCATAGCCGGGGGACGCCTGATCACCGGGAAAACCGAAACTGGAAATCAAAGGTTCATGTCTCCCAGTCTTTACCAATTCGGATTTCAGAACCTGACCCCTTTCCATTTCGATTTGCTGAATCTTAGCCTCACCATCCAGCGCTTCAATGGCAGATTTAGCTTCTTGCATGAGCCAATCAATGGCTTTACTGGGGCGATCGTAGCCAAGTCGATCCTGGACGTCATAAAACTGAATTGCAGTTGTTGGCGAGAGCCTAAGGCGTCGATCTCTAGTCCCTCTAGCCGTGCAGACTTTGCTGTGTCTATCTTTTCTTCCAGTAGGGCGAACAATGAGGCTGCCATGGATTTCTCTTTTTTCTCCTTTTCTTCTCTTGGCTTTCACCACTTCTGATGATTGTAAACTAAAACCCTGTTGCATTGGCCCCTGGAAATCCATTTTCTTGAGACTCAGTTAGGGACGAATCCAGGGATAAAAGTTGGGGTGGCTTGAAGTCAATATGATAAGTTACATATTATTAAAAAAAATTTACATTATATCGTTCAACGAAGTTGTGCCCTACGAGATTTTAAAACATAAAATTCATCAATAATAGAATTTACATCAATATGTTTAGCTAAATCTCGTTCAATATAGAGTGTCAAACAATCGGCAAGAAAGTCATCCTCCATTTTATTGCGAAGTGCTGTCTTCACATGCTTCATTGCTGAAAAAGCCCGCTCAGTAGTGGCAGTAGACACAGGTAATGTCAAAACAAGATGAATCAATCTAGTCAACATAACATAAACACTTGACCGTCCACTCTCGGTCAATTGCTGACACAACTCAACAAGTGTAGAAACCTTTAAATTATGCATCACATCAAGTTTATAATGTATCAATTCATACTCCAAAGCAACAATTTCTTAATCTGTGAAATCTCCAGGATAAAACTTCTTCGCAAGCTTGCAAATATCATCACTGTTAAATGAGTCAAATGGATTTTTAGGATCTAAAGCTGTACCAAGAGAAAGAAGTTCCACCGATGACTCATTGAACCGAGTATTTAACTCCATCAAAATGAAATCTATTGCTGCATTAAAAACATCAAAGTGGTAATGATGTTCTATTGTAGTTTGCCGACAGGAACGTCCAATCTTATATAGACAATCAAGGTCAGGTACATCAATTTCATTTCTTGAGCAAAAAACTTTAACTTCCTGAAGAAATTCATTCCACCCACATTCTCTAAATTCTTGAAGGCAAGTTTTGGTAGCAGTGACAAATGTGATAGCAGTCAAAATGTCTTGAGATTTTCTTTGAAGAATTTGACAAAGAGTATCTGTTGTTCTCATAAATTTATGCATTAAGTGCAAAATAAACACAAATTCAAAGCTTGCCATGTTTCTGTAAATCCCCCGAACTTCAGCCTTAACTCTTCCATTTGGAGAATAATCACTGAGAACTTCAAAAACTTTGCAAGTTGCAGTGTACATACCTATCAAGCTTTTTACCGAATCATAGTGAGAACTCCAACGAGTAGCTCCTGCTCGTTGCAAATTACCAATCTGGTTTGCACCACTTCCAGAATCACGTTCTCCAATTGACAACATATACTCAATTTCATTTCTCTGTGCAGTATGTAATTCAGCAATGCGCTTAGTAGAAGAAGTGACAATATTAACAATATTGTCCAAATGAGAAAAGAATTCCCAAATAACACTAACATCCTTAGCTGCAGAAACCAATGTCAGTTGTAAACGATGTGCAAAACAGTGGACATAGTATGCATAGGGACAATCTTTGAGAAATAATGCTTGAAGTCCATTCCACGCTCCACGCATATTGCTACCACCATCATATCCTTGGCCTCTGATTTTCTTAACATGGAGATCATGATGAACAAGAACATTTGATATCTCATTTTTCAAATTCATTGAGGTAGTGTCACTAACACTTTTAATGGCAAAAAATCTTTCTGTCAAAATCCCATGATTGTTCACAAACCTCAATATAATGGCCATTTGCTCTCGTTTAGATATAACTCGGGCTTCATCAACAAGAATACAGAAGTATTTATCTCCAACTTCTTCACGAACCATCTGTCGTACTCTATTGGCCATAATATGTAAAATCTCTTTTTGAATTTCTGGAGCGATATATTGGGCATTTTTTGGAGCATTCTCAAGCACAACTTCATCAATTTCTATATTCATTTTTGCAAAAGCCTTCACCAATTCAAAAAAATTTCCACGATTAGATGAAGATAGAGATTCATCGTTACCTCTAAAAGCACAACCTTGAAGTGCTAGCCAACGAACAGCTACAATTGAGGTGCTCAAACGCAGACGATTTTTCTCTTTTTCCTCTTTAGATTGTGCATGTATCACTTTATCAATATGTTGTGAGGGCCTCATCAAATTTTCAGCTCTTCTCTCACACATAGTATGAGGTGAAGAAGCTGCATAACCAATATGGGCAAGAAAAGCACATGTTTTTCCTTGGTTTACCCTTTTCCAATTGTCAAATCCTTCATTGACCAATGCCGAGATATTAGATGAATTAACATCATTCAGGAAAAGAAAACAATAGAAACAATATGCCTTATTTGTTGAAGGCGAATACTCCAACCAATAAAATTTCTGAAACCATTTTTTCTGAAAACGACGATTCTGGCTTCCAAATTTTGTACCTGGATACTCCAACATATCTGGTTGATAAGGCCCTATATTTAGATATGAACGTCTTATCTCATCTCGTACATTAACATGATATTCACATATCTGTTTTCTTTTTCCTGGATCTCGTTCAATAAAAGTAGACGAAGACTGATGATCGTCTCTAGGAGAGGAACATGAAGGAATTTGGATATTGGGAAATAGAAGACTTTCACTGGATTGATGTTGCATTGTAAGGACCGTAAGAATTGAAGTATCTTCACTAGCTTGACGATCTCTCTTCTTAAAGAAAGAGGATATCAATATTTTTCCTTTCTTTGCAGCAGATTGATATTCCATTTTGAAATAGTTCAATTTATAATCCTAAACAAGAATAAAATAATTATTAATCAAATAAACAAGTAATAGTCACTCAACAACTCAACAACAAATAATCAAGAAACCACAAATCACACACAGAGAAGCTATAAAAAACAAAATAAAAAATGTATAGCCGATTCTTACCTGGATTGTTGCCTTGCCGATGAGCAATTCGATTTCTTCGGGAGTCCGCAATTCTATTCTGTCGCTAAAGGGCTTGGGACTTGAGAGAGAAATTTTGTAGAATTGAGGTAGGGCGGATCAGAGGATAAATTTGGTCTCATCCTTGTAAATGGACGAGACTTGATTGGACTAAGACATTGATGTACGACGATTTTTGAAACAACCGTCGCTATTAGCGACGGTTTTTCAAAAAACAGTCGCTAATAGCGACTGTTATTAGCGACTGTTTGAATAAACCGTCACTAGTAGCGACGGTGCAATTAAAACCGTCGCCGATCCAGATCGGCGGCGGTTTTACTAAAACCGTCGCAAATATTAGCGACTGGTTTTTCAAAAACCGTCGCTAAATTATTATAAAAGTCGTCTCTGCTGGAAGAGGAAAAAAAGGAAACAAAGACTCGGAAGAAGAACTAATTGAAAATAATAAAAATATATGAAATTAATTTATAAAAAATATAATAAAAATGTATGAAATTAATTTATAAAAAATATAATAAAAATGTAAATATTATATTAATTATTAAATTTTCAATAATTTTAATTTTCATATTATATTGAAGAAGACAATTCAAGGGTATTGTGGTCAATATACAATCTTATCATGATCACTACTCAAATATTTTACGTTATCGCACCTTTTGAGGAGGGATATTTAATCACACAAATAACATGAATAGTGCGTGCTTTCAATCATAATCAATGGCCTGCAGAGTAAATAAAAAATGAACCAAACGCAAGATAAGAGATGATTATTTAATAATCATTCCCTTATCATGGCTACCAAACATAGTCTTAGGGTACCAACTTAATCACACATCTAACTATGGATGTTTAATCATACATCAGGGATCCATTAAAAAATAAACGTGCTCCACATTTATTGATAAATGTTTAATTTTAGATAAATCTTTTGATAGGACCCTAACGATAACATCTCATTTTTTTCGTTTTAATCTCTCCTTCCTCATATATATATATATATTATATTAACAAAGTTTTTATCCAACTAAAAATTCTTCAAATAAAAGTAAAATGAGAAATTCTATTGTAAAATTTACTTTTGAAAAAACTATATATATAATGAGAGTTACAAATATATATTTGAAATTAAAAATTTATTCCAACATTTTAGCATAACCCTAATTTGATTTGTGTGAAAACACAAAAAATAAATCTAAATATGTCGGAATGATAGAGCATGCAAATAGGCATTTATTGTCATCTTAGGAAAGTAAAAGAAGCTCGGAAAGGGTTGCAAGACACTGCCCACCAAGAGACAGCAAGATTTCGTACACCACAATCAGAGACAGCAGACCCCAGGCATGCAAATACGAGGATGATTTATTACACTATTTTAGCCGCCGGGATGAAGATGTTATAAGGCTTGATATTGTGCCATAAATTCTCAACTTCGACAAGGCACTGTTTAAATCAAATGCATAAAGATAATATTGTTATGTAATTGTTCATAAATATAGCATCAAGTTTTACAAGAAAATAGTAAAGTAATCAAAGGGAATCTGCGGAACTTCATTGTTTGTACTGAATAAAATACATTTATTTATACAATTCCTTGTTCTTCGTGAGGTGCATCCAAATGTACCATTTAGGACCATCCCAAAACATTAGTGAGAAGATATACTAATGCCAGAGAAATTGGGTACAAAACAAGCACGAGATAACCCACCCAGACAGGGTATGTGGTCCGAACGCTCGTCAATAAAGTCATGACTATACAGATAATCAGAACCACCAGAACTTCAGCAGACACATTTGACATCAAATCACGTGCGTAAACTGGCGTGAGAAACACTATTAATCCGATTATGTTGTTCATGAATACGCCATTATAGAGCTGCACACACCAAAAAACAAAATAACTGCAGAAAGTTCGGAACGTGAACTTATTTCATCGATCATGAAGTATTTTGTATGCTACTCACAATATCGGACCAACTCATTAGGCATGAAAATTGCCGAAAATTAACCCAATTATTATATTCTGAAACTAAGTTCTTTTAACCATCAATGTCAGTTATAAAAGAGGAACATACCGCAGATAGTGTCAAGGAAATAGATTTCTGTGTTTTCTGTCGGGCAGAAGCAATTGATTGCACTGCAACTCCATAGTTCAAAGCAAACGGAATGGCCAAATACGAGACGCTAAATGAAGATAGGTTGGCAGCTTGGGCAAAACTCACAGCACTATTGATTAAAGGTTCAGACAGTGCACATAACATGAATGTCCCCAAGATAATCCAGAAAGTAGCTTTGAAGATAGTTAACCAAGAATAACTAGTCATCTGGCTAGTGCTCGAGGCATTAGACAACTGCCCATTTTGTGTTTGACTCGTATTCTGCATTAGAAACGAATTAAGCTCTGTTTCTGACACAGTGTATTCTCTCACATAAGTTGGTTACCTGAGAAATTTTGCCACCTCCTTTTTTGATACTATCTGCATTCTGATTGGAAAAGTTAGAAACTAATTGTGCCATGCCTCTGACGAATTCGTCCCGATTGATAAGGCCATCGCCTGATACATCGAAAGATGCCAAAATATTTTCAATGTTTCTGTCTGTGGTCAAGTCGTCACTATCATCAATCTTTGCTCCTAAGAGCAAAACTCGGAGTTCTGCTGGTGATATTGATGCGCTCTTATTCTTATCCACTCTGTTGAACAGTCTGTTAAACATATAAAGAATGAAATTCACAGTTATTCAAACTTTTTGTTTATGATCAAATAGAAAATAAATCAGCATATACTAAAACAAAAGGAAACTATGAAAAATCGATGGATCCAACAAGACGAGGCCAGAAAATTGCCATTTGACACAATTCTTGGGCACAGAAAAGGATAGTAAATAGAAAAGGAACTCACTGTAAGATTTTCTGAGAGTCAGGTCTGCCATTGCTTGTCAATAGTTGCATGAGCTTGTCTTCTGCATATTTACTCATCAGATACTCAAATCTCCGGTTCTGAACCCATGGCTGGAATATCTGCAAAATACAGAGTGCACATTGAATTTTAAATTCAATACAAATTCAGAAGCAAGAAAACTAACAAGATACTCTTGGGAAACATTTGCAGCATGTCATCTTTAAGCATCCCCTTCACCAAAGTGGAACAATTCTATGCATGCAGTTGTATTAAAGTTTTTTCAATCACCTGATAGTTTATGTAGGCAAAGAGCAAAATAACAGTGATGATCAGAGCAATAAGAATAATCACTCGTCTCCCTGATGGCGTAGTAAAAATATTTTGCAGCTGCAGAATGAGAAATGGGACCAAAGATATCAACATGATCCGCGACGTATAGCTCGTTTCAGCATCCGTAACAAGGCCACAACCTACTCGAGCAGATGACGGTGATTAAGAATCAGCTTCAAGGGCCAAATGTCTTAAACATTAAATGAGGTTAATTATCATGTGAAAAAGATTAGAACCTTTAAGTTTGATTTTCTTTTTGTCATTTGGATCATTGCCAGTGTTAGCATCTGAGAGATCATAGCTGCCAAGAATAACAGAAACTCCCCATACCAGCGTCAGAAGCATGACCGTCGTTCCGGCTACCAATCCCATTCCTAGCGTAGATCGTTGCTGTGCTGCATCCCGAGACCCCGAAAGCACAGATACTTGATGCGGAAGCATGGGAAAGTTATATCAAGAGACAAGAATTAGAGTCGAAGCCATATTAACAATTAAGTGATGCATGCATGCAACCAGGACGATGAGACAAATTTTACTGTGGTAAAAAATCTTGGCAATACTTGTGAGGTTAATTTACATGTTTAAGACACGCAGCATGAAATGATGCAGTAACATGGGTTTAAGATTTAGTGCTACTGGAAAAGCCAAAAACTAAATAAAGGGATTTAATATTTCCGCTGAACATGTAAGCTTGACTCGGCACGGTAGAAGGTATCTTGCATTATGTGTCCCATTTTTACCGACTGACGACTTTTTTTTTTGTCCGTTTTGCAATTTGCAGAAAAAGTATTGTTATTATTTTTTTCAAAGCGGACAACTTATGAAGAATTTGATTGGCCAATATTTTTCTTCCCATATCTTAGTTATCCTTCAAACTACTGGACATAGTTGAACTATCATATTTTGTTTTTATTTATTATTTATTTAAAAAAAGCCGGCCGCGAGTGTGAATATCAATTTTGGTCAACATTTATTTTCAAAAAAAACGTGTCAACGATTATTTTATACTCTTTATTCTAATTTTGAAAAAGAACGGTCAACTACAATCACATGTAGGCTATATTATATGGAACAAAAGAAAAAACAAAGAGGGAGAGAACTTGCAACAAAAAAAATATAATTTATTTTCAAAATTTGATTTCTTCGTTGTATCTGCAACATATTAGATTGTGAATGTGATGAGCATCCTCATCGATAAACAAAAAATCGTGAAACATAATTTAAAATAAAAAAAAAATTAGTTGTAAGTTTATTTAAATAACTTTATTCAATGCAAGAGGAATCAAATCGTGGTAGTGTCTGATTGGTTTCCTTTGTATCATAGTGAATATTGATTTATTATTCTTAATGACTCAATTAAAAATGTATTATTCTAACAACGAAGTCCTTGCAGAGTAATATAACCCAGATTAAAAAGTAAAACAAACTTATCTGAAAATAAAATAAAACGAATTTCTAAAGAACAAGAATATCGCGGGAAAATCAAAGTAGGAAAAGGAAGGTACCAAGGACGATGATAATTTGAGGAAATGTGCCCAGAAACTGAAACAAACTAGCTCCAAAAATACCAGGCCCGATAATCTCGAAGAACTTATCGGACCCGATAGCAACATATTTCCCAGCAAGAGACAGCAAGATTTCGTACACCACGATCAAAAACAGCAGCCCCCAAACATTGGTGGAGCACGGCAGAAACCCGTATGCCGGTTCGCACGTCTCCGTAGAAGCCGATAAGCCCCACTCAATAATAGATGGCGTCTTCCTGTCAGAATCCATGCCATCGGATACCGATTCCAAGTCCTCCTTAATCGAACGGCTGTACGCCAATTGAAGGACAAGAATAAGCAAAGAAATTATAGCAAGTGATTTCTTCTTGGCCATGGTTATTGGCTTTTAATATCAAGAAATTAGAATAGCAGACCAAGAACAGATTAGAGGAAGACGTTTGTCAAGATTTATGGAGATGGGTTCATGGGGGATATAATATATAGAAGACTGGATTGGCTTCCGGGGTTTTGGATTTTTTTTTTTTACTTGAACTCGACCGCCACGTTGTAGTTTAATTAGTCCATATTGCAGCCATTGGCGGACAAATTGCGAATTATTAATTACGTTCTACTGTGGTAGCCGCCGGGATGGCGTAATTAGAATATAAAACGCTATTTAATTAAGGAGTAATAAAGAAAACAACGCTATTTAATTAAGGCGCAGGCTATTCACGTTTCCGAATATGTTTTCTATTTCTCCCCATGTGTTTTTTATTATTAAAAAAAGCTATCGTCGTCCTTTATTATTAAAAAAAAAAAAAAAAACACGATTGGGAATCAGGCCAATGGGGATTAGATCTAAACCTCTCCAATAATGATGCTAATATAACTTAAGTACAATTAATTAAACTCTTGGTACGCTCTTATTGATGGAACATCCACATGATTATGGTACGTTTACACACCAAAATTACATTTGGAGGACCACGAGCTCATAGCCTTAAATAAAATGAAGCATTTACCTTTAGTGTCAACGTTGTTGTACCATAATAAGGTTTTTTTTTATTTTTTAGATTGGATCTTTTGAAATCCATGATTTCCAATTTATTTGTAAAATAAAAGAAACTCAAATCCATATTCTACCAATTTATGCTATAATTAAACATATCACAATGTATTTTAAATGACTTTGATATTATAATGATTTAAAATTCATTTTGATTAATATAATTGTAACTCTTATATAAATTATTTAATACATTTAAAAATCGATGGACCTTACATTATGATATGACAGTATTTCTTCCATTTTTTTAAATGCATCGGGGGGAAACCAGAGAAATATAGAAACCAAAAAATTTGAATAATTGTATTATGATGGCGACGACGACGACGGTGACGACGATGATGATTATAATAATAATAATAATAATAATAATAATAATAATAATAGGTTAAGATTGATCAAATAAAAATTTAAATAATGTACCAATTGCATATTTCATGGGCCGCAGCCCAACTTTTTCTTGCCTTGACATCTAACCAGGATGCCCAGTTTCCATAAATAATCCACAATGTTTTCCTCGAATAATATCGGCCGCGATATATTTTTACAAAGCACCAAACTCTACGCCGCTACTGCACGCCGTAATCGCCCCAATCGCGTCAGCCCGGGAGCTCGAAAGCGAAAGATCAAATCAATGCGGGCCGTGGTTCAGCGTGTTACCTCTGCCAGTGTTGAGGTCTACGGAAAATACATTAATTGCGTACATTTCACTGCAGTTGTATTCGCTTTACCTCCATTACTTCCGGCTTTAAGATAATGGTTTTGCAGGTAGAGGGGCGCACGGTATCGGCAATTGGTCCAGGTCTTCTGGTCCTTGTTGGGCTTCATGAGACCGATGTTGAATCCGACGCCGAATACATGTGTGTATTAATTAAAATGGTGATTTGTATGTACTTTGATTGCAGTGGACTTGATTGTGGTTCTTTCGTTGATTGGCAGATGTCGCAAAGTGCTGAATATGAGATTGTTTCCAAGTGAAAAGACTGGCAAAAGTTGGGACCAAAATGTAATTCCTTTATCAAGTATTTTTTTTATGTTTTTTGTGCTCCAGAAACTTTACTAGTTTACTTCCACAACGGATGCTGGTTTATGTTTGAATTAAGGAGTTTTTTATGCGCTATAAATTCTTCAATTTTTTTCGTTTTCTGGACGAGTAGATGTTTAATCAATCGAAAATTACTGAAGATTCAACATTATGTTTTACAAAGTCTTCTCTTTTCTTTTTTTCAGTAAAATGTATAACTTTTTAAAATTAAGGATCACGAATTGAGGATTTCAAATGCACAAGTGGATCCTTCAAAGTTTTCTTTGATGACAACAGTCTAAAACTTCTCTTTTCCCTGAACTTGTGATGAGGAAATTGGTAATTATATTTTTCTTTATTGTTCTTTTCTAACTCTTAATAAACAAAAATGAAACAAGTAATGATGTTATTTCATCCTTCAGTTTTAAGGTTACCGGATTCATTCCTTCATTATGCCAAATGGCAGTGTACATAAGCTAGCTGTTATTATTTTCTCCTAATAACATCAGGGAGAATGAAAAACATTAGTGCTTCTAAGATTATTGTAGTTGCTAATTTTTTGCGATTTTTTATTCTTGACAGGTTGTGCAAAGAAATTATGAAGTTCTGCTGGGTAAGTCCTCGGTCTTTACGTTGTCAGTTTTGGTGTTCAACTAATGGGCTATGTTTTGTTAGCTATTAGAAAGTGTTTATTTGCTGCAGTGAGTCAGTTTACTCTGTTTGGGGTATTAAAAGGCAACAAACCTGATTTTCACGTGGCAATGCCTCCTGAGGCAGCAAAACCATTTTATGCTTCATTGGTTGAGAAGTTTCAGAAAGCTTATAAGATGGATGCGGTTAAAGGTGTTCTCCTTTTCATTGGTTTTGGTTTGTGATTGTGTCATGGTCCTCACAGTCCACATTTCTTTACATTGGTTGAGTCAAATATAAATCTTCTGTGGGCTAGTATGCCTCTTTAGTTTTCGGTTAATTTCATTTATCCCTTGATTACTTGAAGATCTGTAGATGTTTAAGGATACAGATTTGAATTTAGTTTTCAATTTATACGTATCCATTAACCATATGGAAGTTATTATATACGTACTCTGAACCATTCACTTCAAACTTAAGTTCCAAATTACTTGGGTTGGCAGCACAAATCTCTCTATCCACAGCACTGTGGTTGTAATTAAATCGTCACTGGTCTTAATTTTATCAATGTTGTTCAATAAACCCAATTGGAAGTTATTATATAGGAACTCTGGACCATTCTCATGTTCGTTGACAAACTTTAGTTCCAAATTACTTGGGGATTGGCAACACAAATCTCTCTACCACTGCACTGTGTCTGTAATTAAATCGGCACTGATCTTAATTTCATATATGTTATGTTCAATAATTTTGTAACTAGTTGATTTTTGGCACATCCCTCTTTGTTTTTGAATCCAATGTATTGTCTGACTCGTTGTTTTCAAGGAGCTTTATACTAATGTTTGATTTGATGCTGGGTATTGAGCTTTATCAAGTTATTACTTCATTGAATGTTCTTTTCTAATCCTTAGTTATATTAAGTAGTAGTCAATAAAACTTTGGAATTTACATTTAAGGTCTAGAGAATATTTTGGGGGCAAGTTAAAATGAAAAATAATAACTTCGTTCTGTGCAGATGGTGTATTTGGAGCAATGATGAAGGTAAGAAGCCTTCACTTGGGATTTTGAACTATTTTTTTCCTTATCACATAATTTTTATGATAGTTGATGGATCCACGTGTCCTCTTTTGCTTTGTTTTCACATAAATGAAGGTGAATTTAGTCAATGATGGCCCGGTGACGATGCAGCTGGACTCGGCACAATCATCCAAGTGAGTGGCTGAGTGCACACTAGACATCAGTGTAACTTGGGTTTGCTTTAGCTGGAGGGGGTATAGAGCGAAAGAAGCCTGTTCAAGGGGGTGGAGTAGGGAAGGGACTTCGCCCTCGATAAGCCGTTCCTAGGGAGGAAAGGGAGACCAGACGGTGGAAGAGCCACCTGAAATCGGATTTGAGATATACCGTGTATTCGAATATCATAATTGATGTCTACAATGTCTGCTTTTGAATGGGAAAGCCGACTTATTTTATATATTTTTTAAATAATTTCAGGAATCCAAATTGTGCAGTCAAAACGTTGTAAATACTACCATACTCTCTATCGTTGAGCAATTGATCACAAATGGATTAGGGTGTAATAGAGAGAGACAGATACATGCTTGAATTGATAATATTGGAGTCCGAGGGATATCTGTTTTCATTTCGGATTTTCTTTTTCATTTCTTCAAAAACAATACGTAGCTTGTTTATTTGTTAAAATATGAAAAACTTGATCTACGCTGTTCTTGACGTAAATTTATATAATGCTCGTACATTTATTTATTTTATTAACACTTATTTACGGACACACAACTACATCACTGTTGACACCAGCATGGAGAGAAACATCACGACGCACAAATTTGAACCAAAGCAACCATTTACTCAAACTCAACACATCCAAGATCAAGAACTTCCATCCCAGTAACTGATCTTATTGGCCAATTGTATTCTAAGAATTTGGTATCTTCTATTTCAAGTTCTTGTTGAAATTCACTCGAACCCACTATTTGCATCACACCACAGGGCCTGCTTCTGATTTGACTGTACAAGAATTCTGTCTTTGAATCGTCGAAGCAGCCATCATTTTAGCAGGGAAATTAAGCATTGCCTTGGGACCTTGCATTCTGAAAGCTGCTTTATCATAAGCCAACGCATCTTGTTCTGCTGTTTCAAATGTTCCAAGCCATATCCTCGCACCTTGCCGCGTTGATTTCCGAATCTCTGCTGCGAATTTCCCCAGGGCCGTCGCCTCACTCCTATGTAATGCTTCTTTATAATTGCATGGGGTGGGCGGAGTGACTGGCACGTGACAATAGTGTGTCTTTGGTGCAGAGCAGAGGGTCTAAGGGTGTTGGCTTCATTCAGAACTTCGAGTAATACTGTTTCTTGTGAATCGTTTTCAATAAGAGGCAGCATTTTTCACACTGTGGGAACGAATAATGACAGATAATTTTTATTACTCGGGTTATTAGAGGCTATTTTCTGAATTGGGTGGTTCATGGACTTTTGTTTCGTGGGAAAAAGACATTGGATAAATGAAGATATAAAGCAGTGGGGACTTGCAGGGTAGGTGATGGGTGTGCTTTTGGATCTTCTTCCTTAGATATTACAATTCAAATTGACTGTCATTGCATGTGCATCTTCTCACTTCACTGTTTATGCACTAGCACGCATTCTTCTCACTCGTTAGTGAAAATACAATAATAAAAATCAGGATTACATCTTCGAATTTTTTATAACTTAATAAAGGCAATCCAGTTTATCGAGTTTTGTACTCGTTCAGAATATGTAGAGGGAAGCATGATGCACTCTGTGACGTAACACGTGATTTCTGGAGGGGAGCATGAAATATGGTTAGTGATTTTTGGATTCCGTACTAGAATTTTAAACTCTAAATTTTTTTAATATTTTAAATTGATATATCCAGACTAATATCATATTATTCCAAAATTATACACAATTTATATATAAAGTTTTTTTAAAAAAAATTGGACCATCCAGATTAAAACACGAGTATATATGCATGTGGCTCTGCCGGGTGGAGGGTCGCAAACCAAATACCAAGTCTCCGTGACAGCTGTAGCCTATTTTCAAACGTGTGTTGGAAGAAAAATGAAGGCCCCCGATTTCACGTGTTACAACACTTTGAAGTTTGAACTGATGCAAATATACAATTTGGCAACACAATTGGAATTATATATATATATATATATATATATATAAAATATTTTTTCACGCCATCTGTGTGTACACACAAAATTTTTTTTTTAATATTTTCCAAAATATCTTTTTTCCCAAGAAGAAAAAAGGTCCTTTTGTATAATATTTTTAGTTTCATGAGAAAATAAAACAAAAACTAAGCACAATATTTGATGGAAATAAATTTTAAATTTGATGTACGTATAATATAATTTATATTAAAATTGAATATATATGAATACATCGGGTTCTGGATCCCTTCTCGTACAATATCTTTATTTTTATGTGAAAATATAATATAATAAAATAAAACTCACACGCAAAAGTTGATGAAAAATTAGTCTAAACAACTATATTATGCACAAAAAATTATTTTACATTAAATTTAATATATATTAACATTTTATGTATACATACATGTGTACACTTAATCTTCATAATAAATACTATTTTAATTGACTGCTACTTAGTTGCTTCCTGTAAAAGGGAACAAAATTCTACGCATTAGATCTGTGAGTAGAAATTTCTTTTTTATTTAATTTAAGATATTGTAGCTGGTAACGTATTATCCGTGGTAATTATAAATGAAATTTACACGCATAAGGATAAATTATATGGTTGAATTTAACATAGCCGTAGTGTATTATTCTGAATGCATATTCAATAATTCTTATATACGATCCCCATATTATATATGTGATGATGAATATGAATTATTGGATGCATATTTAAGGTAAAGTCCTATAGGATACAATAATTTATTTTATTCTAACTATAGTTTAAAACAAAACATATTGCCAAACAAATACTTAACACAACCTAATATAAAATCCGTATTTAAAAAAAAAAAACATTTATCTCCTCAATTTTGCCACATATGTCCCGTTGCAACATGTATGATATTTATGTTTTGGTTTAGGAGATAGATCCAAGAAAGGTTAATGCTAATAACAAAAATAATCCTTGAAGTTATTGTAATTATTCTGATTAGAAATAATTTATTTTAAAATTCTGCATATATCTCCATAAAATTATTACAACTTATGAGTAGGTGTAAGAATCGACGGAACCAAGAATAATTAATTTTCAATGGGTCATATACCAGTAAAAAGTATGGATGCATGAACAACACGACAAGGCTACGAAGGTCAAGAATAATATCGGTAAACTTTGTTCATACCATTGAATAATCGGTTTAAGTTAAAGTAACTCATGAAGCCCAAGAAACAAATTCATAGAGCCCATTGTCTTAAGCTCATAGGATATATGGTCAGCCCATTGTCTTAAGAATAATCTAGAGGAATCAATCAGTTACAATAGAATTGTATATATCTCTTCTCACTTGTAAATGCACAGTACAGAAGAAATGAAATTCACGTTACGCATCTCTTTCTTCCCTTTTCTATTTTCCTAATTTGGTATCAGAGCCTTCATCCATGGCTGACGCCATCTCCGGGAGTGGGTTTACAACTCACACCTCTGTTAATCCATCAGCCAATACAAGTTTCTTACTCGTGAATCCAGCTAAACATATTAACTCGGTTAAGCTTAATGACGAGAATTTTCTTTTGTGAAATCTCCAGGTTCTTGCTGGAATTCGTGGGTTGGGGTTAGAAAATTTCATACTCCAGGTAATGAACTTAGGGTTGACGTCTTCGGCAGTGTCTACAAAGAGGACTGATGATTCTTTTTCATCACGAAGCTCATTTCCTGATTCCTCTTCGCTACGAAGCTCCTTTCCTCGAGGCCGTGGTCGTGGCAGGAATACTCGGGGAGGCAAGCGTTTTTGGAACAACAACAATGGCCGACCTGTTTGTCAAATTTGTGGAATCACAGGTCATGTGGCTGGAATATGCTATTACAGATTTGATGCCGAGTATACTGTTAAACCTCCAAGCTCCGCTCGATTCCCTTCATCGGGTCCTCTTCGATCACCACAACAAGGTCAATATCGATCTCCTCAGCCTCCTTATCCATCAGCAGCTATTGCAACTACCACCTCTGAATCTGCAGGAGATGAGTGATGGTTTCCAGACTCTGGAGCTTCTCACCATGTTACGAACGATCTTGGCAATCTCACACTTGGTTCTGAGTACACTGGCGGTGGTAAGGTTCATATAGGCAATGGTACAGGTCTGTTTATCTCGCATATTGGTGAATCTACATTTGGTTCATCTTCCTTTTATCGACCTTTCCGTTTGAAAAACCTACTTCATGTTCCTCACATAACAAAAAATCTTTTAAGCGTTCGCCAATTTACTCGTGATAATAATGTCATGTTTGAGTTTTATCCTTCTTATTGTCTTGTGAAGGATCTAGCCATGCGAGTTGTTCTTCTCCGAGGAATTTTACATGAAGGCTTATACAAATTCAACCTTGGGCCACCTCATTCTCCTGCTGGATCCCAACCTACATGTCTTCACTCTACACTTTCTGCCAAGTGCTCCAGTCCTCATTCCTCACTTCAGCATTCAATCAAGGCCTCTTCAAGTGTTCTAGATCAGTGGCACTATAGATTAGGCCATCCTCCTCTTTCTACTGTTAAGCAAATTCTATCAAATTGTAATTTTCATTTTCCAAAAAATGAACATATGCATTTATGCGAAGCTTGTGAACTTGGCAAAAGTCACAAACTCCCGTTTCAATCTTCTCATACACAATTCTCCGAACCACTTGAACTCATTTCATGAACAAAGTTTTCCCTTCTCCAAGGGCCATGTTGAGTCTAGTTCAACAGTCACACCTCAATCTTCTCTTTACTTGCCAAAAGTTCCTCCATCTCCATCTGTTTTTCCTTCACATTCCATGCCTCAACCTGTCATCGCCTCATCTACTCCTTGTCCTCCACAATCGAATGATACACCTACTGTATCATCTTCTACTTCTCTTCAATCTCAGTCAGTCCCTACATCAAGTTATATACTCTCCCCATCTCCTTCAGCTACTCTCACAGCTCCTGTGTCTCCCATATTGAATCTTCATCCAATGGTTACTCGCTCCAAAGACGGGATTTTTAAGCCCAAGGTTAATCTATCTTTGCATTCTAATATATAGGAACCATCTTCTTTCCAGGAAGCAAGCACACATCCTGAATGGTGCAAAGCTATGGAAGCTGAATATCA
Source organism: Primulina tabacum (assembly GCF_025594145.1). Taxonomy (NCBI): domain Eukaryota; kingdom Viridiplantae; phylum Streptophyta; class Magnoliopsida; order Lamiales; family Gesneriaceae; genus Primulina; species Primulina tabacum. The sequence continues at coordinate 37,295,175 of NC_134564.1, read as the reverse complement.
AGCCTTGATGCAAAACCATACATGGACACTTGTTGAAGCAAACTCTAAAATGCCCATCATTGGCTGTAAATGGGTTTTCAAACTAAAAACTAATCCTGATGGTTCCATCGCTAGACACAAAGCCCGTCTTGTTGCTAAGGGCTATTCTCAGACTCCGGGGCTTGATTATACAGAAACATTCAGCCCAGTTGTGAAGCCCACAACCATTCGACTTGTTCTTTCTGTGGCCGTTGCTAAGGATTGGAGAATTCAACAAATTGATGTCAATAATGCTTTTCTCAATGGTAGACTTACTGAGCTTGTGTATATGCGTCAACCCCCGGGTTTTGAAGCTCCAAACAACAACAATTCTCTTGTGTGCAAACTGAATAAAGCCATATATGGTCTCAAGCAAGCCCCGAGAGCTTGGTTTGCACGGCTCTGTCATACTCTCAAGCTTATGGGCTTTGTTGAATCCAAAGCTGATGCCTCCTTATTTATTCAAACTCATGCTGATTTTGTCATTTATGTTTTAGTATATGTTGATGACATTTTAATTACAAGAAGTGATAATACTCGGGTTCGATAACTCATTTCAGCCTTAAACAATCAGTTTTCCCTTAAAGATTTGGGAGATGTGAATTATTTTTTAGGCATTGAAGTTTGTCGTTCATTGGATAAATCAATGGTTCTTACTCAAACCAAGTATGTGCAAGATCTGCTTCTTCGAACCAAGATGAACAATGCCAAAGCCTTGCCAACTCCGATGACTTCAGGCCTTCGTTTATCTTGTAAAGATGGGGATCCATTCCCTGACAGTACACTTTATCGGAGTACATTAGGAGCTCTTCAATATCTAACCATTACCAGACCTGACATTGCATTTAGTGTCAACAAAGTCTGTCAGTTTATGCATGCTCCCACATATTCTCATTGGAAGGCGGTCAAGCGTATTTTGCGTTACTTAAGTGGCACTCTTGGTTTTGGTATTCGTCTACATCATAGTTGTGCATTTAACCTTCTTGGTTTCTGTGATGCCGATTGGGGTAGTGACCCTGATGATCGTCGCTCCACGTCTGGTTTTTGCTGGTTCTTTGGGTCCTCCCCTATTTCTTGGAGCTCCAAGAAGCAACCTATTGTATCCAGGTCTAGCACTAAAGCGGAATACAGAAGTGTTGCTAATGCCACATCCGAGCTGTTGTGGATTCAGTCCCTTCTCTCTGAACTGCACATTGCTGTCTCGAATCCACCTATTCTATGGTGTGACAATCTCAGCACCATTGCACTCACTGCTAATCCAGTTTTACATGCAAGAACTAAACACCTGGAGCTTGATCTTCACTTCGTTCGTGAGAAAGTTTTGGCCAAACAACTGTCAGTACGTCATGTTCCTTACGTCTGCTGTCAGTACGTCATGTTCCTTCGACTGATCAACTTGCAGACGTACTTACTAAACCATTGTCTACAATGATGTTTCATCGACTTCGGTTCAAGCTTAGCGTGGTTCCTCATCCCCTGCTAAGCTTGAGAGGGCCAATTAAAGTAACTCATGAAGCCCAAGAAACAAATTCATAGAGCCCATTGTCTTAAGCCCATAGGATATATGGCTAGCCCATTGTCTTAAGAATAATCTAGAGGAATCAATCAGTTACAACAGAATTGTATATATCTCTCCTCACTTGTAAATGCACAGTACAGAAGAAATGAAATTCACGTTGCGCATCTATTTCTTCCCTTTTCTATTTCCCTAATTGCTTATACCAAAAAAAATTATCTATGAAGTAATGCAAAGTGCAATTACAGATGGAAAATCATGATATCCGGCCAGGATGGTAATTTTGGTTATTTGCCACCATCCAAAAAAAGAAGGCATGCATGAACGATGAAAATGATGATTGTGTGGTATCCTCAGTTCGATATAACTAGTTTCCTGCTCTAAATTGGTCTGCAGTCAATGCAAAAGTTGGTAATATCATAAAATCTAAAAATTGGAATTATTAGGACAATATGCTTGAAATATCATCATCTTTAACTGAAAACAAATTAGTATTATTATGAATTGATGTGAATGTTACAAGTTTAATGGCAGCAGAGGGGAACATGGTACACGCAGACATCAAGGGTCTTGAGAAACTGAGTGGACGCATGATCCCATCAAGGATCTTTTGATCTAGTGATAAGGGTGAGGTCCCAGGACCCGTGAGGTCTTGGTTAAATTCTCACTTACGTGGGTAGCTAGTTAGTTTAGTTTAATTAGGAAATTATCATGCCCGATGTATAAAGAATATCAATCCTAAGACTGCTGCCTCTAACACTTGCTAATGTTGACATTGAAATTAGTACTACTTTTTGGTTAAGTATAAAAAGAAGCAGAATATCCTTGAGCCTGCCCTCCCACCCCATTCTCCATTCCTTTCGCCACTTGGATGACACTGTTTTGCTCTAAATCCCTTAAAGTCGTCAATAAATGACATTGCTTGATCGCTGTTATAATGTAATTGTGCCAATCTCCCAAAGAATCAGTGTCAAACACCCTTATTTGACAGGCCAATCCACCCATCGCATGCACATAAGAATTAGGCAGTAATTTACCCTCTGTTTCTGGGCTTGGTTGCATTGAAGTGCTATAACCATCGGCATATGAACCCAAATTCTCCATGGTGGGAGTTCCATTGCTTTCCGCCACCGGTGGTTCGTGCTGCCTGTTGTTTTTCGGCGCCATCACCTGTGGAGCGTGGTTCTTGTTGTATGTTCCCATTGCTCAATTGTTCCAGTCTCTTGAATTGTCCATAGGGACGGTACTGTAAAGGATCATTGGCCCAAGCTTTAGCGTCCCAATACATAAATTCTGCTATTTGATCTTTCTCCTCCTGTGTACGGGCTTAATTCAATATCCTTCTCAAGTTTGTAATGCCGAATGTTCTTTGAGTCGACGAAAATTCCCTCTCTGTGCCAGAAAATACTGCCGGAAAACACGGTCTGGTCCGCAACATTTTCTCTGTAGTTTGCATGCAGCGAATGCTCGTTGGCCTCGACCACCGTTTTCGTTATTCTCCATTCATTGAACAAACTATATTAAATTTAATTCACGACCAATTATCAAGATCAAAACCAGGATTTTTTCTGCAATTATTATTTCTAATTGGGAAGAACACAAGTCATTTTTACATCGTTGATCAATATATATTTCCACAAATATCTTTAAAACCACATCAAACAAGTCTCTAGGTGTCCTTCCTGAGCTCTTAATCTTCCCATACGAATACAATAGAAATTCAGTAAGAATTAGATAATTAGAATTCAGATAGGACTGAATCACTGAATAAGTAATAAGACCTTGCCCAACCTGAATACTGTTGAAATTTGAACCCCAATTCCTCCAAGAAAATGCAGATTCCGAAATCAGTATCAATCCAAATTATAATCCAGAGATTAATGAGTATCAATCGTTCAATCAATGCACATGAATAACAAAGCAGAAACAGTGAATCGAGTTAAACAACGAAAGATAATTCAGGACACAAGAATTTAACGTGCAGCACTTATCTTACTCAAGAATGCAAGACTTCATTTGAATAATTTAGATTTGCATTAATCAGAAGATCAACCCTTTGCATGTAACCTGTTTCTTCAGCTACCTCCACTTTAAGCTGTTTGGCTGCAGACCATCAATATAAAATCAAATATCTGAGACAAAACTCAACAAATACTGGACAATAATATCCAGCGTGGGCTTGGACTTCCTCCATGGATCAATAAGATAACAGCCAACAGCATATTAGATCATTTGATTTTCAGGTCACAATTACTTTTGACAAATACACGACATCCACCAAATGGACATGTAATATGAATGATTAAAAAAATTTGATAGATATGAGTAGTCTAATTACTTTTATGGTATTTGACAATCATTTTTTCAACCGCACCAAACAGAATCTCATAGCCGTCATATTTCATATATGTTATGTTAAGTGTGAAAATGAGTGAAAAATTAATTAGTTATCAAAATAGCCTGAGCCTGATTAATTAACATCATCATCAGAAAGATGACAACGGAATTAATTAGTGCATGTTTAAGGTTAATTATTCTCAAGTAATATATTGCATAGTTTTCAAATCTATTAATATTAAATAACTCGCTATCTAAAGATTCAAGCTAAAAAATTCATAGTTTTTAAGTAGTATGTGATTATTCAGACAGAAACAAAAATTTTGTTATTGCTCTGAGTTACGTTGTAGCAAAATTTCAAATCTGTAGTGGTAAATTGATTAAATTTATTATTTTTTAAAAAAAATCTCATATAATCTTTTTCCAAATCTCATCTACGATGTCATTATTATCTTAGGCATTTGTTTTGAGCTAAATACATTATTCATTATTTAGGTTTACATTTTATTATACAGGTAATTTTAAAAAATATAAGTATGTGTGCCAATTAGAAAGTATAAATAAACAATACTTGCCAAATAATTAATATCATAAATATCTCTTATAGAAATAATCATTCAATACATATATATATATATATATATATATATTAAAGTAACGATTTTATATATATGTTATAACTTATTGCATACATATTACTCACAACAATGACAAGAATCAATGGTAAAATATGTGATGCAAGAAGTATCAATTCCCAAGGAAAAATGGTACAGCAACAGCAAAGATCTATTTATAAAGGATGTATCCGTGTTTCGCGGATCATGAATCCTTTCACTTCTACTTCATGTTTTAAGGATTAATTGGAATGAATTGTTGATGAATTTATAGTATCGAGAAGATAAGAGCGAATATGATATGCATCCACACGGTACAATCTGGAAATATTTACCTACATAAAAATTAAGTAGAGCCACGAAAATTAGACTTATTAGGCATCCAATGTAAAAGAAGATTTGAAACTATGAATTTTATGTTGGAAACTCTTATATATGTCCTGTTATATGTAATAAATATTCAAAGATTTCGAGCTTTGCAAGATTTCCCTCTGGATGGAGTCTGACTTCCACGATCATGTACACGAAACAATTTAGTTCACAGGCCGAAGGAAAAAATTGAACCAAACACTCTCTTAATCACTAAATCAAGCATTCCCAAGCATCCGGGCCTTAATATTAGAAATTTACGTAGTAAAATGATATATTTATATTGGTTTTTATTCAAAATATATCGTGGTTCTCATGTGCAGCAAATTAATTTGTGCATGAAGTCAGACCTGTTGTGCATTCATCCGCTGCATGTTTGCATTTAGTGGAGACTGTTGGCGCATTTTACGCAAAACACACATACCTCTTTCAGTAAATCGCTTGTTTAAAATAGCGACATTCATTGTTCTCATGTGCATAATTGCTCCACGTGAAATCTTGGTCCTCGACACTTGTCCTTGAGGTTTTTTCTTCCCAAACTTGATCGTCTTTAATATTATTTCTTTAAAAACCACTATTCCTTTTCCTTTTTTTAATTTTCTTTTTGTCGCTATGTGCTACATATATCAGATGTGAGTAATAATTTTATTTTTTTAACATTATTTCAACTTTATCTAAATATGCCCTTCCTCCATTTTTGCTGCAGACAAATTGGAAGAAAATGGGGAAGCAAAGGCCATGAATGAGGAAATGTGACGAAGTTATTATATATATAAGAAATTATTCAATAAATATCAGCAAAAGTGCAAATCAACTTTTTTCTTGAAGATCCCACCTTATTGAATCCAACTGCAGTTTAACATACGTTGGATCAGGTTTGATTGGTACTCAGTTATTATATGAATCAATGATATTTATTCATGCAAAACATTTATACGTGTGATGTATTGAATTACTAGTGTTGTTACGAAAACGAGACTCAAGTTAAATTGAAAAAGGAGAGATATGTCGATATATAAGTGTGCTCGATCAAAATGGTGATGTGAAATCAGAAAATATTGTTTTACTAATGTTTCATATCAAATAATAGAACTGACAAAAAGTGTTCTATAAATTTAGGAATGTTATATTACCTAACAGACAAGTCTTTTGAGATCATATTTTTCTTAAATTTATAACTTAATATTGATGTTTTCGTTAAGAGTCGACATATGGAAAGAGACGACCTTGAAAAAAACTATAATGAAATCAAGTTGATAAAAAAGTTATAAGCTGGGATAAGGTGCATGACGAGCTGAATATTTAAATGTGTGTGAAAATTGTCTATCGGCCTCTCAAAATATCGCAATGTCACCCTTGGCTATTTTTTTAAAAAAAATTGTATTTTTAAATTTTAATTTTTTCAACCCATATTAAAAATAGAACAAATTTTTTATCAGTTTTTTTTTTATTCTCATGTTTAGATATTAAAAATAAAAAACTCCTACAAATCATAATTTATTACGGTGTATTGGTTGATTTCTTGTCGTATGTTCTGAAATTATGCAACTTTGAGATAAAAATTCAACTTCTGTAAAATTATATTGAATATTTAGTTGTGATTATTCGAGTTGCAATAATATTGTCTTATAATGTATGTGAATTTTGGAGTTTGACTTTTTTACCCTAAAAAATCTATTATTGAAGATTTTTGGAATAATAATCAGTTGGTTAAAATGTTTGATGATTATTGATGTGTAATTATTATTGAGCTTGTTTTGTGATTTTTCTATTTATAATAATCGAAAATTGAATAAGTATGAAATTCGAAAAATAATTCATTGTTGTAAAATTTTGGGAATATTGAATTTTTCTAGTTAAGTAAATCAGAGAATGAAGAAAATAAAAAATGTCAAGTTATTTTTAAACCAAAAGAGCATATATCAACAAATAACGGGCAAACATCAATTACAGTAAATAAGTGAACAAAATATTGGTTTTAACCAAAATAACATACCGAAATGAATTAATTTGAAAATTCGGTTCGGTGTTGAGGTGCAATAATTGTCCTTACTAGGTAGAGCAATCGAACCACGACACTTGGACTGTTGTGCGATTTAAAATACTTGAGTTGCACCATTATCACCAGCTATAGCTCTTGGTAAAACGACAAACGTTTGGTCCTACATTCGGTTTATTCGAAAGTTCGATTTAAATTTTTTAAAATATAGGTTAGTTCGATTCGATTTCAGTTTTTAATATAAAATTTAGTTAACCTAACAAACTAAAATTTTATAAATAAAATTAATATTATTAAATTTTCTAATAAAGCTTATAAAGATATAAATATTACAATTTCTAATAAAATTTATTAGACAATAGTACTATACAAAATTTAAATTTATTTAATCTAATTTTTACATTGCATTTTTTTTATTTAAAACGTGATTATTTAAAAAAATTAAAATTTATGTTAATTGTGTTAATGACGAAAATAATCGATTTTTTCGATTTAGTTTGTCAGGTTTCATAGTAAAGTTCACCCCGTTCGGTTTGTCGAAAAAAGTCGGTTAATGTAATTTTAGAAAATTCGGTTCGATTTTAACTGAACCTATTACTTTTTAACATAAGATGGAGCTAGCCTCAAGTATTTATGGATCCTGGTTCAGTCCCTGGTTACAAATATCTCATGTCAAACATTCAAACCACTAATAAAGAATGTTATATATCACCCAAAAGAAAAAAAAAATTGAAACTGTATTTCTCGAACAAATTAATGGACCAAAAACGATATCGTACCCTTGTAATATTTCTGAAATAATTTGAAATTTGGATTTGCATACTTCGTTGTCGCAATCAGCCGGACATCACATAGACCAAACAATTATTCTTTAGTGACCGTCCGTTGCACGGGGAATTGTAAACAAATACACATATTATGCGGCCTTCTCGTTCCAGCCAAAATTGTAACGCCTTTCAAACTTTCCATCTCAATTAATGATCTTTCAATGGAGTCAAAAAGTTCCATTAAATGTACAAAATGATTTATCAGGATCGAGACAGAAATTATTTAAATTCTTAATTATATTGGAGATTATTTTTTAAAATGCAATTTGGGTCCTTTATTGAACTCATGATCTAACGATATTAATATATATTATATACATTTCATATTAAACATTTTGAGTTTGTGCTAACATATATAAAAATTATATATACTTTAATCATATGTAAGTATGATAATCATGTTCTTATAATTTTATACGTTGTGAAATTACTTTGCAAACTATTGTCACAATTTTATCATTTTTTATAGATTGTTTTTTCGTATGGATAATATTAAAAGTACAATAAATATATCGTAAATCGGTATTTATAATAATTAATTATTAAAGTCTAAATTAAATTTATCATAAAAAATTAATAAATAGAATTTTTATATTAGATATTTGTGTTGTAAAAATTTGTACAACATGATCCTTTCTCGTGTAGAATGTATTTCCCTTTCACTTCTTCTAAAATTGAATAGACTTATGACATCATGCCATCATATTGGTACGGTGAACATTATCCCTTTAATAATTTCTCTTTCTCGAACAATAAAAAAATCAAGTATTTAATATTCTTTAGCTGACTCTAATAATTATAATTATAATTATAATTATAATTATCATTACGTATATTTGATATTTTGATTAATTATATATTTTTAACATCGCCCCTCGTAATCTTCATATAATTAACAAGATAAAGAACTTTTTCCTCTATCCAAGATCATCATATAGCAATAATTGTCCTTTTTCACCTGAAATGAAATTAAACCCATTTGTTATTCAAGAGTGCAAAAGAGAAAAGGAAAATGATTATGAATTGTTGACGAAAACAAAGCTTTGCCAAACACCATGTACTTCCCAAAACCCTATGCGCCTTCTTGACTTTCAAAATACTCTCATATTAAATTCTTGCAACTACCTCTTCTGAATTACAGCAATAATATTACTATAATATCTGTAATCTCATCCCACTTCTCCTCCACCATTAATGCACATCCACACCTGCTAAACAAAAAGTCATCTGTGTGTGTATGTGCACGTACAACTGTGTGTATATATGTGCAGTTCAGTTCTGCACCATTCCCCCTCGTGTATGTTGGGCTCTTTCTGTCCACAAGTCTAATCAAGATTCTAATATATAGTGTGCGGAAATTGGGTTGTAATGACATAAAAGTTAAAAAGAACTAATAATTTATATGTAATGCGTGAATGTAAGGAAGGGTATGGGGCTGTACTATCACTCTTCACTTTATATTTAATTCTCTTTCCATTTATGTTACCGAATTGGCAGGCGATTCGTGTTGTGGGTTTTGCTTTCTTTTTTTTTTTTTAATCTTTGCTCTTAATTATATATGAAGAGCCCTCTAATTTACCACAAGTATACATGTAAACGTGTATTTTATTTCGTAAACGGGAGTAGGTGCTGACGTGAAAAGGGCTATTATAAAGAGGTGGTGTTGCTTTTCCACGGTTTCATTCCGTCACTGAAATTAACACTAGCAAAATCAACAAGATTACTTGTGATTCGTTCTTCTCTACGGGTTGGCTAGCGGCTTTTCAAGGTTTCTGCAACTTTTGTAGCATCATTTTCCCAGTAATGGCTTCGTCAAACAAACACTGGCCTAGAATGTTCAAATCCAAGCCCTGCAACACTACACATTACCAATGGCGGCCGCATGACTTGAACTCCTCCTCTTTCATGTCAGCTGCTTATCCAAGAAGCCCTTACTCACCAGGTATGCATCTATACCTGTGTTTGTGGCACAGACTAATTTGATTTGTCAAAAAATTTATTTTATGTGTATTTATTGAATAATTTCTGTGTTTTGATCAAATTTATCAGTTCCTGGATATGAAGAGAGAACCCCAGAGCCAAAACCAAGATGGAACCCCAGACCCGAGCAAATCCGCATACTCGAAGCAATATTCAATTCGGGGATGGTGAATCCTCCCAGAGATGAGATAAGAAAGATTAGGGTTCAATTGCAAGAGTATGGCCAAGTTGGAGATGCAAATGTTTTTTACTGGTTTCAGAACAGAAAATCAAGAAGCAAGCACAAGCAACGTCAGCAACAAAGTATAAGCAAATCTAAGAAGCAACAAGCCCCCACTCCGCGCATGTCCAATAAAGTTACAACTACAATTCCGACGGCCTCTTCATCGTCCTCTTCTGATAAATTTTCTCAAAATAATTCGGCAGAAAAAGCATTTTATATTGGTTCTAGCACAATGATTGATTTGATAAATTCTCCAACTGCTTCTGTGAACCAAAGTTTTCTCCCAACACCGAACGAGTTCTTGGCCGAACCATTCCTTTTTCCAGTGCATCAAAACACGGGAGGGCCATCAGCTGCTTTTGCCGCCTCATTAGCACAAGGGTTTTGCTTTTCTGACGTATCCAGCTTTACTGATCATCGTGGTATTGGGAATGGAACTAGTTTCCTTCTTAGCGAACTCATGCTGATGAAAAATGATTCTCTAAAGGAGGCTGAAGACGAAAAGATCAAACTGCAGCAACATCTTTGTGACACAGTAGCTACTGCTTCAAATAACAGTGGTAACGCCATATTTACGCCATCTCTCGCTGTCCCATCCCCCACCGATCACCATCTTCAAGGTATGTAACCTAAAGGTCATTTTCATGGTATATTGTACAGTTTTATTCTTGCGCAAACAAATGCAGGACAGTAGGGTTTCAGTTACGCATTTTCCCTCGTAAATGAATTTCTAAATTTACAATAGAACATTTCATATTTTTGGTAATTAAAAGCCATATCCGAAGAGCAGGTTCCTTGGATGAAAGTAATCATTCTTTTTTATAATTCAGACTACATATTATAATTACCGCATCAGGCGCAAGCAAAGTCATTCACCGACATGACTGGTAACGTTCACTGTGTAGTCTAACGTTCCAGCATCTGATACGCTATGTTGTGACATTTATGTCGTTTTTGGAAAGAAACTAGGAAAGCTTGAACTGTTTCCTACATTCATGTTCACTGTCCCCTAAAACTTCTGTGCATGGATGGGCATATGCAGATTGTCTCCCTTTATGGTTCCTGTGACGCTAATTTTAGAGCATGCAGGCGCGGAGGTGACGTGTGGTTTGATGTTTGATGGTGCAGGTACAGGAGGAATGGGCCCAACGAAATCGACGGTGTTTATCAATGATGTGTGCTTTGAGGTGGGATCGGGACCGTTCAATGTGAAACAGGCATTTGGAGATGATGCAGTGCTTCTACAGTCATCGGAGCAGCCTGTTCCCACAAATGAGTGGGGGATTACATTGCAACCCCTCTGCCATGGCCAATTCTACTACCTGCTGCGCGCTTTCACTCCGACTGAGGACAGGACCGTTCATTTGGTAAATTTATGCCATTAATTTTTTTTCGAGGGCTTGGAGTTCGGGGCATTAAACCTAGAAAAAAAATTAGAACATTTAATTTTTTTTTGTTCTCATGAATTTTGACTTCTGAAAAAATTTATCAAGATATGTGGGTTAATTTTGTGCAACAAGGATTTTGACTTTGTGACTCCTTTGATAATATGTCAAGAAATCAAATTTCTTTCCCCAAAACCTCGAATGATTCCCTAGACCATTAAATATTTTTTACTCTGGGAAAATTAACAAAAAAAATAATCTTGTGATTCAACATATTTTGGTGCTTGATTCTTTAAATGGTCGAAATTAAAATTTAGTGCCATACATTGATTTTGTTTTAGACGTCAATGTTTTTTAGTTGGAGTGTTCACGTAGCACCAAACATGTCGGTTATATCTTATATCAGTGTAATTGGCGCAAAGGAACTAAGAGTGTAGGAAAAAAACAATTTATGTACCAAGATAAGATTTTGATCTTAAGATTATAAAAACCCAAAATAGGCCAGCTTCGACTAATTTTATCAAGGTTAATTTTTCTCTGTTTTTTTGTCTTTAATTTCTTCTTAGTTAGTAGCCGGCTAACAACGTAACTCATTGATGTTTGTTTTTTGGAATTCCGTACAGAAATAGAAGAATCGTAGAATCTGAGGAGAAAAGAAGAAGGTTTTGGCATAGGTGCGTGGCTCGAGTATATCTATTCGATTCGGCAGTAAATGTTGGTTGTGCTTAATGTTTGTTGAACCAAAGCAATCAAGTATTTCTACTAATTATCTCTCAGTACTCTAAAATCAAGAAACTAGAAAATGTGATTGTAATGGCGTATTTTTGGTACTTGATTTTTATGTGAACTGAACCTAGCTTTCTCGCTGTGATGATTTCACATATGGTCTGCAAGAGCTACACATTGAGTAAGGCTTTTAACGTACATAAAACATTTATCCTCGCAAATTTCTGCAAGGATCGTATATACATGTAGTGTGTTGTCATTCAAAGGACAGGAATATCCCGATTTGGCAGTTCTATTGCAACGAGCGATTCTTTTTTGTTTGACGGATCAACAAGTTGAGTGTGGGGTTGTTGAGTGCTGCAGGATGATTACGTGCAATGAATGGTCGTGTTACTGTAGACAATATTCTTCTAATAATATTTTGGTATGCGTTCATATATATATACACATATACATATATTTGGGGTAGGCTAGCCATAGGAAAAAAAGGGGATTGAAGCTACTGAAAAACGCGACGAAATGGGTTAGTTCCATTTGGATTATGGGGTTGGTACATCATTTATATTTTTTAATATGAAATCTTTAGTAATTATTAAACAATTATTTTTCTCTCTCAGGAGTGTATTATGTATGTAAATATAGTGAGATTCATATGTGTGGTTAATCTAAGTGGAGTTCCATTTTTGGCATTTCCAAAACTAAAGCACGAATGTTCGTTAAATTAAAGTATGAGGTTATATGAGAAGGAAATAATATGATGAGAATTTCGTTATCGTTAGGAAAATAACATTTTTTATTTATCTTTTTAAATTTAGCAATTAACCTCGCTTATCTTTAAGAGTTTTTTAACCTTATTTGTTAATGTTTAGTTTGGTAGCTAAGTGCATGTTCAATTTTTTAGATATTTGTATAGTAATTTTATCAAATAATTGTGAATTTTTATGAAGAATGATAAAATTAGATCTAAGAATATATTGTTAAATTTTTTTCTAAAAGAAATTTTTTTGGTAGGTTGATGCATCTAATCCACAATTGATGTTTTTCAATTCCGACCCATTTTGCCTTAGGATCTCACATGCCAATGAATCCAAACGGAATCTTCACTAGGGTAGTTGACACGATGGGCAATAGACCAGAGGGCCAAACTTTAGATTGAAGTTAATAAGAGTCGAATAATCATTATATTGACTTTCCAACAATATTTTATTTCAAAAAAAATATCATCATAACACATTTCCACTTATTGTGAGATCGACTAAAATGGATATCAATTCTTCAAATTAAATGATTTTCTTATGTATCATTTCTTAAAAAAAAGATTTAATACATCTTTCTTAACCATTTTTATCCAAATTTTCAAAAGCACACATTTCTTACTACTCATTCTACTAACTTGTCAATCTAATATATATCGGATTGTGGCCGTGTTTGGTCTTCTCTTCTCATGACCAAACCATGTTAGATGTCTCTCCATGACCTTATCTTCTACGGGGCTACACCTAAATAGTTCATGATCTTTTCATTCTTATTTATATCATTGCGTGTTTTGCCACGCATCCATCTTTACATACGCATATCAGCTATCGCCATCTTATGCATATGTAGTCGTCTAGTGGTCCAACACTTTGAGTCATAAAACATAGCTGATCGAAAAATAGACTTACAATTTTTTCATTTCAATCTCGCAGACATTCTTCTATCGCATAAAGACTCTTGATATCATCCTTCAATTCATCCATCATGCTTTAATCATATGGTCTATATTATTTCTAATGCCCTCGATCTTTTGGATATCCTAAATAGTGAAAAACTTCACACTATAAGACTTCAGACTTCTCGACTTTCAATCTCAATCGGGCTACCAGTTCATCTTGATTCAAGACTAAAGTTACAAACTAAATGTTTTGTTTTTTAACGACATTCTAAAATTTTTACTTTCAAGAACTTCACACCGTCTATCTAATTTTTTATTTACTTTGTCTTTATTTTCGTCTATCAGGACAATATCATCTGCAAACAACATACAGGTACATACCTCATCTCAAATATGTTCCATCAAACCATCCATAACTAAAGCAAAGAGGTAAGGGTTTAAAGTTAATCTTTGATGAAGTTCTATTGCCACAGGAATTTCACGTGATATCCCTCCAACAGACCTGACGCTAGTTTCAAAATCTTCAAACATATCTTTAATGATCTTAATATAGCATTAAGACACATGTTTCCTTCTAAGTACCCACCAGATTAATAATCTAGGTACATTATGATATGATTTCTCTGAGTCGATAAATATCATATGCAAGCTCTTCTGTTGTCATAAAACCAAATTGGTTCTCTGGATACTCCTAAGTCTGCTTTATCACTTATTATCATAGCTTCTTAATCTCTCTATAGTTTGAGCGGTCATATATATCTCATTTATTTTTATAAATTGGTAGTACAGTACTATGTCTCCGACGGCCCCAATACCCTAAAGCCCAATTAACGTAATCCGCAAAGTCCCTGAAGATGCGGAACGAGAACCCAACGACCAAGCTTCTTAATCACGGTGGCTGAAAACAAAAAAACAGCGGACCAAAACCTATTGAACATCGAATGCAACTCAAGCAATACGAAAGAAATTTTCAATTTTCTCAGTTAACTTGGTTTGATTCTAGGTACTTTTTTGAACATGTGTCCCTAATATGTATCGATGTGCACTAGCTTGATTTCATTTCTATATAGATCAAGAGAAAGGTTTTAATAAATATTGAAAGTGGTTTCACAGAAGTGTTGACACGAATATACCATGAGGCGAACAAGAAGGCTCTTGTGAGATGATCTTGTTGGGGCAGATGATAAATATTAGTGGCGGGATGATGATGTATCAGCTGTAACTAACTCCGGCAGCTGTTCTGGTCGACATAAACCACAGCAGCTTGGACAATCCTAACAAGCGAGACACCAGTGAATATCTCGAAATGGAAACTTGTCTCTTTTATGAGTTCACTATGTGCAACCCTATACGTATAGTGGAAACACTTCAATGCCTTGTTGTGGAATCATGTACAGATGTAGGATTCTACAAGGAAAAAGGAAGCTGAAAGTTGCTCATCTGTAATCTATATGTCATAATGATCGGCCACCGTGTAAATCTAACGAGTAGCTTCATGATTGTGTGAATGATTATACTGTAACTAGAGCAATCTACATTGGAAATTTTTTTGGTCTGTAGCTTAAATTGCTACACCATGTGTTCAACAAGATCATTCATGTATGGAAAGTGAAAGAGAAACGTTCTTCATGAATGTGGAATTGAGTGGGGATGGTAGTCAGACAGCAAGACTCGGAGAAACCCAAATCCAGTAACAGGCAGTTTAGAATGTATCATACCAATTGATGTACGTAGGCCGAAAGCAGGGAAGACGAATAATCAAATTTGTCAGAATGCCCGTGAAAATTAAGGATTTGGCTTGAGAGTTGAAGAATTTGGAAAGGTATTAAGCAAAAAGTGTTTGCAGAATTCACCTTTATACCCCTACCACAACTCATTAGCGGCAAAATGCTGTGGCGTGTGTTGAGGGGCAGAAGGATAGATTGCGTAACGCCTACCAAGATTCCTGAAGAATGACAAAATTGTATGCAGGGCTAATATAAGCTTCAAAGAAAAAAAGGATCATCTTAATATTCGTTGAACATTAAGCCAAGAAAGTTCAAACATGACTCACGCACTAATGTTCAATCATCATAAATCAAAACAATCAGAAAAATTCCAAAATTTAAGGAAAGGCAAGACTTTATTTACATGATCTTTGTGAATAAGCAACGCTCCATCACAATGGCTGGCATAAATTAAAAAGAAGGATAAGCTGTTCTTTCATCATATCAAATCATGCTGCAGCAGGTATTGACATGGTTTCTTCAGTTTTCATGTGTCGAAAACTAAATGCACCAGGAATTCCACGACTCATGGCCAACCGTTCAATCTCTGCTAGTTTTTGTTTCAGAAGCTCAACTTCTTTCCGCAATTCTTCGTCGCGTTGTCTCATACCCTGTAAAGCATGATAATTTGCAAAAGGGTAGAACTAGAACAAATTCAACATAAATTTCCTTAAAGCTTAACTTAGTTATGACCATAAGTCATACCGTACTGTATTTATGATGCATGGAAATGCTGCTTCCTTTAACAGCCCAACTTCCACAACACTAATTAAAATTACGCCAGTAGACACACTGTCCTTGTAAACAAGCAGCGTTTTACACAGGACATGCTGATTCTAACTGTCAGATATTGGCCGTACTGGCTCACACATACAGATCAATTGTAGTCATACAGCCAAGATAAGGGGTTTGAATTTCTACACATTCCAACGAATAGTTGGGTTTGTTTCCAAAACAGAAACTTTAAAAAAAAATGCAGCTGTATTAAGTGTTAACCAATGCATCTAAATAAACATATTTAACTAGTATTAGCTGAATATCATGGAATATTACCTCCATTTCTTGCTTGCGAATTTCCTCCTTTTTAGCTTCTGACCGAGAGCTTCTTTGAACCTCAAAGAAGAGAGCAGCTGCAGCTACCTAATCATGTTGAAACATCATAAGAAGCGTAGGAAAGATCACTCATTTGGTTATGATAGCACTAATCATAATGAAGAAATTAAATGCGTCCATATGTGATTCCAAATAGGAGATCTAGACTGGTGCAACTTGAAACAACCAGCAAAATTTAGTTCATAAAGCTATTGTCAGGGAATATATAGGAAACCACTGGCATTATAATAATGTTCCGCACGTCATGCCTCCATCTCAAAAAGAATCGGTAAATGTAGTGAGACTGTAGGTGATTCTCAGTGTCACCATGAATTATTTATACTTCTAATTATGTACAAAAGAAAATGAGAAGCTAGACAGAAAGACTACCGAGAAGACAAAAACATCCCCCATTAGATCTACAGCAGCTTGAACAGCATTTTCTTCATTCAAAGGTCGAATTTCAACATCAGTAGCATGACCATATAAACGCCGCTGCATGGTCGTCGTAATCCTATGATTGACCTGACTCAATAAGAAATGTATAAGAATGATGGCAATTTCATTCTCAAAATAGACCGCGCCAGCCGATTAAGTGTACGAGATCAACACTATGAAAAAGGTGAAAAAATCACACTTAACCAATTAATCTTGCTGGCCTCGTATATGAATTATTGAAATTCAAAGTTACAGCCCATACTTTCAAACACCAGCCCATTGCCAGTGAGCTTTAGGAAAACGAACTCAAAACTCGGAAAAAAAAATCAACAGCAAGAACTACGCTAAAATTTTTGCATCCTCGAGAAGACTGAGATTTCAACAAGTATGCTGAAAACATCAAATTAAAAACATGATAACATGAATACGAAAGTTCACAGTTAACATTTTAAAACAATCTGAGATGAAAACAGGAACTCATCAAGTCTTCATGCCATCATGGCCGAAAAAGAAAATCCTCTCCCCCAAACCCAAAAAATCAACCACCAATTCAACCATTGTACTACATGTAAGGATAAATATGGGACAAAAGAGGATAAGCAAACAAACTCATCCCCCATGTTAGACAGCCAGTGGCGTCGAGATTGGGAAAACCATTTGATTCTCTTTTTACTAACTAGAAAATGCTTCAAACCAACAGAAAGAACAACATTCAAAAAGCACCAAAGAAATCCAGAAAAAATACTAGCATAAACTCTCTGGGCATACACAACAAGCATTTAAAATGCAACAAAACCGGGCCACTTTGTTTAAAAAAAAAAAAAAAAAGCCCAATTCGTATAGAGTAGTCACGATCAACTATTCTATCACCTGAGCTATACCGACGATGAAATTTCGGAACTCGGGGTGAAGGCCAGCCTCTTTCTTGATTCTATTGGCAACGGGTTTGCTCAGAGTCTTCAGTGCCAGCGTTCCAAGCTTCAACAGAGGAAGGACCATTACTGATCACTCTATTTCCTATCTCGCTGATGGGAGAAATTTAATACCAAAAATAAAACTTACTCGTTATATCGGGTTCTTCGTTATATCTCTGTCAAAGTTTGCGGAGAAAGAAAGAAGGCTTTGAATGGCTCGATGACCGAGTAATCTTGAAGGGAAAGACAAATGCGTGAGCCACAGGTCAGAAATTTTAAAAAATTTGCAGTCGCCGTGTTTGACTTTTAAAGTCGCTTTTAGGGTAGAGAAGAGAAGCGATTTCAGACCACGCTTTCAGGGTTGCCTTTTGTTCTTCCTTGATAAATTCAGTCGTTGGAAAGGGAGCAAAATTTGGGCAAAAAGCATGACATAGTTAATAGAAATCTTGACAACATTTTGATTACATTACCCAGAAACCAATAAAAGATGTTAAAGTTCATTAAATTTCATAGAATTGTATTTAATTAGAAATGTTATAAAGAGTGTTGAAAATATGGTATATTTTAAATAAATATTTAATAATAGTGAATTATTCTTTACATTTGAAGCTAAAATTGAAGTATGTGCATGTATCTGCAGTGACTCCAAGTGTAATTAGTAAACCTTAAAATTTATACAAAATCAAATATATCTGTAATACGTGCACAAAGAAGAAGATTTCCACAGGGAAAGGAGCAAGCCAGAAGCCACTTTTGCCTCACCACATATCATAATATTCGTGTCAAATGGACCATTGATGTTTCTGTTAAGTTATTGTGGTTAGCCTTTAATATAGGAATATTTACTGAACCTTCAGTATTTTGTGGACGTTCATGAATTGCCAATAATTTCACCACTTCTCCTCAATTCGCTGTTGTCTCTGTCCTAAGCATTTTGTTATGCTGAGATTTCTTGGTTCTTGTCTTTTTCTGTACTTTCTTTGATCAAATCTTCATCATACCCTACCCGGCCTCCCTCAAGGAAAATAATTAAGTTGGCAGGAACAATATATACCAGAATGTCCGGTACGGTTTACCTGAAAACCAACCGCTTCGAGGTTAAGCTCGAAGCCATCACGTTCAAAACAAAAGATTTTGAATCTTTATGCAAAATGGACTTTCTCTTCCCCGAAGGGAAGATCTGGGACCGTTCCCCGATTGTTGGGCTCGATGTGATGCGTCACCCTCGGGATCCATCTGTTCTATTGGTTTTGTTGTGTTTTGGTGTTGGTTGTGTTATTCTTAGGTTCAAGTCCGGGGAAGCATTGCCTATTCGTATCAGAAACTTTCTTTCAGACAAAAGAATCCATTTTGTTGGATTCGGGATCCCTGAGAAGAAAGATTTGTTTCCATTTCAAGAATTGGGACTAACAAAATGTGAAGTGGACATTGGTTATTTAGCTGCGAGAATTTTGAAGGACAACAAATGTAAGAGATGGGAATTATCCGAATTGGCCCATAAAATTCTTGGAATCAAGAGAATGGTCGGCCTGACAGATGCAACTTCGTTTGAGAGATACGAACAGATCAAATGTGCAATCTGTCAGCTCTTCATTACCAGCGTTATTGCGATGGGGTTAATGGGTGCAAGTGATAAGAAAAAACTAGATAATTCTCCGAAGAAAAGTTCGTTTTTCAAGAATTTGAATTCCCTCCATCTTTTAGCAGGACTGTTCAAGCTACCTAAAAGCAAGAAGAAAAGCCATTCGCAGAATCATTCTAAAAAAATTGAAGTAGTGGAGCATGTGCTTGGAGAAAACGTTCTTGAAAAGCCCGAATGTAGAGACATCCCTTTTCTCATCCATGATTTTGGAGATGATTCCTCTCATGATAAGTTTATAATGAACTCGATTGATCTTTTAAAGAAAGAATCTTCCGATGATTCAAATGAGGCATTTTGTGCGACCAAATCAAGTTTAAAAGGAATCTTGAAGTGCACAGCCTCCGGTTTGCAATGCAACTCACCCCCACCCAAAAACGCGTCCGCTCCATCGATTTCCAACCATCTAGCAGACTCCCAACGACGGTTAAAGAGGGCCAATTCCAAAGGGTGCAATGTCTCCTTCAAGTGATTAGATTTCTTTGTATGTAGCAAAGGTTGTTTCTTCTCTATGTGCAGATCCTATCCATTTTTTCATGTTTTTTCAGATTCTCAAAGTGGTAGGATCATAGCAATTTTAAAATGGAATTTAGTTAAAGGATTGTGAATTGTCTTTTTTCTTTACTTATTACTTCCGGAAAACTTAGATTGGGAAAAATTGTCTTTCCGTCGTCCACTCAAGTATGAGCAGTTACATGTATTTATGTACATCAGAAACAAGTGGTTAGCAATAAAAATATCTCCAACTAATTTTGCCAGCTGGCGTTTGACTTAATTAACAATATATTTAGTCTAATACTCCCCCTCAAGGAGGACGGTAGATGTCTCGAACGGCCAACTTGGCTAGTAGAGGAATGAGCAATGTGGAAGGTAACGGCTTGGTGAACATGTCGGCGAGCTGATGCTGAGAACGAATGGGGAGAAGTTTGAGGGTGCCAAGCGTAAGTTTTTCACGAACAAAATGACAATCGAGCTCGATATGTTTCGTACGTTCATGAAAGATGGGGTCAGACGCAATATGGATCGCTGCATTATTATCACAGAATAGAAGAGCCGGAGACGGAGTCACGAGGTGAAAATCCAACAGGAGCTGCTGGAGCCAAGTCAGTTCACAGACTGTGGTTGCTAGAGCACGATATTCGGCTTCGGCAGAAGAGCGAGACACAGTCGACTGTTTCTTGGACTTCCAGGAGATAAGAGAGTCACCCAAAAAGATACAAAAACCAGTTGTGGACCTGCGGGTGTCAAGACAAGCACCCCAATCTGCATCAGAGAATGCCCGTAAGTGCAAGGAAGAGGAAGCAGAAAAGAAAAGGCCCTGCCCCGGCGTGCCTTTGAGGTAGCGAAGCAAGCAATGAACAGCTTGTAAATGAGGCATCCGTGGCTTGGAAATAAATTGACTTAGCTTATGGACGGCAAAGGTAATATCCGGACGAGATAAAGTGAGATATAGCCATCGCCCAACCAGACGACGGTATTGTGACTGATCAGGTAAGGGCTCGCCTTCAGTAGAACTGAGCTGTATGCGAGGATCCATGGGAGTAGAGGCAGGCTTGGATGCTAAAAAACCTGTGTCATCAAGCAATTGTAATGTATACTGCCTTTGAGACAAACAAATTCCAGTGGTGGCCCGTGCTATCTCGATCCCCAAGAAATATCGCAAGTTGCCCAAGTCTTTGAGTTTAAATTGAGAGTTCAAGAACTGCTTGAGGGAAGCGATGATAGGAGAAGAAGGGCCGGTAATGATGATATCATCAACATATACAAGTAAAGCAACGAAGGACAAACCAGTGCCTTTAGTGAACAGGGAGTAGTCAGACTTGGATTGATGAAAACCATAATCAAGTAAGGCTTGGGAAAATTTTGTGTACCATTGTCGAGAGGCTTGGCGAAGACCATAAATGGAACGATTCAACTTGCAAACGAGAGGAGGAGGAGAATTACGCTCCCCCTATCGAGCATACCCCAGTGGCAAGTCCATATAAACCTCTTTCATCAAGTCACCATTGAGAAAGGCGTTGTTCACATCTAATTGAATCAAATGCAAACTCTTGATCGCAGCTAAAGCCAGTAATACTTTAACAGTAACCAGCTTTGCAACCGGCGAAAAAGTATCAAAAAAATCAACACCTTCTTGTTGAGTGAAGCCCTTTGCTACTAGGCAAGCTTTGTAACGCTCAATAGAACCGTCATCCCGAAATTTGATTTTATAAACCCATTTGCATCATATAGAGTGTTTACCCAAAGGAAGTGGCATAGGGGACCAGGTGTTATTCGCCTCTAAGGCTTCAATTTCACTTTGCATAGCATCACGCCATTCAGGAATCTTGACAGCTTGATGATAAAAGTGGGGTTCAACATGAGCATAAATATTTAATGCAAAGGTTCTGTACCCAGATGAAAGATTGGCATATGAAATGGACTGAGATAAGGGATACAAAGAAGATTTGG
Organism: Primulina tabacum; assembly: GCF_025594145.1. Lineage (NCBI taxonomy): Eukaryota > Viridiplantae > Streptophyta > Magnoliopsida > Lamiales > Gesneriaceae > Primulina > Primulina tabacum. The sequence continues at coordinate 37,273,227 of NC_134564.1, read as the reverse complement.
AGGGAATGAGAGGGACGTTGGTGAGCAAATTACAGTGATAGTCATGTAGATAGGATGGTGGACGGGAGTGTCTGGAAGAACGGCGAGGGAGTAAAGGATCGCAAGAAGGAGAAACTAAAGGTAATGAAGTAGGAATAGAAGAATCTGAAACCGAGGTGAGAGGGGGCTGGGGTAGAACTAAATCAGGAAAAGGATCAATGATAGGATCAGAACTGGAAAGGGAGTGAAAAAGGAATATGTCTTCGTGGAAAACAACATTCTGAGAGAAAAATATTTGTTAGTTTTCGAGATCATAAACCTTGTAGCCTTTAATGCCAGGTTGATAACCCAGGAACACACATGTGCGAGCCCGGGGATGGAATTTTAAACGATGACAAGGAAGTGTGGATACAAAAGCGAGACAACCAAAGGTGCGAAAATGGGAGTAATCCGCGGGGGAACCATAAAGAAGTCCAGAAGGAGATTTAAGTTCAAGGACAGGGGATGGAAGTTGGTTGATCAAAAATGTAGCAGTAAGCACACATTCATTCCAAAAATGGATAGGGACTTGGGACTGAAAATATAAGGCACGTGCCACATTTAATAAGTGTTGATGTTTGCGCTCAACTACAGAATTTTGTTGAGGACGATCCACACAAGAGAATTGGTGCAAAACTCCATGTTGGATAAAAAAATCTTTAAACTCAAGCTCTTTAGCATTGTCGGAACGAAATATCTTGATAGTAGCCTGAAACTGAGTGTGAATCATTGCAAAAAATCTCGGAATAACAACGCACACATCAGATTTATGTTTGAGCATGAAAACCCATGTGAACCTAGTACAATCATCAACAAGAGACAAAAAAACGATCCCCATTATGTGCAGGTATGTTGTAAGGACCCCAAGCATCGCAGTGTATTAAATCGAAAGGTGATTTTGACATATTGTTGTGAGCAATGAAAGGTAACCTGCGTTGCTTAGCCTTGGGACAAACATAACATGGAGATGAATGAAGAGAATGAAGATCATCACATGGCAGAAGAGTCTTCAATGCCTTGACTGATTTGAATGAAGGATGACCAAGCCGACTGTGCCAGATGGAAGCCGAGACTTTATTCACAACAGCAGTAATATGTGATGCAGAAACTGAAGGGTAAAATAGGTACAAATCACCAATTCGATCACCCTTGCCAATCATCCTCTGTGATGGCATCTCCTGAATAATGAATTGATCACAATAAAAATGAACCAGAAGCCGTGAATCTGCTGTTAAAGCGCTGACAGACATCAAATTAAAGGCAAATTGAGGAACATATAAGGTATTCTTCAGAAACACATGAGGACTTAGGCGAACATCGCCAAGTGCAGTTACTGGAACAATAGTGCTATCGGGAAGAGTCACAGTGGAATCTTGCAGGGGCTTCATGTTCAAAAATAGAGTGGCATCGGAACAAATATGCTTAGACGCACCCGAATCTACAATCCAAAATTTACCAGGAACTGATGCATGGTTTAATGATGCTGATAAGCAGGTACCTGTAGAGAAAGACGAGCTCAGCATCGGGGAAGAATCGGTGGAAACAGAGGCTGGCAAGTGTGTAGCAAACATCTTCATGAGTTGTTGGTACTGTCCAGGGTTCAACGACTGGAAAAAATGACTATCTTGAGATGCCGCAGAACTGTCGTTGTTGACCACATGATTAACAGCTGCATTTGCTGCTGGAAAACGAGTAGCCACATGGTCAAATCTAGGCTTATATTTGGGCTTATATCCAGGAGGATATACATGAATTTTGTAACAAGTATCAATTGTATGGCCATGGATTTGGCATTTAGTACAAAACGGGCGTTCCCGTTGAACACTTCAAGTACGAGCACCTAAGTCAGGACCAGAACTCTTACTGCCCTTAACAGCAACAAACGTCAAATTATCTGATGGAGAGATGTTGGGACCAGAGTGCGAGCTTATACTGCGATTGGCGTTCCTCTTGCGATATTAACGAGAACACCTTGTTGATTGAAGGTAAAAGATCCAAGAGCAATAACTGTCCACGAATCTGTGTAAATGATTCGTTCAACCCCAAAAGAAACGTCAGGACATATTCATGATGAGAAAAGGCAGCAAGCTCCTTGACGCCCCCGCATGTGCACTGGCCACAAGTACAGCTAGGGCGAAAATTTGATAGCTCATCCCAAACGGATTTAAGTTTGGTGAAATACACAGCCACTGATTGTTGATCTTGGCGAAGATTTATCAGTTCCCGACGCAATTGAAAAATGCGTGGTCCATTCGATTGTTGGAATCTCTCGCGCAGATCATTCCAAATATTTGCTGCTGAATCAGCAAACAAAATGCTTGCAAAGATGTCCTTTGAAACTGAATTTAAAATCCAGGCAATAACGATATTGTTGTTCCTAATCCATGATGAGAAATTCGAATCAGTATCTGCTGGTTTTGCAATCGAACCATTCAAGAATCCTAATTTGTTTTTGACGGTCATGGCGATGATCATAGCTCGACTCCAGGAGGCATAGTTATCTCCTGTGAGAGGTTGAGAAACAAGCGAGATCGTCGGATTATCTGAATGGTGCAAGAAATATGGGCTTAGCGGATCATCAATGGAGGCTCGCCCAGCCGAAACAAAACCGAAATTTTGAGGAAATGAAGCCATGTAAATTTCCAGAGCTAGCTTTCAGATAGAATTTTCCACAATCTGATTCTGAAAATGGAGCTCCGAACAACAATTATTCACATCGGTTGATCGACGGAGAGCGGCGGCGGCAAAATTGCTCTGATACCATATTACTTCTGGAAAACTTAGATTGAGAAAAATTGTATTTCCGTCGTCCACTCAAGTATGAGCAGTTACATGTATTTATGTACATCAGAAACAAGTGGTTAGCAATAAAAATATCTCCAACTAATTTTGCCAGCTGGCGTTTGACTTAATTAACAATATATTTAGTCTAATATTACTGGGAGTGGGAAGCAATGGGTAAAAAGAATTGCAGGTGGCCTGTTAACGACACATTCTGGGTTACGGGCCCAAAACATAGGAAGACTCCTGCATTCTCCCACAAGTTTGGGCTTTGCCCGAGTTATATCAAATTATATATAGTATGATACCATTGTATAGCAGCATATATTAACTCCATATATTTGTAATTTGGTAATCTTTCAACTTTCATAATTTCCCCAGTCTAGGTAACAAATCAAATGACGTCATATGGTCTATCTTATATTGCAAATACTAATGCGTAGTTGACTACATTTTTTAATGAGTGATATTATTTATACTCCGAAAACTAATTAAAATCCACTTCTATTTGACTTTTTTGTGGTATAAATAGACAAACTTGTACCCTGGTGTCAAAAATATGAAGAATAATATTTTAAAAAGATTTAAAAATAATATATGAAAAGGTTGAGTTTCTAAAATTGACAAGCAAATTTTACCTGCATTGTGAAGAAAGGAAAAGCAGTACACCCACGAAAATCCAACATGATGTTAAATACTTTCATGATTTATTACTGCCCCAGCTTAAAAAAGTAGAGCGTAGCACAGGCTATCCTACAATAATTTACAGACAGTAAAATAAGATAACATAGGTGGTCTATTCTAGACGCGGTCAATGAATCAGACAAGAGATTCATTAACCTGCCGACCTGACAATTATCCAAATTTACTTTTAATTTCGTACAACAGATTTTTCGCCCTTTTACCCAAACACACGCCGATTAGACTAAGGCATTTACCTTAAAATCCGAGCAATTATCAAAATTTACCCCAAGATCATATTTGATTCTGTGCCTGTTTTTATTTCCTTAAAATGAATGTTTAAGAATTTTTTAGCAAATGAATGTGCAGTGAAGGATCTGATGAAAAATATAGAATTTCCAGTTATTCTTCTCCTTGTAAAAATATAGGATGTTTAAATTTGAATATTAAATTCAAATATTTAAAATAACATTCAACAATAAGTGGGTTTATTCGATGTAGAGATTTAATGACTTTCAATGACTTTTTTTAAATGATAGATTTATGTGGATTTGGTAGATTTTTATTAACTCTTGTAGAATCTCACAGATTTGTAATCAGAATTCCATGGACTTTTGTAGACTTTTTGCAAGATTTTGATAAATATTTGCAAATTTCTTTGAACTAGTAATTATTTAACATAAATAGCATCTTCACTTTGAAAATAAAATTTACTTATTTAAAAAGTAAATATGTTTAATATATGAAAAAAATTCACAATTCAATTTAACAAAATCAAAATTTCAATCCACATGTCTATTCAACATGCATAAATAATTAATCAATAAATTTTTAATTTATAAGGATATATATAAATTTAATCAATATAGATAAATAACTAATCAAAACATTATGAAATTTGATAAATTTTAAGCATATTTTTATGAAAAAAATCTAAGGTTCGTTATTATCAATATGATCAACGTCACTCCACATTCGATTTGCTATAATATCTCTCCATGCATTTGCATTTGCTCCTTGTTGTTCTTCAGTGTGGAATATTTGATAAAAGTTGTTGTCCTCGTAAACTTGTTCTAATGAATGTTGTGGAACTTCATTCTCTAGTTCAACTGAAAATTCATCAGATCGACACTCTTTTCGAAAAAAATTGTGCAATCCGACACAAGCCCATGTAAGCTCCGCCTGTGTTGTATATGGAAATGGAGGAGCATTTTTGAATATTTTGAACCGCGATTTAAATATAACGAATATCCCGTTTCTCAAAGAGGCATTACGAAGATTGAACAACTCTTATGCATCTTCAGGGTGACGACCTTGGCCAGTGAACTCTTGAAGATGATAACGAATACCTCTAAAAGGAGCTAAGAATTGACGTTGATTTGCATATCCACAATCCACTAAAAAAATTTACCTATCGTACAGTATTTGTGGAATCAAGTAACCAATGGATAACATATATAATCTTGAAAATTACAAAATTTTAAAATAAGTAGCATATAGAACAAAAAAAATACATTGTGGCACCTTAAATCCATTATTTCTTGATAAATCATCTGTCAATATGTTTGAATCATGGGCAGATCCTTACCACCCACTTAGTACATATATAAATTCTAAATTAAAGTTACAAGCTGCTAAAACATTTTGAGAAATTGTCCCGTGACGATTACGATAACTATTAGTATTTTGTCCATACACTGTTGCTGGAATATGAGTGTCATCAATAGCCCCAAAAGAAGCAAATAACAAATAAGTCTCCGACACAAAATAAAATTAGTGATATGGATCAAACTCCTACAAAAACTTTCATAAGAAGCTAACAAGCATATACATTTTTTTAACATATTTTGTTAAATTATCTCCAATTTGTTCATCTCAGTACAATATATGATGACCCACCGTTGATAATTTCTTAGCTTCAACAGAATGAAATATAGAAATTGAAACATATTATTTTTTTTTAAGAAACTGATAGACCAAAGCCTTCATGTACACCACTCATGAATTCTATATATATTAGACATAAAAAATTACTAAATTTGAATAAAATATAATTACTTAAGTATAATAATATTTTCCAATTCAATTGATTATTATTAGAAGGTTATCAATAAATTAGATTCATACCGTACCTAACTTCTTCAAATTTTTTCTCCTTTTTTTGTTAATAAAAACAATAAAATTTAACATTACAAAATGGTGAGACATGAGATAAAAAATAATAATAAGTAACAATAGATGCTCTCGTCCTGTTTTCTATGATATTTTTAGAGTTGGATTTTTTAGCTTGTCATCGCGGAATTTTTTTATCTTGTTATTGTTTTCTTAGGTTATAATTTATAAGTGTAGTGATAATCTCGAGGACATTCTGCAAAATGTATTCGGATGGAGTTTTGTTTCATAGCTTGTTTATAGTGCCTTTTGTGAACTTTTCTAAAATTGAAAGTTCTCACCACATGAATGCACAAAATCGTGTTCTTGTTTTATATCTGCGGTCTGCGTCTATTGATACTTTACATTCTGGAAAATCAACAAACATTGGCTTAATTTAATCATACCTCTGAAATTCGAGGAACCCCCGACTTGTCTTTAGAGAGGAGAAAAGCGCCGTCTTTGAATGAGAAAGAGAGCTATATGGGTGAGAAAGATATTTTATTTGATTAAAAGTCTACCAAAATCTCTAGGGTGAGTAGAAGATAATTTTTGAGTTTTTATAGTTGTACCTAGAGTTTTATAGTTTGTACATAGAGAATTATGCTAGAATCATTGTAAATCTATGAAAATATTGGATACCTATAGATTTTTATAGATTTTTAAAAAGTCAAGTTCGAATACAACTATACTTTTTAAAACTCTATAAAAATCTAATTTGGATACCACAAGACTTTTATAGAGTTTATATAAGTCTATGTTCAATACCTCTAGACTTTTAAACTCTACAAAAGTCGATAAAAATAATTAAATTTTCAAGATTGAATAGACCCCTAATTACATTTATTTCACGACTCAAACTTCTACAACGATGTAATTGTCAAAAACAAAATCTTCGATAATGTTGATAAAATTATTGAGGTAAATGTAGAGGCATTCGTGTCGCGTTCTTATTTGTTGGGTTCCAAAATAATGAATGAGATATTTGCAAGGGGTGGAGAGTGGAGACCAACGTGAATACGTCGTCGTTGCGTGGATTCAGAAGGTGGGGGCATTCAAATAGGATTTTACTTTATTGGCGGTTTTATGGCCGTACGATGCACGTGCACGCAAATCGCTGGCTATTTATCCTTTTCAGTAGCCACCATCTGCTCTGAAAACGACCGGTCTAGTTCCTTTTGGCAACTTTCTCATTTTAGTTATTTGGTTTTCGGGTAAAGCCTTCGATCAATTAATTAATATTCGGCGTCAAAATAAGTACACAATTAAATATTTTTCGTTCTTCTTGGGAAAAAGGTTAAAAAATATTAATGTATGAAAAACGTGGAGCCTAAAACTATTATTACCGGTGTGACCTTGTGAATTTGAGTGGACAATATTTATTTGTTTTTAAAGAAAAATATATATATATGATACGTGTAGTACTTTACATCATATATCATTTAAATTTTATATTTTTAAATATAAAATTTAGATAGCTTGAGTATTTAATTGCAGTAATATATTGTAAATTCTTATATCCCTATTATTTAAAATTAAACTCACTCAGTTGATCTTGAAACAATCAACTCGTCACAAGAGACAGGTAGAACATATTTGGTTTAATGTTAAAATTTAAACTTAAACTTAATTCAATTCTAAGAGCTAATTCAACTAGGAAAGTTATCTAAGTTTATATATATAACTTTCAAAGATTTTATCCACGTAATATAAAAAATTTGACATTTTATCGGCTTGAATTCATCTATCTTTTGTGTATATATGTAGGTATGTATCCAATAATTTATATTTATATATGGACATATGATTTTACTTTTTATTGTCATATATGAAAACGAACAAGGACAGTGGAAATCCATTATTAAGGTTACTAGCATATTAAAATGAGTTGCTTTTTTAGATATTAAAGTCATAATTAACGTTTAAGCTATAATTATGAATTTTCAAAATATTCCAAGAAATCGATCGACACATGCTCTTACTTGTTTTTTAAAATAAAAAAATTCAAAAAATTCTCTTTATGTTGAATTGATGATCTCTATCACTGTATTCTATAAGAACAAAAAAGGAATAAAAATATCAAATAGTTCCAACAATTACTTAAATTTTTTAAAAAAAACGAGGACCATTAATCCATAAAGCTGCTTATACAACAAAGGACAAAAATTTTAAGACGTCATTATTTCATATTTGAATAAATGGAGATTTATCCATATTTACCAACAAATTGATGGATCGTCAGATAACCCGAGCTGCTAATTTTTAACTAGTAATAAGTATTTAGAGAAATGCATTGGGGAGCGTGTAATTGACGTGACTAAAAGTACGATGAAATAGAGCGGTGGGCACAGTGTAAAACAGTGAGCAATAAAGGAGTGGTCAGAAAGCGCGTGTTGGCGTTGGCCCAAAGCCAGAAAAACGGGTTTCAGTAAAAGCCCGCGAAAAAGTCGAGGGGCTCTGTAAACGCCAAACCTCCCTTTCTCACGAGTCCTTGTCTCCTTACCCAACTTTTCTTTTTCTTTTTTCTTTTTTTTAAATTCTTTTATTATCACTTAACCAGACTCAGCCACACCCACCCCATTGCATCTTCACTGGTCCACCCAATATAATTTTAATTATTATTTTTTTACTGGAAACGGATTATTTTTTAAATAACAAACTATATTTAGATATATATTATGTATTATCTATTTACAGAAACGGATCTCAGAACGATAAATTCACACATTTCCATGGTCGGATGTTGCATTTGTCCAACAGATAAATTATTAGCGTACTTCATGCCTGCATGCTGTCATTTTGTGCATTTTTCCGTTTATACGCTTCCCACAAATCTTAACCTCCACTTATTAGTTGCCGTACAAAGGCAACGTACTGATTATAATTAATTTAGTAATTAAGGAGATCACACTCGGCATACATAACAATGTGTGTGTGTGTGTGTGTGTGTGTGTATACATAATGTGAGTTCTGTTCAGATTTGTCAATTTTAGATATATCAAAATACTAATACTAAATATATACACATGAGATGTCATTTTATTCTTAAAAAAGTTTGACCACGTCTATTTTCTCAATTTTCCCAAATACGTGAATCTTCTAGAAAGAAACTAAAAGGTAACTCAGTTAATATATGTTCAAGCATGCATAATTTATGTTTTTGATAATATAATTAAATATACTCTTACCAAATGCACGTTTTTATAGAAAACTGAGGCTGGATTTTCTTTTCAAAAAATATTTAGTATTTTGATGTCCCTAAAATTGATATATCTAAACGGATCTAAGCACATCTCAAAATTGGCTCTAACCCTGTAAGGCTCAAGCCTCATTTATTGATCAAGGACCTGGCCACCGAGTCCAACCATATAGTAGGGTGTCCAGACCCATGAGTCCGAGCTCGTGGATTTCTAACAAGGCCGAACTCCCAACTTTGTTTATTAAATGTCCAAACTGTTTACTAGAAGTCCGAGCACACTCAGGTGGCCAGGAAATCTAGCTCTAACGCAATTAGGGAATGTGAAGAGATTCTTGTTGATAATTAAGATAACCAATAAAAACAAGATTCGATCAAATTTCATCAAGATAAGACAAGAGTATTAGCCACCATCAAGAGTTTTAGCTGCCATGGCTAAGGAATCCTATCATCTGATGTTTATTATTTCACATAGAATTCTACCCTAGCAAAAATCCTACTCTTATAAGGTAAACTGACCCCTCATGCATACATAAATACAAGGTATTGGCTACGATTTTATTCACTTGCATTCTCTTACTCACTTAGGTACTACTATATCTCACTCTCAAGTTTACTCTTTGGATTGACTTAAACATCAGAGGGATCACGTCGAAAAACTCTATGAAGCCCTCTAACCCTATTTTTGTCTGTGCAGAACCTAGAGCACCTACCCAATCTACTCAACTACAAAGATTTGAAGACCCGCTCTCCATACCTAACTCGAAATAAAAATATGTATCATCCATTGGCGTCGTCTATGGGAATTAAAAACCAAAGAGATAAGATTGTGAATACTGAAAATATTACCAATGGGAGCGAGGAAATCGAAGCAATAATAGCAACCAGAGCTTACTGTGGCAATGTTGACATAGTTGATTACTGCCACAGTATAACAAATTTTGGCTAGGCAGGAAGGAGTAGATCCATCTCCTTCACCCCGGACCAGGAGCACAACTAGCCCAGATGAGATAGGGGATCAAATAGTTGAAAGACAAGCAAAATGGGAGTCTTCTTTCGGCAACCCGAGACATATCGTTCTCTGGTGAGATACTGGCCGAAGAACCCTACAAAAACTTCAAATTCCCAAATATCGCAGAGTATGACGGGAAAGGAATATGATGGGAAGGGAGACTCGAGGACCATCTATTACAGTTCGAAAATGTCAAGCTCCTACATCAGTACTTGGACCCTATCAAGTGCCGAGTTTTCTTTACAACCCTAATAAGGTCGTGCCAGTAGTGGTTCAATTTGCTCCGACCTAGGGACATCACTACATTCCAGGATTTTAGCAGAGCCTTCCTCCATCAGGTCGCCAGCAGCAAGAAACATTCTATCACTCCTTTCAGTATCTTTACCATGAGACAACAGGAACACGAGAGCCTACGAACATACATGCGAAGGTTCAGCCCTGTGATTATTGAAGTACCCTCTGTCATGTCCGACCTATTGATAAATATATTCATTCAAGGGCTTACTACTGAGGATTTCCTGAAATAATTGATAAAAAAGTCGAATAATACTTAAAATGAACTACTTGTCCGAGCAGAAAAGTACATTAATCTTGAGCAAGCGCAGCTCACTCGAGCTCATCAATGGAGGGATCCACCCAGCAGTCCCAGAAAACCCAGTAGATCCTTATCTTATTTCCCTTTCTGAAATAGTAAGGATTGGATAACTCATAGCTCATTAGAAGGCAGAGCTGTTTTATTACCTCATCGGATTTAGGAATAGCACCTCATCCGACCCACACAATGATGCTCTGTTTGTCCGAACGACGATGACTAATTATGAAATAGCTTGGATATTTGTCGATTCTGGGAGTTTGGACAATGAATCAAATGTATTTCTGAAAATACAAATTTGAAACTGGACACGCCATTCGACTGGTAAGCATGATAAACTTGCCACTCACACGTGGGGAAGCCCCACACATAGAAGACTAGGATTATCGGTTTTGTAACTGTTGACGCCCCGTCTGCGTACAATGCCAACCTGGGCCGACCAGCCATGACCGTTTTCATGGCAATGACCTCAGCCTTACATCAATAAATTAAGTTCCCAGTCAAAGAAGTGAAAGAGGATAAGATTGTAGCCCGAAAATTTTACGTGGAAAAAGCAAGGGTCAAACAGAAAGCCATTAAGATCAAACACTCTAGCCAACATGAGTCCCGGGAGTGTGACTATTTGAACTTAATAGAAGACACTACCCAAGTTACTTTTGAGGAGGAGTGTGAGGAGTTGTCATTTCCCCCCATTTGGGACGGTCAAAATAGTGAAAACCTTGGAAGAACCTTTGAGGGATCGGTTAATAAAATGCTTACAGAAAAATGAAAATGTCTTTGTTGGGTCTGTGGCCGACTTCACATGTGTCCGAAGAGAAGTGATGGAACATAAATTGAACCTCTGAACCGAATTCCGACATGTCATCCAGAAGAAACGTCACTTTGTGCTGGAAAAAGGACGTCATTATTCAAGAACGGGTGGAAGAGCTAGTGAAGACAGGACATGTTCAAGAAATATATTTCTCGACTTGGTTGTCAAATGTGGTCATGGTGCCTAAATCTACGGGAAAGTAGCATATTTATGTCGACTTTCTCGATCTAAATAAAACATGTCCCAATTACTGCAATCCATTGCCCAGCATATATCAATTGGTCGACTCCACTTCTGGCCATGTGCTGTTGAGTTTTCTGAACACTTAACAAGGATACTATCAAATTCTCTTGGACGAGGAAGACCATAACAAAGTAAGTTTTTTTACATCCACGGGAACTTAGCCTTATGTTGTTATGTCATTCGGCCTTAAAAACGTCGACGCCCTTCCTAACCCTATTTTCTTATGTGCAGAACCCAGAACACCGACCCGATCCAGTCAGCTGCGAATATTTAAAGACCTGCTCTCCATAATGATTCCGATATAAAGTTCTGATATCATCACATTTTGTTTTAGATATCAAGGTGCGGTTTTTGTTTGTTTATTAAAAAAAAAACAATAAACAAAAAAAGAAAACACGGCTTTGGTTTGTTATCGTTATTGTTTCTATTTATTACAGTTAAAAATATATTACCGTAAATTTACAATAATATTTGAGTATAAAAAATAAGTAGCATGTGTTTGTGGTTCGTTAATTACGGCTGTCAACAATACACTTTAGGTTCGGGCCAAAATTGGTTATATTCTTTTTTATCTAAGTTAACTCTCTATACCAGTCTGTAAATTTATAACAATTCGTGTATCTAAATAAAGTTTCTTGGTTTTTCCAGATGTATGATAATTTGAATCTTTTTGCGAAGCTATGTTTCAGCTCCCATTTACCGAGTTCGTCATTTTTCTCGGTGGATGTTCGAAATTGCCAAATCGTTTGAAATTATTTTTTTAGTTAATGCCATAACATTTTATATATTAAAAAATGAAAGTGAGGGGGGCATTCTGGACTTTTAACTTCGTGATAATAGAAAATGTAGGGGGTGGGGGAGACCAAAATTGATGTTATCTCATTTATGGACTTTGGATGCAAATATCCCTTTTTTAAGTGTCATTGTGATGGTGTAAAATTAGGAGAACATGAAAAGGACAAGGATTTGTGATGTGAAACGTGTGTGAACATCATTCCATTTTTGTTATTTATAAATTCATTTATTTCAATGTCTTTAGACAAATTAGATTTATGGTGGTGATAATCTACAAAATAATCAATGATCATTTAAAATTGATTCATCATGTTTCGTGAGAGAGCTAAATTGGTTGAGTGTGCGAAATTTGATATTAAGACATGTAAGTTCAAATCTCACGTAAGTTTGGTATGTGTAGTTTGTAGACTAATATATATATATATATATATATATAGTACACTCAAAATATCATGACCGCGGCTTCTTGTTTTTTTTTTTTAAAAAAAAAGAATTCGATGCAAACCTAATAAAATTAAATAAAATCTCTTTACGTGCAATTTGCATAATTTGTTTGTTTTGATCTTATCGAGTTTATGCAATAAATGTTTTTGGTGAACTTCAGTGCAGTGGGCTTTAAGAACTTGGATTCAAGGGGTACATAGCTTAAAGTGATATTATTAATGTTTTTATGAAAATTATTCATGCAGTGATTTTGTTATTTTCATATCATAATATAAATATAAACTCTTAGAATTGCATGTAATTTGGAGCCCATTGAGCTTAGTAAATAGCATACGATTCTAACTTGACGTGAAATATTTTTTCATTCGCGAGCTCAAATTCGATTAATTTAATGTTCATGGATTATAATGGTTAAATGGGCTTAATGTGAACTATTTTGATAAAAATAAAATAAAATATTTAAAGCCTAGACTTCGGAGGTTGTGTTAACGCAGTCGCCGCAAGATGGCGCGTGGGGGAGAAAATTATCCGAAACAAGATAAAAGCATAGGCGGGGTAATGCGCGGTTGGATACTGACATGTAACCCGTTTTGTCCGGGTTATCGTCGTAGGGTGTACCCGCCTACGCAATTGAATGGCCATGATAGGGACTTGCCTATTTCACCACTGTCACGCTTTCGTCCTTTCTTTGCTCATATTAACACCATATAATTAATATATATATATATATATATATATAATTTTGATATATTATATATCATTAATTATATTTGTGTGGATATCAGTAAATTGATATTTATCAATTGAATGTAAATTTTGTTATGTTTTATTATATTCAACAGCTGAGTATCATTTCATCTATGTTTATATAAGTATACACGATAAGTTTTTAATATACCAAAATTATATTTAATATATATAAAAGTCACACATCTGGACTTTAGCTCGATTGCTCAAAAAAAAAAAATTTTAGTTGTTTCGCACATGATCTATCTATATTTGGGGTTTATTTTCATTTAATTGTTTGTGGCGTTCTCTTAAAGATTGCAAATGAACAACAAAAGTTGAGGTTAATATTAAACAATGTGTCCTTGAGAACAATTTGTTGTAAAGATTCAACAACTTCTCCAGTAATTACAGCATTATAAACTCTCTTGTTTTTAGAAATGTAAACAAAATGAATTCAAATTTGTAAGCAGAAATTTTTAGAATTTAAGCGTTTGAAAACGATATTTGATTATGTATTTATGTTATCAATTCGTCGACACATTTTTTATAATTAGGGTGTCCATTCATCCAAAAGTCAAATAAAAACATCTAGAGACACCGATTTGGATGCATTGGATAATGGGAGACTCGCATCTACTATCAAACAACACTTCAGGCCCCTAGACGTCGTCACTATTCAGACGTCTCCCACTCGACTTTACTTCGCATCTGGAGGCGCATGAGCGTCTTCAGGGCAGAAGGAGGCGCTGAGGCCCCTCGTTAGGAACAACAGATTCTATGCGCCAACGTCATCAGTTAACTGTTTTTTTTTATGAAATTCAGGTAATTTTGATTGAAAGTAACTTCTTGCATATCTATGGCCCAAATGATCTTATTTACTGCTGCTACATATATGTGTACTGCAATTTATTATCTGACTTGACCCAAAATATTTATTGAATAATGACATTTTATAGTACTATTTTAGAATTTACATTCTTACTTTTCCGATAACATTACACCTAAAATATAATTGTTCATAAATTTGAAAGAACAACCTCCATCAACCACTTGAAAAGTGTCAACCTCTGTATTGCATCCTTAAATATCAACTGGGATGTAAAACAAAACAAAATTATAGAAATGTCTGAGTTGGTAGAGTATGTAACCAGTTGGTCAATAGTTGTGAGTTTGACTCTCTTACCAACACTACCTCAGACGAACATGTCGCATTTGATTTGCTCGATGCGGCTTACCCAGATAGAGTGATTTTCAAACTACTGCATTAGCACCAGGTTTATTCAGTATTTTGTTAGATGTCAGATTCTATGCCATGCAAAAATTAATAAAATAAAAAAGCACGTGTAGGACAAGCACAAAAGAATCAAAATATTGGGACCATCTTTTGCTGCCTAAAAATAGTGTGTGAGTCATAATCCCTTACTTTATTGCCCCAACAAAAAGATAACCAGCAATGCCTTTGGCTGGCAACTTGGATCTTTTTCTTCCTTAATTAGCCTATTAGATGTATAATTGAGAGCCCCTAGCGTAGCGTGGCCACGACATAAAAATTGGGCAGCCTAAGTAGAAGAGAAAAGGAATAAACCATTAAACACATTTAGGTGATGTGTCTTTCTTTACTCGACGATTTGAAGCCGACAATTATCATCCAATTTTTCATTTTTAGAATCAATAAATAAATATATTATTTTATTTTATTTTATTTTATTTTATTGGGTTGTTAAAATATATATATAAATAATTAAATATTAATCAGATTTAGTAACGGGTTGGTTGCTCAGTTAAGAAACGAAACAAGTGTAGGTACATCACTAAATGCTGCGGTTGAAACTTCATTTCCTGGTGAAAGCATTAGCTAGGTTAACATGGTTAAAAAAGTAAACAATTTTTCTCTATTTTTCAAACATATTAAAAAAACCGTTGATAAATTTTTTTTGTTTTTTGCAAATAAATTTTCTATTTTATTATTATTGTTCAATAAAAAAAATTAATTCAAAAATGATTGCAAAATTTTCGATACTTAGTTAATGTTTTATATTACTTCATGTCCCAATTATAGAAACATGTTTCTTCATCACACATATTAAAAAAATTCATTGAAAATATCAATTATACAAACAAAAAATTTCAATTTTACCATGATTTAACAAGTGAGTATATAAATGATTTGTGTTATGTTTTCAATAATTAGTTAATTACAAGACCCCAAATTAAATAGGGATATAGTAAGAAAATAATAGAAAAATATGTCTAAATAAGAATACATCCCTATATATTTGGGACAAAATAAAAAAAAAAAAAATGGGACAAGGAGTCGTAAAAATTAAGAAAAAAATGCATCTAGAATAGAAAATTGGACTATATAATTGTAAAACAGAAAAATAAAAATAAAAATAAAAATGCAACACATGTAATTGAGACGAAGAGAGTATTGTTCTAATTATGGGCACATTCACAATATCAACCAATAATCAATATCCATTTCAAGCGTTTGATTTGTTAATTAATTTTGTACAAGTAGCTAGCTAGCACTAAAAGTAATTTATAAATCTCTTTTGTTTTTCTAGAAGCATAAACTGTGCCCATAATCTATTCGTGCTTTTGGACTTTTTGGATTGGAATGTTCAATTTTTTAAGCACATGAACAGAATATTTGTTTTAAGGTAATTGGTTTTTTTAAATCACTCTACGAGAGTTGCATTGATTTCCAAACTATGTCAAATTTTTTCACCAAATACTCTAGATTCTCTGTAGTAAATTTATTTAAAAAAAAAAAAAACTAATCAGTTCAATACACTATAAAAAGATCACAAAAAATCATACGCGATCGTCCAACGAATCAATTTTGTTTGCCGGATATTTTTACTAACCTAGCCCATTGAATTGTATTATTTTTTATTCTAAATTTATTATTTCTGACGTCAAATATATAATGAGGCGAACTTCTCATGAATATAGATACGTGAGAACGTCTCGCAGAAGACCTACTCATAAAAAAAATTATAAAATGACATACTTTATCTAGACTAGTATATATATATATATAACTAGTATATATATATATATATATATATATATATATATATATAAATATATAGAGAGGTGAAATAAAGAAGGCAAGGGACACAAGGGAGATTTGTTGAAGTCGAAGGGGACAGGATAGACATCCCCCGAAAATAAAGGGGGTTTTGTGCGCACAAATTACTTCATCTTTTTATCTTTTACTTAATTATTTATTATTATTCCTTCGAGTCCTCTTCTTCCCAATTTTTTATTTATTTATATATTTATATTTATTCAGCTTTCCCCGCAACTAACTCCCAAAAATCACATACTGACACTCCTTCTACTGTGTGCTACAGTCCAATCAGTACATACAGATGGGTGTATGTATATACTATGTACATACATACATAATCTAATGCTCACCCTCGATTCCTCGCACCCCACCCCACACAGGTAGCGCCCTGCGGCTGCAGCGCTGCCTCTTCTGCAGCTTGCAGAGTCCTGTAACGATAATATTAATATATCTGCATTTACAATTACAAAAGTTCAACAGTTTTTGTTATTGTTATTGGTAAAAAATAGGGGGCGAGTGAGATAGGATTCAGATTATGAGTTATTGTTGTTATAATTTGTTAAAATAAAGCGAGGGTTTTTTGATATATATGCACAGGGAAAAGGCGATCCCGTGTTTGCAGTGAGAGAAAGCAATGCAGTGAGTGCGCTCTTAAGATAAAAAAAGGTCCCGTCTTTTCTCTCTCGTTCTCCCTCTCTATCTGTGCTTATGTGAGTGGGTCCTTTTCAAGTACACTCGCATTGTATCTAGAAATTTGCTGCAACTGAAGGATTTTTTCTGTTTTTTGTGATTTTGGTTGTTTAGGGTTCGAGCATGATGTGCGGATTAATCGATTTGAATACTGTGAGCACCGAGGATGAAACGGCGTCGCTTTCCGGTTCTCCTTCATCGTCGGCAGCCTCAGCGAACTCGGAATTGGTCAAAACGCCGTCGTCGGCTGTGTGTATGGAGCTGTGGCACGCCTGTGCGGGGCCGTTGATTTCGTTGCCTAAGAAAGGAAGCGCCGTCGTGTACTTTCCTCAGGGACACGTGGAACACCTCCCGGAGCACCCGGCCGTAACTTATGATCTACCTCCTCACGTATTTTGTCGCGTCATTGATGTCAAACTCCATGTAAGAGTTTCCTTTTCTTTTTCCCACTGAATTATTGTTACTCCATTTCAAGATTTTTGTTATTTTTTTTTTGCTGAAGCTTGGTTTTTTACTGTTAGGCGGATGCAACTAATGATGAGGTTTATGCTCTAGTTTCCCTCGTTCCAGACCAACGTGTAAGAGTGTTATTCCAGCTTTACATTGTTCGTTTAGTTGCAGTCGGCTGCAATTCTTCTTATATTTTCGTGTTTATGAGAAAATTTGGAAAATTAATATATTTCGGGGGTGATTCCTTGAATGATCTGAATGAATATCTCCTTTTTAGCAAAAAATTTTTTATGCCAAAAGGGTACGAAGAGCGAAATTTTCTCCACTCTCCCTTTTGAGACCTCTAAGCAATATTTTTCCTTAATAAGGCAATACTTTAGGTCTGGAGATATTTTGGGATCAATGTCTTTACTCATCTTAGAGACATTCTTCTTAGCATCAATGTCTTTACTGATCTTTGAGACATTCTTCTTAGCCTTACTTCTATCTTTGAAATATGTCAAAATGTAGCAGTTTATATTTCTTGAAAATGAAATTTATTATTGTATTTGCTAGCATGAAGAAGTTACTACTGCTTATCTGGGTAAAAGGTCTTTTTGACTCAAATAAATAAAAGATGCCATTTTCCCTTTTAAAGAACCAAAGATTCAAATTTTTGAACTGTTAGTTGGTGAGACGCCTTTCTCTATTTTGTAGACATCACTACGACAGTTTATCTATATTGTGATGATCTATGAGCTTCATATCAAATAAATTCATTTTCGGCAGATAGAACAAAAATGGAGGGATGGGAGTTTTGAAGCAGAAGCTGAAGATGAAGATGTAGAAGATGTAGGCAAGTCTATGACACCTCATATGTTCTGTAAAACTCTCACGGCTTCTGATACTAGCACTCATGGTGGCTTCTCTGTACCCCGTCGAGCCGCAGAGGACTGCTTTCCTCCTCTGGTGACTAAATTCATCAAAACATCATCCATTTTCTCTTAATTTCATTGCCTGTGATTTGTATCACTTTGTATCCATTCTCTTTTGATCTAGGACTATAAACAGCAGAGACCTTCACAAGAGCTTGTAGCTAAGGATTTGCACAGTATTGAGTGGAAATTTCGGCATATTTATAGGGGTAGGACTTCAACTTTTGTGATGTTCTTTATTTACATGGTTTCTGAACATTGTTTTGTCGTCTCAGATCTACAACTTAATTAAAGTAACTAAATACGAAGTGTTTTTCTGGAGCAGGTCAGCCTCGCAGACATTTGCTGACTACTGGTTGGAGTGCATTTGTCAACAAAAAGAAGCTAACGTCGGGGGATGCTGTGCTTTTTTTAAGGTTTGAATTCATATAAGTTGATAGTTGTTTTAACTCTATCCAGAATATTGTCTCATCATCTATTCTTTTGCAGAGGCGGTGATGGAGAACTAAGGCTTGGAATTCGTAGAGCTGCTCAGATTAAAAGTGGTGCCACCATTCTTGCACCCAATAGCCAACAATTCAATGCTAGCAGCATTGCTGCGGTGGTGAACTCCATATCCATGCAAAGCACTTTCAACATTTGCTATAATCCGAGGTACTTTAATCGAATGCTGGTAGTTCTTGAACTACAAAATAAATTTGGTGACAAATTGTAATGTACAGTTATGGTCAAACAAGGTTTTTTGAACAATCCTTGACGATGTTGGATCCTTGTCAGGATGGTAACACGTCTCTATTGGTTCTCGCGTATCCATGTTTACTTATTATATCTCTGGAGCCGTTTCATGACAACGCCTGACCTTACTGTTAAGACTTCTTTTATGGTTGGTAACTCTGTATTTGAAACATGTTTTCTTTGCAGGGGTCGTCCATGCGAGATCATTGTACCTTATCAGAAGTTCTCCAAGAGCCTAACACATTCCTTTTCATCTGGAATGAGGTTTAAATTTCGGTTTGAAACAGAAGATTCTTCTCAGAGAAGGTTCGTTTTCAACAATGTCTCTGGACTTCGTGACAATGCAGTTTTATCGAATTAATCATATTTTTGCTGTTGCAGTGGGCTCATTTTTGGGGTCAGTGATGTGGATCCAGTAAGATGGCCTGGTTCAAAGTGGAAGTGCTTATTGGTACGTGCTGATTTGTTATAATAATTATTTAGCTTCTAAGATTTCCCTTTTTAGTGTGGTGAAAGCATTTTGCCGGGAGATTTTCACAAATGGGTTTGCACAAATTTTTTCTAGCAACAACAGGGTCGTCTGGTTCTATTCAACATAACTAGAGCAGTCTATTTTTGCGTAAACCCATTTTTGCAATTGACCCTTGGTTTACCGCCTGTCTGAGATTTTTGTTTATATTTTGCAGGTGAGATGGGATGATATGGAGGTTAATCGTCTTTGCCGAGTTTCGCCTTGGGAGATTGAGCCATCCGGTCTGGTGTCTGGACCCAATAGCCTTGTGTTACCGGGCGCCAAGAGAAGCAGGGTCAGCTTTCCAGCTACAAAAGCAGATTTTCCAGCTCCCAGAGGTCGCATTCCTGCAACATAAACTAAATTTATTCCCGAAGTCATATTCGAAGTGGTTGTCTTTAATGTTTATCGGTCATATGTCTGTACTTGGTGACAGATGAGAATGGAATGTCGGACTTCGGGGAGCCTCTAAGGATCCACAAGGTCTTGCAAGGTCAAGAAGTAATCAGGTTTCGTCCTTCATACACTGCTCTTGACGCCCCTATTAGGCTTCCTTCAGACACAAGGTGCCTTCCCGGTCTCATTGAATCAAGAATTCACGCAGAAGGAAACAGCATCATGCCACATCATATGGATGCCGGTAATTCCTTTGAGGGCACTACTTTGTTGAACAAACCCTTTCAATTCCATAAGGTCTTGCAAGGTCAAGAAACTGTGTCGATCCAGCCATTTGGAACGCGCTCGGAAGCCTGTCAAGTTTATGAAAATAATGCTACTCATATATTAAATGGAGTTCAGGTGCCGAATCGTGGAAATTGTTGGTCCAGTCTTTCCCATGTTTATAACACTGAAACACAGTTTTCACCTTTGCTCGTTCCAGGACCATCTCCTTCTCCTGTTCTAATGTTGAAGCAATCAAATTCACCACCATCTCAATTTATGTCGTCGTTACATGGCACTCGGAAGAAGATTGAAACCAGCAATATTGGAGATTCTTTCCGTGCCTCTCTAAGAATCCCAAGTAAGTTCCCATCTTTTGAAAGTACTGATGATTTGGCTCCGCCTGCAATCAGATCATCAGAGCCCTCTGAAGAGCATATGCAAATGAGGCCTTCACAGCTCTACAGAGACAATCAGAACTTTGTTTCAATGTGCAAAAAAAGTTGCAGGCTCTTCGGTTTTCCCCTTACCGAGGGAAAAGTTGCAACAAGTAAATGTGACAATCCAGCTGCACCAGCTTGTAACGAAGAACGTCTTTGTTAGAGTACTCCTTTTACAACCATCGAATCAGTCGGGCTGTTTTACTTGTAAAACCCTGAATGATGGCATATATTTGCTACAATCTCAGATGGACCATCAAGACAGAGGAGGTAGCTACAGTTTGTCTCCAAGTACTCCCAGGTCCTGAGCTGTGTCATTTTCCCAACATGAGTGCCCCAAGTGACTCAGCGAGGAAGTGTTTCCGAATTGTGTTTGAAAAATTTGATCGGGTGGATGCTGTGTTGCTTTGTTTTCTATTCTTGTGTGCATGCTGGTGCATTTGATGGAACATAACCATTGTCTTGAGATTTTCACGCCATTGAAAGATACCAGGTTCTTAAAACCTGGAAAATCTGGCAATGGATCAGGTATCTTAAATAATAAATTGCGATGCCTTTTTTTTCAACGTGAAGCTTCAAACAATAAATATCTTAAATGGTTTTGAATCAATTTTTTTTTATATTTTTTCCCACAAAAGGTTAGGCATAAAGAAACATGATCGAGAGAAAGTAGAATGGAGAATAAATCTGATTTTATAGAAAATTTAGTATTAAAAAATCATTAGAAATCAACCGTGATTCTTTTTACTGTCGTACGTGGTTTCAACATAGTTTACGAAGGCAAAGGCATAAAAATTAATTTAGACGACTGCCATGCGGTTTTCAATGTGAGACAACGATACACTGTGGTAATTATTAATTAATGGTTCCTTGGAAACTAAGACGAGTCTAAACCTAGGAAGTAGGCCAGAATTTGTTTTTGAGAAAGAAAACAATCACCATTTGCACATTTTGTACTGTAATAAATAAGTATATAAAACATTTTTTAATATGGATTCTGAGCTATTAAATAAATAAATAAATTAGAATTTAATTTTCAGCATGGCGCGCGTTTGGATTTTTAAATAAAAGGAAAAAAAGTCAAATTTTACGAATGTGTTGTTTGTAATGTGAACCAAGCTTATTTAATGCCCCCAGGAAATTGATCATTCCCATCCATTTTTTAGAAACGACGTACACGTATCATTGTTTTTTTCTTTCTTCTACGCCAATTTCCAATTTATTTTTATAGACTTTTGTTCATAGCTCCTCTGTTGAATTATAACAAGTCATTTCCCAACTCAAAAAAGAAAAAAGAAAAAAAAAACACTTTTTACTAATTTATATTATGCAATCAAAATCGACTGATTTATTGGATTAATATAAATAATTAAGAGTAATAATAATTAAATTGAATTTTTTGAGCCCTTCGGTTAATAGAATATATAGATTCGCGGGCCTGTCCTTTTTGCTTCTGTCCTCGATGACGCATATCCAAGTCAAACACTTTTATCTTCTGACTAATTTAATTTCATACCACACAACACATTCTGCTGTTGCAACCGAGACAAATCCCAACTTTTTCTCGTTTCTCTCACAGTTTATGCATTGAAACTCACAAGCTGAATAAATTCGCCACCCCGAGGATATATTTAGTGATCGGCTGAAGATTCGCGGCGGAGAATGGCCGGAGAAAGCGGCGACGAAATTGCGACACTTGAAACCACGCCAACATGGGCGGTGGCTACCGTTTGTTTTGTTTTGATTGCTGTTTCCCTACTCATCGAGCATGTTCTTCATCTCTTAGCTCAGGTGAAAAACGTACAGATAAAAGAATTTTTGGAAATTAATTCGACATGAAATGGTAGAAAAAGTGCCCGTCAATGTTCAGTTCTCTTCATGTATGTTCATATATGTGTGTTTGTGTATGTATGCATGACGCCGAATCTATTTACAATGTGACGTACACTTTTGTAGCGTGACTTCGCAAACCTTTTCTACAATAACGCAAGTGTTTTTTGGGTGCAGTACTTGAATAGGAAGAGAAGAAAATCGCTGCTTCAGGCTCTTAACGAAGTCAAATCAGGTGAGGTTTTTATGTACATGTACTTGTGCTGGCTTTATTCAGAGTTTTGAGCTATAAATTTGTGTTTGATTAACAGACTTGATGCTTTTGGGGTTTATTTCTCTGTTGCTGACTGTATTGGAAAGGCCAATTGCAAGTATATGCATCCCAGAGAGTATCGCAGAGTCTTTTCTTCCCTGCGAAAACCTCACAAGTGATGAACAAGAGGAATCCAAATGTCAAGAACAGGTGATCGAACATACATAGATCTTGTGTTTCACCAGAAAACACACAGTGAAATTTCGAAGTTTTTGTTTCTCATGTTCTAAGTTAAATTTCATCAATGATCCATACTTATTTTTCCTTAAAAAAATGGCGGTAACAGGGGAAGGCGTCTTTATTATCAAGAGTTGGTGTCCAGCAGCTTCAAATGTTGATATTTTTCGTGGCTTTCTTCCACGTCTTGTCAAGTTTTCTTGCGTTCAGTCTTGGGACCGCAAAGGTTAATGAATGCTTTCTTTTCGACGAAAAAATGTACCTACGTTCATATGCATATTATATATACATCTCGCCTTCCACAAAATTTTCTCAGTACTTCGTGTTCCTTTCTGATTGCACCTTGGGCTGTAGATTTCGCATATTTATCGATATTTCACACCATTGAAGAATCATATGCTCGTAGAAAAAGCTTCCTAAAGTTTTAAATGAGGGGTCTTGTTGCACTCATACACGAAACTGTTTTTTGTTATTGAACTTTCAGATGAAGAGATGGGAACGCTGGGAAGCAGAAACTAGAACACTGGAATATCAATTTTCAAATGGTAATTTTTTATTTCGTTAACTCTTGGGAGAATTAGTCATGCAATATTTCATGTTCATCATTCTTGCTCCCATTTTCAAATTGGTTCTTAGACCAATCAAAGAATCTAGAAACTTGCTCCCATTCACACCTCATATTATAAGCCACTTTAGCTCAACACCAGGCACAAGATAATATATTTGAAGGGTGGATCGACCTAGAGTGACCAAACTCCCTGAGTTCTTAGTCAAATGGCCTACCTCATCCAATTAGAACACTTTACACCACCCGAAGCAAGCACGCAAAATTGAAGCACACAAGCTCGCTCTTGGTTCTTCCCATCTTTTGACTCTTCAGCAGTTCTCTGTGCATCACGCATATTCTACTTTTAGTATTACTTAACATACTATGTGTAAGAAGATTCCAGCTTTCAGTTGTACCACAGGCGTATCTGGAATTTATGAATACACAGATTGGAAACCTGTTTTTCAAGTTATAATTAACTCATGATATTTCTGTAATACTTAAATATCAGAAGCATCTATTTGCCATGCACCACATTTCTGTCTTTCATGTTATATATCATGACAAGTGAGAATTAAGGCATTAGTTTCACAGTGGTTGATTTAATTATCATCTAGATCCACGAAGATTTGAGTTCATTCATCAAACATCATTTGGAAGACGGCACCTTAAATTTTGGAGTGGACACCGATTCCTCCGTTTGCTGGTAGGTACTTAAAAATTTCACAAATTCTTGGTATGTTGCAAGAGCTGGAAACAGATGATTGCCACATTTTGTCAGGCTTGTTTTCTTCGTCAATTCTACGGATCTGTCTACAAAGTAGATTATTTCACTCTTCGACATGGGTTCATCACGGTAAACTTTTTGTTCACGTGTTACACGATTCGTGAAACATTTACCAATTAAATTCAAGTTTAATCCTTGTTTCGGCGCATTTTTCTGCCTCAGGCTCATTTTTCTGAAGGAACTACCTTTGACTTTCAAAAGTGTATCAAAAGAGCATTGGATAAAGATTTCAGAGTGGTGGTAGGCATGCGGTAATCAATAGTGATTTTTCATTTGTTCCTTGGTTTTTTTTACTAATGATAAGTTCTGGATGACAAGAATAATAATTTATTTTCTACTCTTTGCAGGCTTTGGATATGGGTTTTCTCCGTACTTTTCATATTTTTAAATGCAAATGGTATTCCTCGTACCTTTTTCATCGTATGTAGTATGTACTTCGTGTACAAATTCTAGGCCTACAGATCTTATGCTGACCAGAAATAATTTGGCATCGTCCACGCAGTATTCCATAACTATTTTTGGCTCCCCTTCATTCCATTAGTGGTAAGACTAGGCAAATCCATAATCATACGCCATTACAATTTTTTTAAAATAGAATCGTCAACATATAGTAATGAAATATTGTCTTATCAGATGTTACTAGTGGTTGGAACAAAGCTACAGGGTATCATAACTAAAATGTGCTTGGATAGGAACGACATATCTCATATTGTCGCAGGAGCTCTGCTTGTTAGGCCAAGCGACCACCTCTTCTGGTTTGATCGACCAAAATTTGTTCTCCACCTTGTGCATTTTATTGCATTTCAGGTACTGTGTTAGACTACTTTTATATGATCAGATTGGCTGATTCCATTTAGCTTCAAGGATTCGGTGCTGCTTCTCAAATCCATTTTTTGATTTCTTTTTTTGTTAATCTGTCATTGCAGAACTCTTTTCAAGTTGCATTCTTCACATGGTCTTGGGTAAGCATAACTGTTCGAACATGTTGATTATTCAAGTATCTCACAACCTATAACTTATTCGATTTCTTAACAGTACAAATTTGGACTGAGAACTTGCTTCCACCGAAAAACTGAAGATATAGTCATAAAACTTGCCATGGGTATGGTGATTCCTATCCTTACTGGCTACGTGACCCTTCCTCTATATGCTCTGGTCACCCAGGTATAAATTAAATAGACTACAGATTCTACAATCGCAGATACTAAAAAAACAGCGTAGGATTCAGTAATCTATATAGAAAATTTGAAATATTTAGAAGATTATGACAAGGTACTTGATTCAAATGCAACTTTGTAATCGTTAGATGGGTACAACCATGGGAAACTCTGTGTTCCCTGAAGAAGTGGCCGGTGGCCTAAAAAGATGGCACGCAAAAGCTAAGAGAAATCTGGCTCGAAGACATAACTACAACTATTTATGGAGACCTTCATTAGAAGGTTCATTGGACGCATCGTTACATTCGTCGCCTTTATTTGCGACACTTGATGCTTCAGTGTCTTTAGACATAGGTCATGCTAGTGATAATGATGATAGTGTTGGACTAAAAGAAAATGTAGAAAAGGGAGAAAATGTAGACAGGATAGAGCAGCTGGAGGAGCATCGGAAATCAGAGTCGTTTGAAGTTTTTCAATTGAGCAAATGAACTGTAGTGTAAATTTTAAGATTCATAGGATGTAAATATGTTCCAATCGGACAGTGATAGTGGAGACACAGAAAAATTACTGCTTATGATTAAATATTGTTTGTTGATTTATGAATCTGACAAAATGACCTTAGGAAACACAACTCACCAATACATTGTTCGGCTGGCTGCAAATTGTCAAGCTTCCCTTCTACTGTGTTGGACTTTAATAATTTGTAAAACTTAAAGGAAATGTTAAATAAAACAATAACGCATTGTTATTTAAATATTGTTTATTTTTCGTACCAAATAATGCCTAATATATTAAAATTGAAAACATACGTATCAACTATAATATGTAGAGAATTAAATTGAGGACAAGTCGGTAAAATACTCTGGAAAAACCGATTTTATGAGTATGCTATCCTCTCTTAATTATGCAAGAAAAGGGAACAATGAGCCTGGTTCACTGTATTTGAATTACATTGATTATACCGAAATTTTTACACCAAGATAATAAAGCATGCATGTATAGTAGCAATATTCTCTTAAAAGAAAAAAGAAAAGTAGCGATCCAGTTTGACACTATAATCTTCAAGATTCAATCAAAACTACCATCGTGTCGTTGCATCCATCTGGTGAATATAATCGAGTGCAGGCGAGAACTAAATGTCACAATCCGCCAAATGCCATAAACTGGCCTCCCCCACCGCCAAGCAGAGCCGCATAATATTCCCTCTCCAAGTCATGCTTCGAGCTCCCAACCTCGTCATCACAGGAACTCGAAACCGAAGAATTGAATCCATTGAACAATTCTTGAATCCTACACACCTCTCCTCTGAGCCTCTCCACTTCTCCCTTCAAGCTTGCGTTTTCGGCCAACACATCCTCCAGGTGTTGCTGCAACGCCCGGTGATCCGTCTCCAGGCTTTGATTCTTCTCCCGAGCCCGCTTGTTTTGGTACCAAATGGAAACCTGTCTAGGGGGGACGCCAAGTTCTAACGCGAGCTGGAGCTTTAGATCCGGCTCGAGCTTGTTGTTGAAACTGAAATTGGTTTCTAGTATCCTCACTTGCTCTTGATTCAGTCTTTTCTTGTTTTTGATCAATGGATATTTTTGGGTTTGAGAATATTGAGATCGCTCCATTGCATATATTTAATTATGTTATAATATAATTGTGTGCAATATGGAATTGGAATGCATGGATTATTAAATATGGGAATTTATATAGAAATTTGGGCTGCAAAGTTGATGACGTTCAACTTGCGAAGAAACTGGTATCCTATGTGAAGGTCATACTTCTTGCTAATTACAACGTCAAATAAAAACAGTATTTATTGATCTATGAAAATGACATAGCTTCATCAATTTTTAGACGCGGGTACCTATTTACACAAGTAATATAATATATGAAATTTGCATTTACCGATAAAAAAAATAATTTATGATTTAAAGTAAATTTTAGATGATTTAATTATGACACATATTTATTGTATCGAATAAATATTTATCCTGTATTAATAAGTTTTTGTCATAATTATATATTTGTGAGAAACATCAATTTAATAATTCTACGTATAATTCAATATATTTCTATTATCACCAGATTGGAACCTTGACATATACCATAACGAAGAGATGATTATGATACTTCAACCACAAATATGTGATGCAACCATAATCTTTGATAAAAACATCTGCATGATTCAATGTAAAGTTCACCATTGAGTTCGTACATTGATATACTAAGTGGCGGAGTCACATGGATACACACACGGGTGGCTTAATGTTTTTTTTAAAAAAATTATATGTAAATTTTGGATTAATATGATATTAGCCGTGTAGATTAATTTAAAATTTTAAAAGATTCTAGATTTTAAAATTTTAATTTGGATGGAGCCATATTTCTGTCTCCGATATACTTCTTAATTAATTATCTGTCGACCGTTTCCTATATAAGAATTTTTTTAAAATAAAAAAACTATGGAATTCATTATTTTTTTTTTTCAATCTGGTTATGCAGTGGCGGAGCCACATAAACCGGGTGGCCAATTTTTTTTTTTTTTACAAAAATTCATATGTAAATTTTGTATAATTTTGAAATAATATGACATAAACCTGAGTAGATCAATTTAAAATATTAAAAGATTTTAGAGTTTAAAATTTTAGTTCGGGCAGAGCCATGTTTCTGACTCCACCCCTGGTTAAATACATCTGAAAAAACTGGAAAAAAAAAAAAAAACTAAAATATTGGGCATTCTGGTCAGATGTACGAACGGTGCAAAAATGTCAGCAGATAATTAAAACACAAGGAAATTAAATACAGTTGATGAACAACTAGAAATGTCAACTGCAGCCGACAATAAATAGCAAGACGACTCTAGATATTTCAATCTATTGAATATGATAGAACTTCAAGATTCAAATTAAATCAATTAAGAGCTAGCGGACGAAAGATTCCTGATCAATTCATCCAAATCTTAAAAAAGGGTTCGAAAATCAAAGTTGATATCTTTAATTATATATTAGCGGATCATGATACACTCGATGTATTTATTTCATATAAAAATTAGAGAATAAATTATTTTTAAGTTTAAAAATAAAAATTATGAATTTTCTAAATTAGAATGGAAGGAAGAACAATAAAATGTAAAAAATAATGATATATATGTTGAATAATTAGATAGTGTTTTCGGAATATGAATAATTTTTTTTATCACCGTACCAAAATAGATAGTAAAAGAGTTGATATCGACCCCTAGCTTAGGTTGCTCAATTTTCAAACGTCCCAGTCCACCAAATTTTTGTCTCCATCAAGAATCAAGGGAGGATAAGCTAGCGCACATGAAAAAAAACCCAAACAATAAATGTTATAATTTTATTTATAAATAAAAAGTTTTTCTTTTTCTAAAGTATATGAAAGTTGTCTTAATTAACAAAATCAATCAGATGATATTGAGGGGAGAGAGTGTTTCACTTGATTTGCCATTAGAGTTGCATTCTCTTTTGTGTATTGTGTGGGTGTGCGCGCATGACGACACTGCATTTACCAAGCATGACATCTTGTATGATTCTCCAATATAGACTATAATTTATGATCTCATCAATATTATATATGCTACTAACTTTGAATAGTTTAAAATCTTTGAATTTATTTTTAATTATAAGAATGCAATATAGGTTCGATCTGTTAAATCTTGTTTCAAGCTCTTGATTGCAGCCGCGAGTTTCTGTTGTTAACCTCCTTTTTCAGTTCCTTTTAGGTTGGTTTGGCTCCCTACTTTTTGAGCTGGGCCAATATGGTGTTGGTGAGACGTAAGAAGTAATGTTTTTTGAAGCAAAAAAATTGAAATAGGTTGATATAAATACCAAGGCACAAGCTTTGACAAACACGCAAAAAGTTGCACATTGAGATCTAATTTAACGACTGAATTCACGAGAAATGATTATAAAATATGGGCCACTGAATTGAAGCCCATATTTAATCGGGCTAAAAATAGAGGGTCTACCCTGGGCCGAATAATTATGCTCTATTTAAAACCTGAACGTAAAACCACCAAAAAAAATAAATAAATATGTAAATCACAGTTGTATATTATTTTTATAAATTACAAAACTACAATGAAATGCATTTTAATCGAAATAACTATTTTAAAAACTGTAACACATCGAGTTTTCACGAAGTGAATATAGGAACCATAACACATCGAATTGGGGGAAGAAATTTTTTTTAAAAAAAAAATCTAAATTTCAGTATATCTAAGTACATGTCCAATTAACTTGTTTCATAATCGACTATACACTTAGATTTTATCACTTCATCTGCATCCGAACACCATCTTGACGAGCATAATGTTGTTTGATGCTTGATCAATTCCGTAGTTGGGTACTAAATATACTCCATAATCGATATTACATGTAATTTACAATCGACATTACAAGAATGTTGTTGATCGACACCCTATAATTATTATGAAAACATGTCAACCTAGTTTATCTGGTTGATTGGGGATTCGGTGTAGTGCTTGTATTATTAACTGTGCGACCTTCTCAAATGCACGTGAATGCAATATACGCAACAATCCCTTAGTTATTCTTCAGTGAAATCTTTTTCTAACTGAAAAACCAAAATGAGAGGCATATCTCTTGTGCAATACAAATAAGTCATTTTTTATTTTTATATATAATTATCCTAGGATTGAGCTCAATCTCATTCTCACTGTCTTCTACAAACAAAGATACCAAGCAGAGAGAGGAATGAATTCACGGGTGTCTGCTTGCGAAGAGGAGTAGAAAAATAAATTAGAAAAATTAGTTAAACTATCACCAGAAATCGATTACAATTCAACTGGCGAGATTTTGAGAAAAAAGAATTGTAGGCTCATGTCTAAAGTTAAACCTTCATTGTACAGTTATATTTTTCAAAAATAAAACAACCGAAGCATGTTCCCTCTTGTGATTTCAAGGAGTGGTTTTAAAACAAGTTTTGGAGATTGATATCTATATAGATTATAGTATATTGTAATTTATAACAATTTTTGGTGTAATTTTTTATAAGCAAAAAAATCTCTAATCTTTATTAAAATTTTTCTTTTATCATGTAACTCATAACATAAAAATATTTATAAAATTTTTCCGTTTTAATGCAATTTTAATACGTCACACAAATATTGTCGACAAATTTATATTAAATATACATACATCACATTACAAGAAAAACTATACATAAAAACTCAATCCATTATTCTATGCACAATTTCCAGAAGTTTTTCCGATGCGCTATGTAGCGCCACCTATGGTTTCATTACATGTATAGATTATTATTAATATAATCTTCCGAATTTTTTGTTTGTATCAATAAAAGAATATTATAATTTATGTCAAAATTATTATTTTTATTGTAATTTAAAAATTAATTTAATCATCTATAACATATATCAAAATTATTATTATTTATTATAAATATAAAATTGATTGACTGTATGCAAGAGATATAAACAATATTTGTATTGTATGACTATAATGCCCTTATACGATTCAATTCTTGTTACATAGATGGTAATTTCACCCATCATCGCGTCCGAAAAGCCCCTGCGCTCCACTGTCTCAAAACCTTTTCCTTTCTTTCCCCCATCTACTCTCCCTCTTTTGAACATTTTCTCCAAAGAAATTTTATACTGACCGGGGCTGGGATCATGAAAAGGCTTTTCCAAAGAGGCTCAGCCGGAGAATCTCCCCAGACGGCGCCTCCGATTACTCCACTGCTGACGCCGCCCACCAATTATGCCGCCGGACCTGCGAGGCCGATCCGGCTTGTGTACTCCGACGAAAAGGGGAAGTTTCATATGGATCCCGAGGCGCTTGCTCTTCTTCAACTGGTGAAGGAGCCCGTCGGCGTGGTTTCTGTATGCGGTCGTGCTCGACAGGGAAAGAGTTTTATACTAAATCAGGTAAATGTGGGACATATGTTTTGAAAACTTTTGTTCTCTAGTCTTTTTTCTTTACTTAGGGTTTGTGTTATGCTTTGTTGAAGTTGTAAAATTGGCTGAGGGATTAAGCGTTTTGGATTTACCTGTATCATAAGTGCCATTAGATTGATTGTGTTTTCTTGCGAATTAGGGTTTTGTTTCGTTTTTTCCCTTTCTTTTGAATTTCTGACTGAAATTAGGATTCCATGTATGATGCTTGTGGGTGGTAGTTTAATTTTTTATTTGGGAGGCTTTCTCAAGTACAAGATAGTGGATTAAGGAGTTGATAAGTGAAGTGAAATTGGGTTCAAGAAAATACCAAGAACTCAGGACTTCGATTTATGTGAGCTCTTCACGGTATAAAGTAGACTTAGCTGCAAATGCATGATTCTTTATTAATATTTTTTTAAAAAGAAGATTCTACAGTACATCTTGGTTCTTAGTTGTCATTGGTGGTGATAAAGAATGTTACTTTTAATTTCTCTTAGGATTTTAGTCACCTCTCTTGTATCAAATTATGGATTACTTGGCAATTATTGCATTGTCAGAACTCGAGTTTAACATGATAGAATGACAATTTCGTCACATCATTTTTAGTGTCAAAGGACGTGTAAGAACTTTTTAAAGTTGACTCCAAATTTTAGTTAAAAAATAAAAATCTGGCACCTCTAAATTCGTTTTGGCACTCCAATTTATTGTTTTTAGATTTAGATGTTAAAAGTGGAGTGACTCAGGGACGATATATGGAACTTATACTTAACCATCTATGTAACTAGCGATATTGTTTTTTAGATTGCCAATAATAAATCCATATATATCTAGATGTTATGTGTTTTCGTTATAATGTGTGTAGGGTGAAAGAAAAGTACAAAATGGTTTGGAATCCAAAACTGGCGCCGTTTTAAAAGCCACATTATTTATTTGGACTGAAGTAGTACTGTTTTGAAAACCACATTGTTATTTAGCTGCCATTTGAGTTTATTGTTTTAGCTTCTTGGGAGGAGCAGTGGGTTTCAAGTAGCATCAACGCATCGCCCTTGTACTAAAGGTCTTTGGTTGTGGAGCACCCCACTAAGGAGAACTGCACTTGATGGAACAGAATACAATCTCTTACTCTTGGACACAGAAGGAATTGATGCATATGACCAAACGGTTAGATTCACTTTTTGAGGCCATTTATTCTTTTCAAATGAATCATGTATTCTCACTATTGTTTTCTTTCTGCATTTTTTTTATTTATAACTGCTCGCAGCATGTCATTTCAGCAATCCTAATGGTTCAACATATTCAACCGCATGTCATCTCTGATATTAGTTTTTAAACTCTTAACATGGTTTCATCGAACCATTTTGAATTTATTGATGACGTTTTCTTTTTTAACAGGGAACATATAGCACACAGATATTTTCGTTGGCTGTCCTATTATCAAGCATGTTCATTTACAACCAGGTGGGAGAAGTGTCACACTATATGTCAATGTTTAGACATATACTACAAATTTTATGTTTATCTTGTTGGTTCTTGAACCTTTTTTTATTGTTAGTCAGGTTTTGTTTAAGTTCTTGATGGCAGTTTTTAAGTTATTTTACTATTGTTGAGTCCTTTAATGATTCGGGAAATTGCTGACTGTATGATTGTTTGATTTAGATGGGTGGTATTGATGAAGCTGCTCTTGATCGCCTGTCACTTGTGACTGAAATGACCAAGCATATTCGTGTCAGAGCTTCCGGGGGAAGGACCACAACCTCGGAGCTAGGGCAATTCTCTCCGATATTTGTCTGGCTTCTTAGGGTAATTATAGATATAGATCCCAATATCTGTTGTTATATTCTTGATAGTTGACATTCTTCTCATTGCCGTGAGTGGAAAGCCAAAACACTGGCTTACGTTTTCTTTTTTTGTCGGAATTTTCACTTGCAGGATTTTTATTTAGACTTGGTGGAGGACAATCGTAAAATTACCCCACGTGACTATCTAGAGCTTGCTCTAAGACCAGTTGAGGGTGGTGGAAGAGATGTAACTGCCAAAAATGAGGTTACTTTTCTTTTCCTGTTTATTCACAGATGCTCACTTATGGTTTGTGTCATAGTAATACTCAGTATTTTCCATATGATTAGTATACTCCCTGTAATATTGTTTTGTGGTTGAATCTTAACTATTATCAAATACTTATGCCTAAGATTTCTGTTGGACCTAGAAATGATACATTGAAATGCCCATTTCTGACACTGATGACTAGATACGAGAATCCATTCGAGCACTTTTTCCGGATAGAGAATGCTTCACACTTGTACGACCTTTGAGCAATGAGAACGATCTTCAGAGACTTGACCAAATTGCAGTAAGTGGCTGATTGCTAGTGTTTTGCTGCTTTTTGCATGCTTCTTCCTATTTATGCTAATTTTTTCCTCGTTTGCAGTTGGACAAATTGAGACCAGAATTTAGGTCTGGCTTAGATGCTTTGACTAGATTTGTTTTTGAAAGGACGAGGCCCAAGCAAGTTGGGGCAATGGTGATGACAGGGCCCATTTTTGCTCGTATTATTCAGTCATTTCTAGATGCTCTTAATAATGGTGCTGTGCCTACTATAACCTCTTCTTGGCAGGTCGGTTTGATTTTTTGCATGCAGTTCTCTTTATTGAAGGAACAAATGAGCTTTTTTATGAACACAATTGTTCTCATGTACGTTATCAAAGTGTTTGAAAGAACTAATTCAGAACTACAAGTTAATTTGTTTACTTATTGTGAGGAAAACTGGTTGAGTATTCTGTCAGTATTATTTAAACGCATCTTGAGTGAGCTATATTTCTACTTTCCACGGTCATCCTTTTTCCTTGTTACATTGCTGTTTTACTTCCTCTTGGCTTAGTCTTGTCCCAAGGAT
Source organism: Primulina tabacum (assembly GCF_025594145.1). Lineage (NCBI taxonomy): Eukaryota > Viridiplantae > Streptophyta > Magnoliopsida > Lamiales > Gesneriaceae > Primulina > Primulina tabacum. The sequence goes on along the minus strand of NC_134564.1, from coordinate 37,238,665 downwards.
TGGTAAATATATTTTTCTCTTACTCCACATAGCATTTATATCAAAGCCATACATGCATCTGTCCCGGTTAGAGTCTTTACTTCTGTTTTGAATATTTGTTGATTATTTATGTCAGAGTGTTGAGGAAGCTGAATGTCAGAGAGCTTACGAATTGGCTACTGAGATCTATATGTCTGCTTTTGACCGTGCCAAGCCTCCGGAGGAAGTGAGTTTTGCTTTTATTTAAAGGTTGAACATCTGCGTGTTTGCTTATTAATAGGGTTTTGTAGGTTGCATTGAGGGAAGCACATGAAGATGCAGTTCAGAAGTCCGTGGCTACATTCAATTCCACGGCTGTTGGGGCTGGTTTAATACGACAAAAGTATGAAAACCGCCTTCAGAGTTTTTTGAAGAAGGCATTCGAGGTAATTATCTTTATATATTTTCTTATTCATTTGAATTGGCTATTGCTAAGGGTTCAAATTATCCTTACCAAATCCTATACCTGCCTTTGAGCTTGGGCCTTGTGAATGTTGACCAACCCAAGCCTGGCTTTTATTTGAGCTCGATAACTTCATATTTGAAGTTTAAACACAAGTTCACTTGTTATGGAACCACGGATCTTAGTTTAGTGCTTGAGTTTGAGCTCTTGTAGCTTGAATTTTGAATGTTTTGATTACTGCTGCAATCACAATTAAACAAAACCGAATCAAAAGAATCGGTTCATAAATCCGGTCAAAAGAATTTTTTTGTATCAGTAGAGTATATTATCTCTCACTCAGTACATAAATAATCACTATAGAGCTCAAACGCAGTACGGTGATAACTAATGGGAACTGACATTGTAGTGTGTATATACAACAAGAAACTGATGAATTGAATCTGAGTCCGAGACTCAATTTTTGGGAAAAAACTCAAAAAAGTGAATAGAGAATACACTCCTATGGTTTTACGTGGAGAATAATTTAATGTGAATGATTTTGTAAGGATGCAGTAGCCAGAAAATAAATCTAAATTTTGGCTCAAAAAAATTGCGGAAGGCTTACTCTTCTTAACTTGAGGTTGGGTTTGGATGTTATTTGACTTTGATCAATGTAAATTCTGGAACATATCTTGTTAATCAAGAATTGTGTGATTAAGGATTTCAGGATTTTGTTATTTAGGAAGATAACCATGTTTGCAGTTAGGTGATGTTTTTTCTTGCGCATTTTTAGATCTTGATTCATCTGCTCGTTTTTGCAGGATATTAAAAAGGATGCTTTTAGGGAGGCCTATCATCAATGCACAAACGCAGTAGAGAATATGGAGAAGGAGCTGAGAATAGCTTGTCATTCTGCTGGTGCAAAAGTGGACACAGTTATGAAGGTATTATTGCTTCTGAAAACTGTCTTCTCCTTTCACATAATCGACTCCACGAGTATATGTTGAGCCCTCTGTATCTTTATGAGGAGGAATCACATTTTATTAGGGATGTAATCTGATGTTTAAATCTGTTGCGCTTGTTTGGATACAGTTGGATTGCATGAATTTGATATCTCCACCTTCCATTTTTAGCTAATTATTAATCAATACAATATATTTTAAGTTATCATAAAATGGAATAATTTGAATTTCATAACATAATTCTTTTCCTAAATCTAAATAACTCCATCCAAACACATCCTAAATGGTTTACATAATCCTCTTGCAGGTTCTTGATGGGCTTTTATCTAAGTACGAAAGTACATGTCATGGACCAGAGAAGTGGCGGAAAGCTGTCGTGTTTCTACAGCACAGGTTCGTGTCAGTTTTTCTGTTTACTTTGGTTATGCACCAAACCTCTGTCTGATGGCTTTGAATGTCCAGTTTGGAAGGTCCCATTATGGACTTAATCAGGAAGCAAATGGACCAGATTGGAACCGAGAAGAGTTCTCTTGCTCTGAAATGTCGGTCAATTGAAGACAAGATGGGCTTGCTTAACAAGCAACTGGAAGCAAGTGAGAAGTATAAGTCAGAATATTTGAAACGTTATGAAGATGCTATCAATGACAAGAAAAAGCTCACAGACGATTATATGAGCCGTATAACCAATTTGCAGAAGAAATGTAGTTCTCTGGAAGAGAAATCTTCCAACTTATCAAAAACCCTTGAGACTGAGCGGCGGGAGTTACAGGATTGGAAAAGGAAATATTATCTGGTTTTATCAAAGCAGAAAGCTGAGGAAGAGCAGGCAAGTGCAGAATTGGCCATGCTCAGATCCAGAAGTTCTGCCGCTGAAGCAAGACTAGCAGCATCTCAAGAGAAAGCCGAGTCAGCCATGGAAGAAGCAGAGGAATGGAAGCGTAAATACGATGTTGCAGTCAGAGAAGTGAAAACTGCTCTTGAGAAGGCAGCTTCTATCCAAGAGCGCACTAATCATCAAGCACAAGCCAAAGAAGCTGCTCTAAGGGCAGAATTCTCTCGTTCCCTGACAGTAAAGGTGGAAATCTCTCTCTCACACACACGCTAATGTATACACACAAAACTCATTCTTAGGGCCTTTCCACAATTATTATACTTACGTTTTTACTTCTGCTGAGTATCTGAAAATGATCTGTTATTTCATCTGCATGAACTGGCAGGAGGTTGAAATAAAGGAAAAGCAATCCAAATTTGAGCAAGCAGAACACCATTTAACTACCCTTAGTTTGGAGTTAAAGGTGAGCTTGGCACAAAAGTAATTATATTGTAGAGATGTCTACTGCTGTTTATAACTTATTTTACTGTATAATGCAGTACTTCGTTGTGAAAAAGCCCCTGTTGTGTTCTACACTGTCTTATTCTTTACATTATTTCCTGCGGCGGTTATTCCTAATGATTAAAATTGATACATTTTCAAACAGGTCGCATTCTGTGGGTGACTACTGAAATTTCAAACTACATGAAACTGACTGAATTTTTCAAAATCGAACTAATGACTGACTGAACTGATTTTTTGCCATTACTGAACCAAATGAATCAAGCTTACAGAAAATCAAACCAACTTAAACGAATCATGCATAAAGCTGAATTCCTCTCCTGTTTATTCGAGTTGTTCGGGCTGTTCAGTTCTGGAAAATATTTATGAAATCAAACCGAACTAAAAAAACATTTCTATGATTTATAAACCAATTTACTGAAATTGCTAGACAAATTAGTTCCATTTGGTCAGTTAGTTTGGTTGAACCGAACTTTTGCTCACCCTTACATGTGATTATTGAAGTCCATGAATCTGTTGCTCTAGATGGCTTTGTTTCTCGAATCGTGGGGTCTAACTATTTATTAACAAAGTGAATGTAATTTTTTCAGACAAGCTGATTGGGGATTCTATGACTTATTTGACTTGGGACAAAAAACTATATGTGAATTAGTATGCGTGCACTTTAATTAATCTTGCACTAATTAGGGTTAGTGATGTCAAATAGCAGTGCATCTATTTGTTGTGTGCATCTGTAGGTTTAATGAGTTGTGATGTTTTTTTTTTGCTTCTGCTGTTGGCAGGCTGCTGAGTCAAAGATTAAGAATTATGATTTAGAAACATCAACATTGAAGCTTGAGATGAAGGAGTTAATTGAGAAGGTTGAGCATGCAAATACCATGGCTCAATCAGCTGAAAGCAAAGCTAAGATTCTGGAACAGGAAAAGATATACCTGGATCAGAAGTACCAAACACAGTTTAACAGATTTGAGGAACTTCATGAAAGGTGTAAAGCAGCTGAGATACAGGCTAAAAGAGCAACTGAATTGGCTGATGAGGCCAGGGCAGAAGCAGTCTCTGCTCAGAAGGATAAGAGTGATTTCCAGCGAGTTGCAATGGAAAGATTAGCACAAATTGAGAGAGCCGAAAGGTATGCTGAAAGTTTGGAGAGGCAGAAGGCTGACTTGGCTAATGAAGTGGAGAGGTATAAAGCAGCTGAAAAGGATGCATTATTTAAGGTTGAAATGCTGGAGGAAAGAGTTAGAGAAAGGGAAAAGGAAATTGAGACACATTTGCAGTCGACCAACAACCAGAGGAAGAATACTGTGCACGTACTTGAGAGCTTGTTGGAGTCTGAGCGTGTTGCCCATGCGGAAGCAAATAACAGGGCCGAGGCCCTATCTGTTCAGCTACAAGTCACTCAGGGAAAACTTGATGCACTTTCTCAAGAATTTAACACACTTCGATTTAGTGAAAAAGCAACATTGGACAGCAAACTAAGAACTGCTTCTCATGTGAAGCGTGGTAGGACGGATGAATATGAAGTGGGCATCGACTCAGTACATGACACAGACACAAATGACCGAGCAACCCGAGCAAATAAGAGGGCTAAGAGTAATACAAGTCCTCTAAAATTCACCTCTCCAGAAGATGGTGGTTCTGTATTTAAGGGTGATGAAGATTCCGGTAGCCAACAAACCACCTCTGAAGACTATACAAAGTTTACCGTACAGAAACTGAAGCAAGAGCTTACGAAGCATAATTTTGGTGCCGAGCTGCTTCAATTGAGGAATCCCAACAAAAAAGACATTCTAGCACTCTATGAAAAATTTATTCTTCTGAAGTCATAATTTAAGCAATTTGTTTTGTCTAGTGTTTGTAAGTTGAACTTCGTCATTATAGCATGCAGTATGTTCTTCAGGACGGCAAAATCCTCAGCAGTTTTAGTGCAGAGATTGGTGCGTCGTCTAGTACCTTGAAGAAGTTACTTGTAGGCTGGGATGAGTCGACTAATTACGGGGGTGTGATGTAATTCTTCGTTTTCTTCTCTTTTGGGTCCATATTTCTTCTGGGAAGTTATTTTTTTCTCGAGGTTGGTAGTTTTCAGATAGGGAGGATGGGATTGTTTTACAAGTGTTTTGGTTTTATTCTTTCCTTAAGGTTTGATATTAATTTGATAGTCTTATTTTTTATTTTATTTTTTTTCCCTTTCCTGGTTGCTGGGTGATTCGATGGACATATTGACACTTTATGGACTCTGACAACGCACAACTTATTTAAATCATTAGAAGGAAATGTATAATATTTTCTCACAATAACATCATATTCGAAGAAGCCTGCCCTATACATAAAATTCTAAAACACAGGATCTTTGGAAGATAATAAAATAATAATCATTTATTCAGCGTGACTAATTTCTACTCGATATTAAATTATAATTGCTCCCACCGGCGAGCGTATCTTCTGCCAGCGCCACAAGTTTCCTCATCGATCATTGTTATAACTTATTAACAACAAATTTTCTTTTCTTTTTTTTTTTTTTCCCTCTGAATTTTTAATAAACTTCCTCATTTGCCTTTGCTTGCACTTGAAGGCATATGAAATAAAGTTGATCCATCACCATGAACAACCAAATTAGGAATAATCTGAGGCGGGCTGTCGCTATTAGCTTGATGTTGGCTTCCAATGCTGTATGAAATAAAGGGTGGAGGATTATAGTACTCAACAAAAACGCCAATTTTAGTGAAAGTGTTATCTTTGTTCTGGCTTGAAGCTCTCGATATATTAGGATTCGTGAGTGCCTCTTTCATGCTAGATGATCCACACTGTCTAGGCTGTGTTTGGTAGAATACTTTAGAGACAACTAGTTCTCCATTCTTTTCCTCTTCATTGTCTCCTAAATGATATTGATGCATCACCCAATTTGTCTTTTCGGGCTTTCTTTGGCGACCATAGTTGGTGTAGAGGACTAGTATCTTTTTGTAGCCTTTGACATTGCCAGCAGTCGAATTAACTGGCCTCGTTTTGCCTGTTTTATGCCACCTGGTTTCGCCACCATCGGCGTCTGTGTGGACTTTCCGCCTTTTTCGTGTACCGGTTGTGTATGCTTTGGAGGGTCTGTGGAAAAAATGGCGCACTTGGCCATCTTTGCTAACTCCTGTATGTATATTCAATGAGAATTTACAGAAGACCATTAGATGCTGAGTAAATATAGGTCGAGAACTTCAGCAAAATCTGTGGTACGTTAGATATAAAATGAAAAACACAAAATCTCTTGTGAGATCGGGTCAATTTTGTAAAACTGATATCCAACCCGATCAAACTCGTGTAAAAGTATTACTTTTTACATAAAAGTATTACTTTTCATGATAGATATAGGTCGGATCAATCCGTCTTATGGATACATGCCAGTGAAACGGTCTCACAGAGACATATTCAATGAAAAATAGTGGTTAATGGAACATGATACCGGTTGAAGTTTCATCATGTGAATTATTATAGTTTTATCTTGAAATGTATATGAAAATTAAAAATTATCAAATAAAATATTTCATTAGCTAATATTTGTTAATCCACGATTAATGTACATGCACAATCAGGTGTAATAAGTACAGAATCAACCGGATTAATGCTTGCTAGCATATGGTCACACAAGTAATAGTCAATAATTTATTTACTATGTTCAAATTATATCGAAAAAATTGCAATATTAGTTGTGTACAAGTCTCCCTACGATTTTATTTCTATGTTATCAAATTTTAGTTTTGGTCAGTTATCTTTGTTGTTTTTACAATTTTAGTCATTTTTCGACGTGACGCTGATATGACATCTACGTGGCTCCGATATGACGTTGATGTATGTTGTTTCACATCAGCACTTTCGATGAAAAATGACCAAAATTGAAAGATACATAACCCAAATTGAATTTAATCAACATAGATACCAAAATCGAAAAAAATAAAAAATGTACGACCAAAAATGTAGTTTTCTTAATTATATCTAAAATGAAGATATAAATGTTATAGCTATATTAAGATTTGAAAGTTCAGACGCTTCCAATTTTCAAAAGCAAATTAGGGTTTTTAAGATATATATGTAATTCCTGATTTGCAAAAATAAATAACTTTTCTTTTACGTAAACGCATGTTCTTATCTCGACAAGAAAAATCAAATTGCGGCGGCGAAAAAAATGTACAACCTGGCAACTTCTCAGGATGAGTGTAGCAAATTCCATTTTCACCGTCTATTGTGGGAATAAATTCATCAATTAAAGGATGACGTTTCCGTATATGAGTGAACACTTTAGCTTCCAAATGTTGAAGGATTTCTTGATCAGATGGATCAAACTTCACCCCCGCTGGTAGTCCCGGCAAATCTTGAAGTCCGGTCTAACTCAATGTTTTTACATGAAATAAATTTCATTTTTCCCAGGAATATTACCATAAATTTAATTTGATAAAATCAAAGAAATTTTAATAGCTGAACCTGATCTAGGAGTTTTATGGTGTGGCCACATGAAGGGCAAACTAAAGTCTTGGGTTGATCATCATTTGGATAAGAGACGGTGTTATCTTTAGAAGACGAGATAATTTGGAGGGCAGCTTCTTGGTCATTATTACACCATGTCATTTCTTCCATACGGATCTTATGCCCATCCAACTTCGGGGTTTCTTCTGCAGTTTCCTCCACCTCTCTGAATTCGGAACCGAATTATTTCTGAGAACACATATTAATACTGATCAACAAGCAAACATACCTAGAACCAAGATTTTTCTAGAAGAATTAGGGGATAGAATAAATACAACAAATATATTGTTATGGAGAGAAAAACTAGAACAGAGGCAGCGAAAATTGTCCCTCCTTTGACTCCACTGCCGCAAACATACACACTGAAAACGGATAGCTATATATTATGGATACATATGTAATGAAAATTACATCACAGCTTCGTGTTCAATAATTACTTGAACTGAATTTTCCGATCGTCTTTGGGTACTTTCTTCACTGGAGTTCTGAAATTGGAACAGGTTTTGAATCCGCAGTAAGAACCTTCAAAGAGAGGTGGGCCGGGCGAGAGATATGAATGCTAAATTATATTGTAGTATTGCACAAAAAGAATGAAGGATTATGTGTATGTATTAAAAACTATTTGGTTGCTTGGACGTCAAGTTTTACCTTTGTTTTGTAAAATACATTAATTCGGTATTTGTTCTCTCTTTTTTCTTCACCATTTTCATACATATCGTGGCTATGTAATGGTCGCTTTATTCTTGCAAAAGTATGAAAATGTGAACTGTTTCTAAATTTTTACACCGACCTATAATAGCATTAGTTTGACCACATAAATAATAACTATCAATCATATTGAACTCTTCGTATTATTTAAATAATTTTTTTTAAAGTGTAAATGCTATAAATAAAATTTTGATGACATTCAAAGTTTTAGATTATTTGAAGTAAATTTTGAACACGCCAATATTTATCTACTTAATATATGGTGTGGTGTTTTGTATATATTGATTAATATGGTTAAAAATCACAGGCCCTTAATTTATTATTTTTACAAAAAGAAACACACACACACACACACACACAGATATATATATATATATGTATGTGTATATACACCTAAAAAAATTTCCATCACAATGATCAAATGAAGAAGGAATAAGTTACTTAGGGATAGAGTGGATAATGGGCAAGAGCTGATTCTATAAGAAGACATGGAGGGACGTTTCACCTCTTTACCTAAGCTAAGGAGAGTGAAAGGGCTTCAGCTCAAGTGTCCATTTAGAGTCCCCCTAAAGCTTCTTCTTCAGTTGATCAGTACTTTGTCCACTGTAAAACTTAAACAAATAAAAATGGTGTTACAATATATACGTGCCAACTAATATGAAAATAGCCAATTATCTATATGTGGATAAGTTTTATACCTAAACTCTGTAATTTTCTTTATACTCTTTCTGTCAATTTCTTGGCGTAGACTTCTCCTTTCAAGCAAGGCATAATGTCATTTCAATTCTATCACTAGGTTTTCAATTTCATGACACACACTTTAGTTTCTCTTTACCACACAACACTCACAAATTCATTATATGGATGCATCATACATTAAGTATGTAGAAGTGGCATAGATTGGTATTGTGTCTACTTTATCAGTGAAACATGAAAACTTTTAGTTACTTGTTTGTTTAATTGTTCTGATATGCTCTCATTCTAACTGAAAAAATTAAGCTTTCCTTCTTTTATTTTCTTTTTTAAGACGATAAAACTCACAATCGTTATCTTTCGATGCACCCAGGTAAACACTCGGAAATATTTAAATTTAATTCCAACTATAAACTCATGCATGGTAATGCATTGTATTGGACCAGTCGTTGAGGCATCAATTAAGCATGAGTTATATTGATATTGTGGAAAATATAACAAATTAAGAGGCAATTAAGTGGAGATGATTATGTCAGCAAAATAATTTTAGAATATTCAGCCGACATAAAAGATAAATACGTTTGATAATTTATTGGGTGTCACTTTCATCCTGTGCATGATGCCGAACAAAACCTTCCCAAGGAAGCTACGCAACAGAAAGCTTAACGAGAAAGCTTCTCTGGAATTAGGGTTTACGTACATTTACGTATAAAATAGGCCTCTTATTTTCGGGTAATGTCAAAATTTTAATTTCAAGTTTGGAAATCTTATTTTTCCACAAGTCCACTTAACTGCACGCTTTGGATGTTTTCTTGCTTTAATTTAATTGAAAGCTTCATTTTAAACCGTCATAGCATGACCCTGATCATACCATTCTAGCATTAATAATTGTGTGATCCAAAAATGATCAAGTTTTAAATATTTACGTTCAATCGCATTTTCATTTAGTCAGTTCAGCTTTGAAAAATTCCATGAATTAAGCACACCTTGAACCATATAGTTGACGAAAAATATACACAAACGATAATCAACAAGTTAGCTCCAACTCCAAATTGCTCAAAATAGAAGCCACTTGACCCATAGGTGGTCTATTTTTCCTACAATTTCTAACACAAGCCAATGCAACCCCTAGCCAATCTAAATATTGGCTTGAAATCACTAGGAATCACTAGCCTAGGGTCCAACAATTCACTGAATTTCATCCCTTTGATCAAAGGCATGGTCCACTCAACAATCAACCCCCCTTAACTTCTCTTCTCCCACTCAACAACTCCAACAGAACCACTCCAAATCCAAATACATCACTTTCCTTTGAAGCACACCTTTTCCCAATCCAATATTCTTCATCAACGTACCCCACAAGCCCGTCCATGTCTTGCTGTGCCATAAAATTTATCCCATAATCACAAATTCTTGCACGAAAATTGGAATCGATAAGTATATTAGATGGCTTCACGCAGCCGTGTATTGTTGGCGGTGCCGCCACTTCATGTAGGTACTCGATCCCCCCTGCAGTGCAGCGGCTATTCTCAGCCGCCGTCCCCAGTCGAGAAGTGCCAACCCGTCGGAAATCCAGGCTCAGCATTCCGTTAAATTCCATTACTATTATTCTCTCCCCCGGAGCCTCCGAGAACCTGGCCTGTTAATGATCAAACAAACTATATTATTATTAACATCATGGTATAATAAGCTATAAAACATCGAACTTTCTGTGACAGACCTGTTATGGGGACCACGTGCTGGTGATCAGATAATGAAAGTCATTTGATTGTTGAAGAAAAGCCAAAACCGGCGTTGTTTAAAACCAGTCGAGGATGAATTCTTTTGGCGGCCGCGAGTTCTCCCCTAGGCATCACCGCTGCATACACGGTGCCCCAGCCGACCTTTTCCGATGATCCTACGGTGGCTAAAGCCATCCGTGGCAGTGTTGATTTCCGTTAAAGGATATGAAGATGCCGAAACTTTGGCTGCCGGAAGGGGGCTTTCTTTCGGCTTTATTAATGGATTCTTCTTGCAGAGAAGGAAAAGTATGAGAGCAAAACTCATAATACAAATTGACAGGAGACATAATACTACATAATAGATGATTGTAACGTCACCATAACTCATTTTCCATGAGAATTATATGATTGTTTCTCTACGGAACTAATCCAGGCGATGAAGGGAGATGAGCATACCCAAATGAGTAACACTTACAAGTGAAATGTGAAAGGAAAAGGTTATTAAATTTGTTCACTTATTCTTCACGTAAACGTCTGCTCTTTGAGGTTCGATCAGGTAAGAAGTGTTGCAGAACTATACTTGCTAAGGTTATAGGTTAGGAAATGTTAGGTTATTTGATTTGATAAGCCACTCAATTTGGTTTCTTCTTATTTCCATTAATATATTTTGGAAGCTCCAAAAAAAAAATTTACTACGGTTTTGTTCAACTTACCTTGTAACAAATCCAATAATCAATAGAAAACATTAACTCAACATATTTAATCAATTATAGTAATTGGATTTGCGGTGAGGGCAATGGCAAAAACTTGTGTGAGACGGTCTCACGGGTCGTATTTTGTGAGACATATATCTTGTTTGGGATCCTCCATGAAAAATATTACCTTTTATTCTAAGAGTATTATTTTTTATTGTGAATATCGGTAAGGTTGACCGTCTCACAGATAAATATTCGTGAGACCGTCTCACAAGATATCTATTCGAGGGCAATACCCAACTGTAACATTATTAACCGCGTATCTTGGCAAAGCTTCAGGTTAGGGATCAAAGTAGGTATAAATGACATCATAAAAATAAAGGTTTTGAACAAGAAAATCAAGATGCTAGTAACAAATTCATTTAGTACACTGAAAATTAATAGTTAAAACAACTCCAGTAATCCTCCATCTGCATTCCAATACTTAAATGTTATTAGGTTTGATATTTTGGACTTCTGTTACAATTTTTTTTTACCTAACTATAACTTCATATTAAAATGAGCCGGACTTGCAATTATTTGGGCCTTCAAAGAAATAAGTCCAATTGTCTGGGGCCGGTGATAGGGTTGAGTTGGATCGAGGCTACCCAGTCCACTCTAGCTCTATTTTTCTTACCATATATGTATTGCCGAAATCGAGTGGGTCCAATTCGAACTGGAGATGCAAGATTATCAAATTTATTAGGTTCCATTATTTCATAATTAATTGTAAAATAATAGTGTTGGAAACTAAGTTTCGGCATTTGACAAACTGAAGGACAAAAGCTCGAACCAACTGATTATAATAACTGAACGTGTGAAGCCGCAACTGAACTACGCAACTGAACGAGCAGTCAACTAACAGCAGTTGTAAACCTTATCAGCTATTGCTCAGCAGCTGATTCTTCAGCTGAACACGTCATCAGTTATCGGGAAAGGACATTTAACCGACAGTGGTACACAGCAGACTGTTACTTAGTGGAACGCCGCATTTCAGAGATTGCAGCGTACGGTTGTCAGAGGAATATTGACGTGGCAATCAACGGATATAAAGATTCAAATATTATTTATTGTTACCGTTGGAATAGAAGCCTATGAATAGGTGAGAAGAGCAGTCGAAGAAGAAAACGAACAACTATTCTATTCAAGCTTGCTGTTACGCTGCTAAAATAACTACTCGTACTCAAATATCAAAAGCTCACTCTTATCAGATTGATCAGTAGCAATCAAGGTTACATTTACGAGCTTGTTAGCACTTTGAAATCATTGTTAGATTCATTCAGTCGTGTTAAATTCAGTCACGCACTGTAAAAGTTTTTGTGAACTAAGAGTTTCAGTTTTGGCAGTGTTAAATCCAAACTGAAGTGGGTCAGTACAACTTTTGTATTCGATCAAAGTCTTTTAGTGAAAATCCTATCTTCGTGATAGAAGGGGTGACGTATGAATTATTCTATTCTCCGAACATCCAGAAACAAACCGTGTGCATTTTATTTCAGTTATTATTTTCAGTCAGTTATTTTATCTCTCAGTCAGTTTACTTCCGCAACTGTTTTTTTCAGTTAAACTGATTGTTATCGACTGACGAGATACCGAGTCAACCCCCTTTCTAAGCACTTATCAACTTCTAATCGATCCTTTCAAATAGGAATTATTCCATTTTATTTTGAAATAAAAAATGACTGAATTTAATTTATATTAATCAATATCACACCTAGGTTTTAATATTTTGAGATTACTAAACTAATTTTTGTTAAGGATAGATATTAATTAATTATATTATATTAATAAAAAATTAATCCGATCCATTGTTGTATTTACATGATCAAGCAACAATAATATTACCGACACATTATTTATTCAATTTTAAGTTTTTTAAGTGTTACGCCGCCCCATATGAGTTGAACATAACCTTTTGGAATATCAATAAGAGATTTTCAGAAAATAAAAAACTTAATTCCTTAACCTCAAAAGATCTTTTTAAACCCCAAATCATATTTTAATGAAATTTAGAAACTACCACTGTACCACACTTTGAGTTACATGTCGAGTCGAGTCGAACTCTTGAATGTTTGAGCTTGATTCGTTTATAATCGAGCCGAGCTCGAGCTTTATTTAACGAATATCTGCATGACTCACGAGCTTATTCAAACTTTTATCGAGCCTAAACAAGCTTATTAAATATGAATTATACAATTAAATTTTAATTAAATTAATTAAAAAGTAAATTATATATTTAAAGAAAAATAGATTATTCTTATTAAAATTTGTAAATTTATTATAATAAATAAATTTAATAGATTTTTCTATATATTTCATAAATAATATTTAAAATCAATAAATCAAATATCAAAACTATTATTTTTTCATCAAAAAAATTACTCATGAACTTACCAACGAACATGTTCACAAGCTAACGAACCGAATACTGTAAAGCTTGAGTTTGGTTTGTTTATCTTAACGAGCCTCATTAAACGAACTCAAACGAGCTTTTATCGAATCGAGCTTCGAATAGCATCCCTGCTTACATGTGCATCAACTATTTTATGTGGCGGGCTGGTCGGGCCTAGCCCGTTTTGACAGCCGAAACATACTTGAATTTTAGACGGCTCATAGTGACCTCACAAGGTATTTAAATGTTAATCTGACAGTAGGAGCAAACTCAGTGGTTGCAATAAATAACTTATATACAAGAACGGAAAGAAACTCACAAGGTAGGAGTTTTTTCTAGCCTGCATAAATGTCTAGTATTTGCCATTAAAGGGACCAACTTATCTCTCCAACGGCCAACTGATAAGTACTGCTTAGATGAAAAAAATTCACCTGATAGAATGATTCCACAGATAAAAATTCCTCCAAGAGACAATGAAAGGTACCGATTCATTTGCATTTTGCAGAGAGGGCTCAACTCCTCTATCAGTTTTATCTTTTCACCTTATTACCGAAAACATCGTGCATCTAAAAACCGTCAGGCTACACTTCCCTGATCCGAAGCATCTTCGTAGTAATACGGTGTAAGTTTGCCATCTTTCCCAGCAGTTGTTGGCTGGTTTCCAGCGCTAATTTCTTGCAACATTTTCACTACTCGTCTCATAGATGGACGATTAATGGGAAGTGGGCTGGTGCAGAGGAGGCCAATATTCAATACTTTGCGTATTTCATCCTTAAAACATGAATCGAGTTTCGGGTCGATAATATGATCTATCCCTTTCTGATCTAATGTAAAACATACCCATCTTACCAAATCCTTCTCCCCGAACTCGGGATCAACAGGAAGCTTCCCTGTTAGTAGCTCGAGAATAACTACACCAAAACTGTATGTATCACTCTTCTCATTCACTCGTAGGGTGTGGGCATATTCTGCAAATACCGGTGTGATTTCATTAACAAGAAAAAAGGAAATATTTCGCAACAGATGACATTGAAATATATTAAGTTGCTAACCTGGTGCAATGTATCCACAAGAACCTGCAATTACAGACATTGATTGAACAACTTTTCCATTTGCATCAACCACTTTTGCGACACCAAAATCAGCAACCCGGGCTCCATATTCTGCATCTAACAATATATTATTCGACTTCACATCTCTATGAACAATTGGAGGCACACAATCGTGATGTAAATAAGATAGCCCCTCCGCAGAATCCAGCACTATCTTAAACCTTATCGGCCAGTCCAGTAAGCCACTTTTTGTGCTATGAAGCAAATCATAAAGGCTCCCGTTAGGCATGTACTCGTAAACCAGAAGTTTGCAATCCCAGGTCGTGGAACAACACCACAGCTTGATGATATTCTTGTGCCTAATCTTCCCTAATGTTTCAACCTCGGCATCAAAACCATCACTTTTAAGTTTACCCTTTTCAACATCTTCATCATCATTGCGCAGTTTTGAATGTCCCCAAAGTTTTTTCACAGCTACAACCTCACCGTTGCTCAGAACCACCTTGTAAACCTTACCAGATGACCCACTTCCAATCACGTTATCTTCATCGAGGGAGTCCATTATTTCATCCTCGCCGAATCCCAGTTTGTGGAACGACATTAATGTCCATTTTGATCTATCAATTGATCTTTTCGCCTTCTTGATTTTCCTGTACCTCGAGCAAAACCATACCAGGCCAACGATAAGCACCAATCCAGAAAGGATGAAGATTGATCTCAGTAACCAAACGTAGCCTATGTTTTTTACTTCACTTCTTCCATTACACAAACCAGCGATATCTCCACATAATCCAGGATTGCCTAAAAAGCTATCTTTATACATCCCCTTGGCATACAATGGTGGAATGTCTCCAGAGAGACGATTATTCGATAAGTTGAGCCTATTAAGTTTCAAGTTCTGCAACCCAGCTGGGATTTTGCCGTCAAATTGGTTTCCGGATAAATCCAGATAATTTAAAAGAGCTAAACTCCCAATATCATCTGGAATGGCACCCGAAAAATCATTATTTGCCAAATTCAGCTCATTTAGCTTCTCCCAAGAATGAATTCCATTTGGAATTTTGCCAGATAATCCATTGTCATGAAGATCAAACTTTACTAACTGACCAAGATTGACGATATTGCTGGGTAAAGAACCTGAAAAGCCGTTGTGATATCCCGAAAACTCCATTAAATTTTCTAATAATCCGATCTCTTCTGGAACAGTGCCGGAAAAATTATTCTCCGACAAAACCAACCGAGACAAATTGGATGCGCCAGCAATAGTTTTCGCAATTCCACCAGAAAATGAGTTGTTTATAAGCTCAAGTAATGACACGCGAGGAAGACTCCAAAATCCTGCAGGAACGTCACCGGAAAACTTGTTATGCCCCAATCTCACGCGCTGCAAGCTCGTGCAAGAAGCGAGTGTGAACGGAATAACGCCGGAAAAAGAATTCTCTATGATTAACAACTCTTCGAGCAACCCCATAAAGCACAAATTTTCCGGAATATGACCAGAAAATCCATTGGTTGAAACATCAATCCACCTTAAAGGCGAGATTTTACCAAGATTCTGAGGTAGTTCTCCCGATAATTGATTTTGGAAGAGCCTCAACTCGTACAAATTAGGGGAATCTGAAATTTCCACTGGCAATTCCCCTCGCAAATGGTTCTGGTACAGGTTAAGTGACTCGAGGGGCAACGAGCACAACTCAGCGGGTATCAACCCAGTCAACCCGTTCATGGAGGCATCCAGCCGTCTCAGTGACGTCATCTTTGTCCACCCTGTGCTTGGAAGCTCGCCCGTCAATGAGTTATTATACAGCTCCAACTGAACTACGCTGGTCAACTCAGTGATCGAACCCGGAATCGAACCCGTCAACGAGTTGTACGACAAGTCTAAGTCGGCGAGCCTAACGAGTCGTCCAAGTGAATCCGGAATTTCCCCGATTAAATTAGTTTCCGTCAACCACAGCACTTCAAGACTCGTAAGATTGCCAAGCTCCGGCGGTATCCGACCAGGAGAGAATTGGTTGTAGGAAAGATTAAGCTGCTTCATCGTCGAAACATTCCCAAGAAAATACGGAATTGTCCCTTCCATTAAATTCTCCATCAACGATAACACCTCAAGTTTCTGAAACATTCCAAAGCTTTCGGGGATACTGCCGGAAAAGTTATTTCCAGTCAAATCCAGATACTTTAAGTTTGGGAGATCCGCTAGCTTGGAGGGGAGCGCTCCGGTCATGTAATTCTGTGCTAAATCGAGGTGCTGCAGTGAATGACAAGTGTCGAGATCATCTGGGAGAGTGGAGTTTATGAAATTGTCGTAAAGAGAAATGAAAGATAAGTTTTTGATGCGGCAGATAATGGAAGGAAAGGGGCCGGAGATGTTGGCGCTCGAGAGGTCGAGGGAGATGACTGATGCTGTGGTGGGATCGCAAACGACGCCGTACCAGTTGCATGGGGTCTCGTCGCGGGGGTTCCAGCTGGAGAGTACGGCATTGGGGTCATCGAACCCGAACCTGGCTCTCTGGAGATAAATCCCTTCTTGGTTTAGGCAGAGTATGACGGGCGGGGATAGGAGGAGGAGAAGGAACTGCATATTGTGGTAGAAATGGAGGTGGCGCTGCATTTTCCGGTGGCAGCTGTGAAGTAAGTCTCCTTGTTTTAGTGGTGAAACTGAATACTTGAGATTGTTGGTCTAAGGAAATGCAATGACAGTCTTCCTTCGGTTTGGAGAAGATGTGGGGCGGGAGACGTTATTGGCAAAAGAATTAACTTAACTAAGACATGTTCTTGTTTGAAAAAGACTTGAAAATATTCTCATATATATACATATACATTTGTTTTTCCAGGTCCATTTTACAATAATTATGTTTGGATTAACAATCAACAATATGAAATCGGGTGTGTGAATAATAGTGGTGGATTTCTTAAAGATAAGTCTCCACTCCCACCATGCTTATAGATTGAGTATCCCCGAATCATTCTATTTAGAAAGGAGCAAAATGAAGTTGAGTGTAGATGTAGGATACAGAAGGGGGTCGAATTATTAAGATGCGGGTTAGTCATACTTCGACGCTCACTTTTATGTTATTTATGTAACTTTTGAAATTTAACAAGAGTTTTTTGAAGTTCACTAGGTAATAAAGGTTTACAGAATTTTACTTTGCGGGTATTGTAGTTATTTGGGTTCACCGTGTGTACTGCTTCTATTTCTATGTAATTATTATGGATGGTAAAAATACTGCTGTTATTTCTGTGTAATTATTCCGGATGGTAAAAAAAAAACATATGCTATTCATGTGTTTTCAATTGTTAAGAAGATACTATTCTTTTCAAAATATTTATTTTGCATTTTATTTAATCTGGGCAAATTTAATTCTCGCCTGCCTGTCTGCTATCGGATCACTTCATCGAGCCAACCAAAAACTAATGGACCTAAGAGAACGTGCCACATCATTCAATTATAGTTTTTTGTTAGTGTTTGAATGAATTTTAAAAATCATCTTAAATACTATAAGTTAATAAATAATAACAAAGTAACACTCAATCTAGGATTGACCATCTGAGTCTAAAATCAAAGAACTGAATTTAAGAAGTCGAGAAAAGCAACCACTGGCTGGCTACCCCAGAACTGTGACTTAGATACACAAAACTGTAGCTAAGATATATATGTGTGTGCATCACCACGTGCGACGACTGAAAATGACCTGTGGAATGTCCTACTCCATAGTTTTAATACACTCAATGGGTGTGTGTAAAGCTGATATTTTCCCTGTGAAAAGACTCTGGGTGAAGACAGCTAGAATATAACAAATGGAACAGTGAGTTACAGAGTAAGTCAAAAGTAGCAGTGAAATACATAGTTCGATGGTATTTTCTATTTTATATATTTTGCTGATGACCCTAAAATTCTGGGAGTTCAATCGGGGATCGTGTTTTAACCAAATTTGGGCAATTTCCAAACTGTACAAGTGGGATTGGTCATTTTCCTTATATTTTGTCTGCACCTTCGTGTGATGGATGGGCTTAATTTGTATGCTTCTCTTGTAACAAACAATCTGTTATCTTTTCGGTTTTCCTACCTCAATCCAATGTATGGAAATACATAAATTATAACTCTCACGTATTTTATAATATCATTTATATATCTTATCCCATCGGTGAATGCCATTAAAATGGACCCATGCAAGTATGAGAGGAAGTTATTAAAAAGAAAATAATAATAAAAGAAACGGAACTTAATTTTTTTAAATATTATTATATGTTTATTTTTAAAAGTATTAAATTATGATTATATATATAATATTTGCATGTTATCCTTTCAAAGTACGTTCAACTTATTTGAAAAAGAAGAGATTATTATTTTTCGTTCTGAGGCCCCAATTTTTTTCTAAGTTAGCGGCTGGGACAACTAATTATAAATTAATTCATTTCACATTATATATATATACCTACATATATTTTTGAATACACCAAATATTCATTAAATTCCTAATATATAAAGTACATAAATTGATGAATAAAAATTCCGACAAAGTCATTAACAAGAAAGAGAGGGGTCACCTATATCGTAAAATAATTAAAGGAATATCACAATCTAGTAATCAATAAAAATGACCATGTTACTTATATATTATTACGACTAATACATTTAATTTATTTGGTTACTTCTTCAAGTGAAGAGACAAACTTCCCTTCATCTTTAATTCTCGTTTCAACCGTACTTCTAAGATAAGAAAAAGGGAAATCAACCCCTTTTATTGCGTACCTGTTGAATGATTGTTAGAATTAAATGTTTGATATTAAATTTGGCATTGAATTTCAACCTATAAACATAGAAGAAGGTTAAATAATTTAATTCTTGTCGCGGAGGTTTGGTTTTTACGAGTTAGTCTATGTTTCATGGCGATTAATTTTCTCTATACCCCGACATATGTCTCTTATATATTAATGATAGTTGACATCATATGTTGATAATCTAATAGTTAAAATTTTGTCACATCATTAAAAGTGAAGCACATTAAATGTAGAATAAAAAATACATACAGAGCTTTAGTCATGTACAACTTTTAACACGACCAACTCGCCGAATTTTTTAATTTTTGTAATTAAGTTTTTTTAAAAAAAATTTCTTTAAATGATTTTCCAAAATGGGTAATTAGCCAATTTGTATTGGAGTGGGTTGTACAAGCATACTTGCATGTGTTTCCCTGCAAATGTGGGTACAACGATAATGACATATGGAATGTATTTTGCTCTAAAGTAGGTGTTTCATTCATGGTGCGTGTTGAAACTTTTGTAAAATCGTAAATGCGTTTTTCGGCAAAGTTGAAAAAAACTTCATACTCTAACTGTAACATCCATTTCTCAATTGCGACTTTTAAGCGTGAAAGTTGCATGCAGTTTTTCTCGTTCCGCATAATTCGTCTTTCAGGCAAACAAATTTTTTTTTTTTTAATGGCAAAACATTTCCTATATC
Source organism: Primulina tabacum (assembly GCF_025594145.1). NCBI lineage: Eukaryota > Viridiplantae > Streptophyta > Magnoliopsida > Lamiales > Gesneriaceae > Primulina > Primulina tabacum. The sequence continues at coordinate 37,218,700 of NC_134564.1, read as the reverse complement.
TTTTTCTATTTTCCCCACATAAGGGAGCAAAATGAGTACAAAAATATCGTCACATGAATGTATTTGGGACATATTTTCCCGAAATTTTTTGAAATCTCATGTAGTTTTCTCCTGAAGGAATGGAAATGATTTGAAATTAATTGATTTTATTTTGGTAGAATACATTTATTTATGACAGTAAATATCTAATCAGGACATAAATGGGTTGTAAACGTCAAAACAGAAAAGAAAACCAAGCCTATTCGTTCGTTAACACAGTTGCTGCTCTCATATATATCTTGAAAATTGGGAGAAACCAATCAGTGGAGATCTTTATAGGACCCCCTCAATCACTCAATTTTATAAAATTTGAAGCAAACAACACACCACCAAAGCATTCGGAAAGTTCAGGCACATAATAAATATATAAGATCAAGTGACAACATTTTACTTCAATTATCATGGAAACGAGGTTTTCGAGTGGTTTTAGGTGTTTGTAAAAAAATTATTAAAAATAAAAAAGATGCGAATTAGGGTAAGCTAAGCCTTTTGGGTTTTTTCTTCTTTGAATAAAATTTGATTAGTGTACAAAAATTATATACGCATAATCAGAAGGTATATTTGAAAGTTAAAACTTGTATAATGGCCTCATCCATTAATTCCATATATCCGTCCGTTTGGATGATTGACAGTGATAGCGAGTGTGAGCAGCCCCACCTGGACTTGTTTCTTCCTGCTTTCATAATTGTCACCCTCTTCTCCATTTCCACACACATCATTGTCAATAATTTTGTTCCCCATGTCATTTTTTTTTTCTGGTTTAATTAGTCCAAATTAAAAATTATTTAGAATTATATTATACAAATCAAATTGTTGCAACGGCTTTGAAAAAGCTTATTCACCCATAATGAAGCTTTTATTTAGTTATCAAATTAGCTAAAAAAAACACTTTACTTTTTTTTTTTTAATGTTTGAGTGAGCTTGAGAATTGGAAGCAAGATCATAAAAGGTGGGCAAATTTTATTTTGCAGGATTCAAGTCTTCTCTCATCCCTTATGATTTCAACGTTTACATTCCATTAATTGCGATTTCATTTTTACATTATAGTGCAACAGATGTAAACATGTAACTCATGAAACTTAATTTTAATATACAAAATGTTTACAAGTTTGCTATAGATGGAATTTGGTAATTTATCACGTGGAATAGCAAGCAGAGACAAATGTAGCCAATGACCCTTTCTCATTTTTTGCCTAATATTTATAGACCTCCCTTTATAATGAAAGTAGCTAACTTTAAGACAATGATGATTCATGCTTATTTTAGGCAATATCGTGACACCAACAATTGTTTATTTATTTATAATTTTGTCCGAATATATGCACCAACGGTAATTTTATCTATGTTAAATCCTCCACGGGCTTCCAATTACTTTTAAGTACTCTGGAAAGAAGTCATATATGTCTGAATCATCATTATTCATGCACCAAAAGATTTCGACCTTCAATTCTGTATAAAAGAACAAAGTTAATGAATTATTTGGTTTCAGGCTTCGGCTGGAAGAGATCAGTTAACAGCTGGCAAAATTAGCTTTAAAAATCGACAATTGATTGTTGTCTTGGGCCTGACATGCATGTACATTTGTTTGTAGGTCATGTCTGGATTATTTTCTGTCTTGTGGCGTGTTTGCTTGAGAGAAAATTAGCCAAAACAAATAATTATTAAACTCATATTTTTCCAATGACAAGATGAGGAGTCATGTGAAAATGTAGTGGTCACGCAAGACTTCGAAGGTCGATGGGCTAGGAGATACGGCAGAAAGCAGACTTCTCTTCGGTGCCAAAAAACATCGAATATTGTATTCCAAGTTTTCATATCTGGAACGCATCCATCGACCACCATTTCATCCTTAATCCATGCAGCTTTCTGCTGCAAGAATATTCTACAGTGATTCAAAGGTTGTTGCATGCCCCCAACTACGCAAGCTTAGCTTTGATTAAAAATTACCCTCAGAGCAGACCTTGAACTACTGGATTGTGAATCCTAAGTCCCGACATTTTTAGCTCATTTTGATAGGACAAGAATCGGAAACATTGTTACATAAAATTTAGTTGCATGCGGATTCACACATGATCCTTCATCTCCCCAAAAACTCTTAACAACTTCATGCGGCTTGAAGACCCTATAGCACAGCCCCTCAAAACACAGAGCAGTATATTTGGAGCGATTTTAAACTTCTCTCTTTTCATCTATCAAGCGTATCCCCAGCTGTCAAGTTTTCTTAACCAAATCTAGGCGACTAGGCAGCTGTCATGTTTACTCATCTTTTGATAATCTTTTACCAGGCAGCCCCACGGAACTTGGATGCTTGGAAGTAAATTTAGGGAGGAACAAAGGAACTCATTGTTGTTGTCTTGGTCCTGAAGTAGCAGATAGAAAAAGTTATAAAGCTATACAGATTTCACATCCCTTCACAGTAGGGTTGAGGTGTCTCATAAACTGGTGCCAATTTCAATTTATTAGTATGCTGAATACATTTGATACCTACCACATCTTGAATATTTAGCGTATGAATCAAGATTTTCGACTGAACAATATATGACACTATGTAGCTCTGATTACAAGCTCTCAAGTCAAATTCCAATAGTGAAACACTAATAGCTATATAACAACATATGCAACCTTATGGGCAGTTTCGAGCTCTGTATAGTGTTATACCCAGTAACTAAGGAGAAAGGAGTTTCTTGACACCAGATTTCTGTTCGGCGGACAACTTAGCCGGAAATTTTATGTCGAACTTGATTCTCAGATCACCCTTTCTCGAGGGCTCTTTGGAAATCGGCATTCCTTCTCCACGCACCACCTCTTCATAGCCTGGATGAATTACACTATTTATAGGTATACTCAAGTTCCTCCCATCCAACGTGGTTAAGTGGACTGTGTAGCCTGTCAATGCTTCAGCAAGAGATATTTTCTGCGTGACAACAAGATCATTGCCATCCCTTGTGAATACGCTGTGTGGCTTCTCGTCAATCACGAAAACTAAATCAGAAGGAATCACGTTCGGTTCTTCGTTTCCTTTATCTGGGAATGTGATCTTTGTTCCCTTTTTCCAGCCCGGTTTAATGTCAATTGTCAAAATCTCTTCTACTGGTAAAGTCTTCCTGTCCAAACATAGCGATAACAATTAGATAACCAACAAGCAAACACGGTAAATGAAGAGTATGATATAAGACTTGGACAAAAGCAATCTATTTCACATACCCACTGGCATCGGCAACTTCTCTGGAAATTTTCATCTTCTTCTTAGATCCTTTGTAGAGCTCTTCCAAGCTGCAACGTAGGTGCCGTTCAATAGGTGGTGCCTTTCTAGGAACTGAACTCACAGGTCTGCTGTCTCCTCCAAAGGAGCTAAAAATATCGTCTCCAAACATGGAACTCGAAAAGTTCGAACCACCTCTCACTCCATTACCATTTCCAATGCCTCCAAATGGGGATGAATAGCCAAAAAACTCTGCAAAGATGTCATTGGCATTTCTGGGATAGAATCTAAAGACATTGGGTCCGTCCCCAGTCCGGAAAAATGTTGTGCCATCAGGCCCACCAGCATCCGGAGGGGGAACTTGTCCTTTCAGTCCCTCCTCCCCGTACTGATCATAAATTGCCCTCTTCTGGGAATCACTTAGAACCTGATCAAACAATTAAAACATAACGTTCAGGATTCCCACACTGAAAACATAGCTTTACTAACAAATTATGGGCCACTAAACTCAAAACATTCCATGATCAAACGATAAAAAAAATCACCATATTGAATCTTTGATCTCTAACCAAAGATAATTCCCCTAAACTACTTCTATACATATGATTATTCTAGCCACAGTTTGCGTAAAAAACGATAAACCGCAACAGCGAAACAAATAGACATCGAGAAAACGAGCTAATTATACCTCGTAAGCTTCAGAAATCTCCTTGAATTTAGCCTCGGCCGCCGTCTTATTGTTGGGATTTTTGTCGGGGTGCCATTTCATCGCCAGCTTTCGATAAGCTTTCTTCAACTCATCGTCCGTTGCATTCTTATCAACCTTCAATATCTTGTAGTAATCCACACCCATACCTTAATAACTCTTCTTCTGATAATCTGTTTTTCTACTGAAGACAATATGCAACTAGGATAATCGGAAAATTTCGAAATCTAAAAGGTGTGTGTATCGATTGAATCTTGCGTTTGATAATGATGACGGCGATTATAATAGAGGGAGAGATAGGGTCTGGGAGGACGTGGAACTTTCCAGATTTCGGTTAGATTCTGATTCACCCTCCAACGAGGATCTAGACTATTGCCCCAATTTTCATAAAATTTATTTATTAATTGTAAACATCAAATAAACATAATTATATTTAAATTAACTTTGTTGATCATCACGTTGTAGTTTTTATGCTCTTATTATATGATTAAGTGAACACTTTTTAATTAATTTGGCAAAACATTATATGTTAATTATATAATTTTATTGGTGATTTTTTAAAATAATATATATTTTTAAATATTCACTTATATCTTTATCTAAATTTTAAATCAAATATTATCTTTAGCTATATTTTTAAATTTTTAGATGGTTATATCATTTTTAATTAAAACTCTTAAAAAGAGCATGCATTGCATGTGTTATTATTATTATTATTTATAATTTGATCAAATAATACTAAACAATTAACACAAAATTATTTTTAATTTAGAAGGGTTGTTCGATTTAAAATGGAAGTTTTGTTTAGATTTTTTCTATGTAAATATAGAATGACTTGAGTAGGTTTTTAGTAAGATACGAAAGGTAATTATTGAATTAAATATTTTGGTTTCTTTTGAAATATTTACTCTAAAAGTCTCACACTTAATAATATAGTATAAATAATATATATGTATGAAAAAATCATTGATTTACTAATAAAAACTATCATATTTAGATAATTATTTTAACTACCTACTAAGCACGTGGAAATCGCTAACTATTCACAAAGCACGTTCTATTTGAACCGAGAAGTTAAATTTTTTAGGGTTATTCTTTTGAATTGAAAATTAATATGTACATTGAATTAATAAATGGGCCTATGCAAAAGTTATTGATCGATATTTCCTCATTTCTTTAAAGGCCCATTATTTATAGCCCAAATAATAGCCACTTAAGAAATTTACTGGGCTTGCGCTTTATTCATACATTATTGTAAACTTTAAATTAGGCCCATGAAGTCCAAGCCCAATCGATGTCAAAGTTTCTCATACGTGTCAACTGTTTGTTCGCGGTCCAAGTGATGATCACTAAGTATCCTATTTGGGTTCATCGGAACTAGACTGCAGTGACAATAACGTAGGAGAGGTCCTACGGAAAAATAGCTCGACTTCAGAGGTGTGCACCCAATTCAGCATTCTCGCGGTTGTCTAAAATTTTCAAATCCAAAAGACTTTTTCTAAAAGAACTTTGGGAAGTTAGTTTTCGTTTGTTTTGGATGAATTAAAAAAATAACACAGTAATTTATAAAGCATGCTTATCCGTTAAACCACTTAGGACAAACACATGACTAAATCTAAGATAAGGGGGAATAATTGGACTCATGACCGTTTAACCTTGGAGGCAGACATTGTCTTTTTGCAATCTCTTCATGCTCAAATTAAAAATAAATAAATAAATAAATGAAATAAGTAAATAAACGAACGGTGGCCATTGAAAGAGTTTAATAGAGATCAGCTTTCAAAGATCAACCAGGCGAACCCAGAACTATCTGGAGAATATGGAAAAAACTAGTTGGCAGCAAAAGATGAATGTATTGACCCACATTCTAACAACCCGATCAACCTCACCGCCCCTTCATTCCCAGCTATTCATAGCCACCCAAATCCCCTGCTACCCACCTCTCTTTTCCCACCAATCCTCTTCCGCAGCCTTTCCTCCGCCGCTACTGAAATGGATCGTCTCTCGTTTCCTTGAGAGGATATCAAGATTCGGTCTTCACCAGACTTCGTGGCGGTCCAGATGCCCGTTTCAACTCCCCCGACCGCTGGTTCTGGCCGAGGGAGTGGAGGTAGCACAGTGGAGCGAGGAAGAAAAGAGAGAATATGCGTGGAAAAGATTCAATAGGAGACGGCTCGGAAATAACGTTAACCCCTGGATTCCGATTGTAATCCCAAATATGCTATTGCTATCTCTTTTGTTTTGGGATCCGATTCCATATGATGACACAGGTTCTTGAACTCAGTCTGCTTTCTGATTAAAATTCCTATTGATAAGAAAGATCGAAGGGCTCTCTGTTTAATTATTATGTTTAGATTACAAGATACGAAAAGTTGGTGTTTTCCTGTGGTCAAGCGTGGGGATAAGGTTGCAATTTGCAGCACTTTCTCAGTTACCAGCAGTAACGATGTGTTTTTACTACATCTACGTTTATAAGACAAGGATCAACAAACCGCAGTTGCAGTCAAACAAAGTTTCTTAACTAAGTGAATAATACGTGAAAGATAATATCAGATATAAAATTAATCATGAACTATTATACCGTGCTCTTGCAGCAGAAGTAGTTTTGTATATAGGAAGAGGTGGAAACTCTAAGAGGTCCCCGATAAGATAAAATATAGACGTAAAACAACGTAAATTAATGCCGTTAGTCGCGCAAGATTTTCACGAAGCTCGAGAAAGAACACAAAGTGCAGCTTAATTTGACCAGAACCTAACCACCTTGATGCACTACTTCGCTGAAATACCAAAATAATTATTGATTTCAAGGAAATTATTTTATTCTAACCATTTAATATTGGTGAATCATATATATTATATCCGTGATTGAAGCGACCTCAAACCTTGTATTACCATCCTAATGAATTAATTCATAAGTTAATAACAATTTGACACTGATCACTTGGCCACTCGGGGGCGAATATCTAAATCTTTCCCTTATAATTATTAATTATATGTTCACTTCTGTAGATGAATGAGCGTAAAAACCTCAAATTTGAGAGTGAATTTTGAGTTCCAAAGTATATATATACCTTATAGTTTTATACATTAACATGCCCCAAAAAAATGGGTTATATTTCCAATTATTTAATTTTTTCGACGTATTAATTCTAGAAAGTCAGCTTACCAAAGAAAACCTAGATAATGACAAGTGTAAAAAGTTTGGTGTGGCTTTTAATATTATTGAAGAATATTTGGAGGGGACATGCCTTGTGCACTCAGTGCTATGTTATTCATGTCCCACCCACTCCTCCATCCACGCATAATTAAGCAGAAAGTCCTTCCACATTTCCTCCCTTTTTATTTTATTTTAAAATTTTTTAATATCCCCCATCTCTTTTTGGGTTTTACTTGTGCTATTCATAGCTTATGCTTGCTATACACACACACACACACACACACACACACACACACTCTAACAAAGAATACATGACACATAACGGCTATTTGTCCTTTTTTGGTATAAATTAAAATATCTTATATGGTGTTTTTAGAGACTAGAAGTTATTTCTGTGAGTGTTTGTAAAATATTTTATGGAAAGATTTTATAATGATTTTAAAACAGTTACTATGATCTTAAAAAAGTAATATAATATAAATTTATTTTATCCAACCGTCTTAATATCGTAATTTCTGATTAAGAATAAAATTTAGTAAGTTTAACATACTAAAAGCTTTAAAAATTATAAATAATTGAAATAAACTTGCAAACTATGCATGCACTAATGAATATTTTTTTATGCATAAACGGAAATGTATTTTAATATATCTTAAAATCGCATGTAATTTGTCTTTAAAATGAATATTTATTTTATAATTCCCACTTTCATCTCGGAAACCCTCTCTATATAAAGATAGGAAGAAGCAAGAGAGTACTCTCGCGGCTTCTTATATCTCTGTCTCTGTCTTTTTAATGGCTTCCTCTTCAGCCAAACATTTGCTTCCCTTCCTCCTCCTCACCCTCTTATCCTCACTTCATATCACTCATGCACGAGACAGCCAATTCTTCAACAAACTCCCTGCAACTGCCAATAACAATGTCTTTCCACAAGAAGAACAGCCTCTGAACAATCAACAACAGCAAGAAACCAATTTTCTCCCTGAAAATGACAATGGCTACGGCCAAGAATCCAGCAACCTCCCTCCATCCTCCGCCGCCACCACCGTTCCAGACGACATACAATCTAAACAACCCCTCAACAAGTACCGCCCCAAGAACTACAATCCTGTAGCCTATGTCACCGAACCAGAAGATATAAGCGACTCCCCTTCCATGACGAATAACGAAAACAGCAATAACTACCCTGACGCCCAGCAAGAAGAGGAAGAATCAGAATACAGAAGCTACCCCGCCACCAAATCTAACAACAGAAAAAACTTCGATAATTACCACGGCGGTGGCAGCAGTTTCAACAGCGACCCTCAAGGGACGATCGACAGCAGGCTCATGGGTGTGGCAGCAGCCAGTGAGAAGTATTTCAACAATGTTAACGGCGGCGAAACTAACAGATATCAGCCGAAAGGAATGAGTGATACAAGATCCCTTGAAAGTGGGAAGTATTTTTATGATGTTAATTCTGAGAAATACAGCAGTAACCATCCGTACACTAGGTTCGGTGGTGTTCGAGCAAGGAATGAGTACAGTGACAACAGTGAAAATGCATATGAGTTTAATGGTGAAAACTCCATTGGAGAATACCGAAACCAAGATGATTTCCAAGACGAAGAAGACAACGGCCTGCCTTGAAATTCGAACGAGCAACTACACGAGTGTGGGGATCTAATTTAAAATTTGTCCACGTTATCATTTATTGTTTTCAGGGTTTTTCAAATACCATAGTATATGGTTAATCAGTAAGAAATCAAAATTACAGTTTTATTTAGCTTATTTGGTGGATTTCATGTTTGGCATTGAAATTAAAGACCTGACATGTTTCTTTTTTTATCTTTTGTTTTTTTCTAGCTAATGTGTGAAGAAATTTATGTTTAATTTTATGTAATCTCCCATAGAATAACTGGATTAATTTAAAAGTATTCATAATTATGAATGAGAAGGATATGAATGATGCTCGATCGGTGACTTACTAGGTGTTTTTTTTAAAAAAAATTCATTAATATATTAATTTTATTTAAAATTTTAGTATACCGTGCAACTTAAAGTGCTCCACCTAATTTTTCGTCATCATAATAAAGAATTTTTAACTATATAAGTTCCCAATATTGGGTTGAAATCTCAAACAATTATAGTCAAATGCTTTATTTAAAATTATGTTTGCTTTTAATTATTAATTATTATGGTCCGTGAACACGGCTTTTGTAAAGCCAGCTTAGCTGGCCTACCAAATAGTGGGAAAATATGTATTGTTAATTAAATGGCGGGTGGCTCAGTTATATTGCGCGGCTGATGTCTAAATATGGGACGATAAAGGGTTTTTACAGTTTTTGTCCGAATGATTTTGTAGCATGTTATGTAAATTTTATACTTAAAAGGGACCAATTATCCCGCGGGACCAGGTGCAGCACAAGAGTAGTGGTGACATTAATTATTAATTAAATAATAATAATAATAACAAGTGATAACCCATATTAATTTGTATGCATGTACTTTCCCTTGTTGTTTTCATAAAAAATATATATGGCGACGAAAGTTATTATAAATTGAGTGATCAAATAAATGAAAAATAATTAGACGCGTCATTAGGACAATTTTCACCCGCAGATGAGGGGACTGCGTGACCAATCTTTGCTTTTGTTGTATTCTTAAAGCGTCAAGTTTCCATGTCTTTTGACTTTCTTCGCGTCGATCCTTTTGCTTCAGCTTTCCAGCATTTCTTTAATTACTGTGACTTGTGAGCTAACTCATATTATAAGATTTCATTTGCCACCAGTTTTTAACTATATCACCCCTATTTAGTTAGTATTTGCAAATATTCCCAATTAGTCCCCATTTTATAAGAATAATTCATGAAGACTCGAAGCCGAAGAAAACATAAATATTCTGCAATTTAAGTAGCAAGAAACCAACAAAATTTTGTCACGACATATTAACTATATTAATGTTTTATTTATATATATAATTTCTTACCATTCATGGATTTAGTACAATAACTTACATTTTTTTAATTTTAATTATTTTTTCACCGAACGTTGACGTAAGCCGGACATCGTTCATATGTAATTAAGCAGGACACATATATATGATTTAGAATTTAAATATATTATTTATTATTTTATATAATATAACAATGTTCCGAGCCGACTTACTGAACCTTTATTTTAAAATACACTAGTTCGATCAATGGTCTAAAAGATTGATGCAAGGTACTAATGATGTTGGTATGTGGTAAAAAAAAAAAGGTGACAGATGGGTGTGGAAACAACACACCCTAACGAGTAATGATCGATTTCATTTTGTAATTATAAATGGATCGAGCCATCTCACTTTAATTTGTTCAGTTAATTTTTTTTGACCCATGTTGAGTTGCATTATAGTTGGTATTATATGACCATTTTAGTACTCTCTCAAGAAATCCTCACCATAAGCCAACAACTTGTTAGTTGGTTTGGTTTGGCATAAACATCTTCTCCGTGAGGCCCGGCCTGCATGAAGCACATTATAGCAACCACATGATCTAGTTTACTTGTGTACACGAAGGCTATGGCGATCGAACAGGACATATATAGGGAATCCTATGTAGATTTACTTTTAGAATTAAGGAAACTGAATGAATCCTAAAGGATGTATCTTCACTTTCAGTTGAGTTGGCGAGAGAAAGGAGTATATGTACATGGCATGTGTCCGATCGACTTGTTCTATGGATGCATTCTACATATTCAATCCACGTCGTCCTAATTCGATCGTTCATTACTTTTATCTCTTCTAGTTTCGTTTTTTTACACTCTTCAATCGTACAGGAAAAGTTGCTCACTCATAATATTTATTCTATGTAAATTAGAAAAAATAATTTATTTTGGTCCTTGTCTAACTTGTCTCATTTTGGATTTTTGTCCATTAAGTATTTGAAGTTTGGTTTTTTTTTTTTTGATCATATATTACGGGAGGTTTTCCCCATTTCCTAACAAGTGATTGAATATTATAATGAATTCATAGATATGTATCTAGTAAAAAGCGATACACTTTTTTTGCTTGCTAAGGATATTATTTAAATAAATAAATCTTATCTGATAATATCGGAGCAATTGTTTTTCGGCAAAAACTTGTGTGAGACTGTCTCACGGGTCGTATTTTGTTAGACGGATCTTTATTTGGGTCATCCATGAAAAAATATTACTTTTTATGCTAAGAGCATTACTTTTATTGTTAATATCGGTAGAGTTGACCCGTCCCATAGATTAGAATCCATGAGACGGTCTCACATGAGTCCCACTCTTGTTTTTTTTTTTTTGCTGCGCAGACTCAGGCTAATGGCTAACGTTAAGAATTTGAATATTGGCTGCTTGAGCTTTGAATTAGATGGACTCGGATTTCATGGGAAATACCCAAGTTTAAACCAATACAATATACCCAGTACTTCACCGTGTATATACTAGTTTCTTAGTCTACTAAATAAATAAAAAAAAAACTAATTATCAACAAAGTTGTTCTTATTATTAGTATTTTTTTCTTTAAAAAAAGTCATCATACCCGTAGATCTTCCTCCAAATCGGCTGCAATGCACAGGATGAAATTTTCGTTAATTTCTTACACCTCGAATTATTTGTAGATCTTCAAGACGAGAGCGAGAGATACTTGTAGAACGAGAGACGATCGTCCACCTTCTTTACTAGGATAAGTAAAGGACATAAATACGTAATTTGACGAGTTGTGATAGACTGATAGCTTATCTCACTTGTTTTGTCATATTAATAATCAAATAATTATCAAAGAAAATGGATCTTAAATCGGTCAGAATGATTATTAAAATATCTTAAAAATTTAATATCTTAAAATTTAATAATGTTGGCTAAATGTTTGACTATTCATTTATCTTTATTTAATCTCGTCAACCAAACGTCCTCTTTTATCAACAAGTGACTTTAGAAAACAAGAGGGCAGTTGAATCTATAAATGAAGGAGGCAAGCAGTACAATTCGACCAATACATTTATACTGGGATGGTGAAGAATGAAATGGCGCTTGGGGTCTTCACATAAAGCCACACCGAATAAATACATCAGTATTTAATACTTAAGTTCAGCTTATGACTTGTCGAATATATATATTTACTGATTGAAAAATGGTCACACACTTCTCTTTATTATCCTATCTAGAATATGCACTACAAGAAAAATGCTATACGACAACGATTTTTAACTGTTGTCGTAGCCATTTTAAAAATGTTGCTAAAGCCAGTGTTGTTAAATGGTCCGCTCAAAGACAACAGTTTTTCACCGTTGTCGTAGTTACAATTTGCGACGGTTGTTAACCGTCGCAAATGAAAAACCGTTGTCGTAGCTATAATTTGAAAATCGTCGCAAAAAATATTTGCGACGGTTTCTAGCGACTGTTCTTTAAGTCGTCGCTAAATTTAGCAACGGTTTCGTATTAACAGTCGCTAAATGTAGCGACGGTTTTTATGTGCAAAGCCGTCTCTAATTAGCGACAGTTTATACATTCCGTCGCTAATTGTTTAGGTAAAATAAAAAAAAAAATTAACAATTTAATAAATCTGTGTTTTGAATTGGTACAATCGTGTAAGAGATAAAAAAATTTAATTGTCGTGAAGTGATAAAATCGTGTAAGAGATAAAAATTTTAATTGTTTTGAATGGTAAAAAAATCGAGAGATAAAAATTTTAAGTGTTGTGAAGTGGTAAAATCGTGTAAGAGATAAAAATTTTAAGTGTTGTGAAGTTGTAAAATCTTGTAAGTGAGAAAATTTTAAGTGTTGTGAAGTGAATAGAATAAAATGAAGCGAATTTGAAGGTATTTATAGAGAGAGGTGGAAGAAAATGGAGAAAAGTTTAGGCGGGATCGAATTTTTGAATTTGCGACGGTTGGCTTACTACCGTCGCCAATGTTAGCAACGGTTTAATCTAAACTGTCGCTAAATTTAGCGACAGTTTTCCTAAAAGCGTCGCTAATATCAAATTAGCGACGGTTGTACATGACACTGGTTCTAACTTTAGCGACAGTTCAAATGTAAATGTCGCTAATTTGAAGTGAATGGAAGAAAATGGAGGGAAGTTTAGGCGGGATTAATTTTTGAATTTGCGACGGTTAATTTAGAACCGTTGCAAATTTTAGCAAAGGTTTAATTTAACCGTCGCTAAGTTTAGCGACGGTTAATTTTAAACCGTCGCTAATATCAAATTAGCGACGGTTTTACATGATATTCTTGCTAATTTTAGCGACGGTTTCAATATAACTTTCGCTAATTTGATATAAGCGACGATATAGGTAAAACCATCGCTAACATTAGCGACGGTTGTAGGAAAACCGTCGCTAAATAACGTTATCTTCACACACTAACCGACAACGGTTTTCGATTGTCCAAAAAAACACGCTAATAGACAACGGTTCATGAAACCGTTGTCATAAATGTTCAAAGACAACGGTTTTACAGAACCGTTGTTATTGACCCTAAAAACCGTTGTCTTTTATAAAACCGTTGTCTTTTGCTTAAAAAATTATCTACGACAACGGTTTTAGTTAAAACCGTTGTCGTATGTGTGTTGTTGATTCTGAATTTTCTTGTAGTGATGTCATACTCTTGTAACTAATCCGAGATATGTTCCAATTATTTATGTATGCACACAAATTTTTGTAGACGATCTCACGAATCAATTTTGTGAGACGAATATCTTATTTGAGCCACACATGAAAATGTATTACTCTTCGTGTTAAAAATATTTCTTAAGATCTTTGAGACCGTCTCACAAGAGACTTAATAGTATGTATGATAGTGACGTACGTCATATGAACTATGGTTAAATTAGTGTGACACCCCAAATATTCGGTAAGCATTTTTAAAAATATATATTTGTTGGTAAAAACTTGTGTGAGACGGTTTCAAGGGTTGTATTTTGTGAGACGAATATCTTATTTGGTTCATCCATGAGAAAGTATTACTTTTTATGCTAAGAGTATTAATTTTTATTGTAAATATCGGTAAGATTGACCCGTCTCATAGATAAAGATTCGTGAGTTAAATAATATTTATTTTTATTGTGAATATCGGTGAGATTGACCCGTCTCATATTTGTTTGATATATTAAGTTAAATAATATTTATTTTACCTTGGATAATATTTAGTTTGGAAAATAAAATATTACACCTAACATGGTTGGTATTATCATATAATTAATAGAGATAATTTTTAAATAAATATCATCAGTGTTTAAGTTAGTTTGGAATCCTTAATTTTTTGCGCTCCTTTTCCATAATAATTATATGTTAAAACCCTCATCATCAAACCCTTCAAGTGCAATTCAAGAAGAACTAGAAGAAGAAAATCATCATTGATCGAGTTCAGAAGATAAGTCTCCTATATCGATCTAACATCTATTAGTAAATGTAAGTTAATCCTAGTTCTCTTTTGGTTTATCGTGCTTAGGTAATCTCCAACCACAAAATCTATTTTGGTGTAAATATTACATTAAAATAGTGCGATTTCTGCACCAAATACAACATCTATCTCCGACTCATTTAATTCAAATCTTACACCAAAAAAAGAATATTCTCGAAATTTTTTTATTTTACATATATTAATATTATATTTTATTTATTTTTTTAAATTATGAATAATGTTTATATTATATAATCAATATTATATTATTAGTAAATTTAAATAATATTTATAGTTTTTAATATAACTATTTGTAATTAAAAAATAAAAAAAGCAAATTTATAATAAAAAACAAGAAAAAAAAAATTGACGCAGAGGAAGGAGGCTGCGCTAATTTAGCAAAATAGCGGAGTCCTCATCGGAGGACAATGGACTACACCAAATTACTGTTTTGTAGATGCACTTATTCTAGCTTCAGATTTAATAAGAATTTAGCTGTAAAATATTTAATAAAATTGGATTGGATGGAATAAGCATTCTAGATTAAATTTAAGATAAAAATTTATGTGAGACGGTCTCACGGGTCGTATTTTGTGAGACAGATATCTTATTTAGGTCATCCATGAAAAAATATTACTTTTTATTGTGAATATCGGTAGGTTGGCCCGTTTCACAGATAAAGATTCGTGAAACCGTCTTACGAGAGACCTACTCTAAATTTAAAACTGTAATTGGGAAACTTTTCGAAATTTAACTGTGAAGTTTTTTCATGTTTATTTGAAATCATATCTTAAAGTTTAGAGAATTTAATTATTCTAGCCTATATGAATAGTATCTTTTTAAAAATAGCCTTGTCATTAAAGTTTATAAAATATAACCTTTTATAGTTTAAAAATCCCAAAATACCCTCCTTTATTCATTTCCCTCGTCTCAATAAAATATTATAACTTAGATAAATAAGAACCAATTTCCAAAATAATTGAACTTATAAATTTATTTAATTATACATTAATTATTTGTTTAACGATCAATAATGAGAACTAATCAAAATAATTATATTAATGATAAGATGTAAAAATTATATTGATAATTAAATAATGATAATAATTATAATACTAAACCGTAAGAAATGACTTGATATTAATAATATAATTAATTATAAAAGGAATAATAAAAATTAAATATATAATCTGAAGAATAGAGGGAATAATATTAAATAAGATAACAATATTAATAATGAAAACGACAGTGTGAGTAATAATAAATAAGGATGCTTTCGGTATTTATATTGTGATTTTGAGCTATAAATTTGTATTTATGGATAAGATAACAACAACAACAACAACAACTATTAATATTAATTCATATTAAACGTTATATTATTAATATAAAATAAATAAATAACAAATAAAATTGAATATAAAAACAAAAGCAAGAAATAAAACACAAGTGCAATAAAACAATTACCTAATAAAATATGTTGTAGCCCATATCATATTATTAGTTCAATTTAATATGTTCCGTGTGAACATAAAAATGGTCTGAATTATATATTTGGAATTTAAGGTATATAAAAGTCATATTTGATTAAATATTTGTAGAAAATCATTTTAAAAATTCCTTCTAAATTTTAAGCATGATAATCCAATACCATGTTGTTGAAAATCATTTCAATTATGATGTTTTCAAATTTATATCTTTTAGATACTCTTAATTTAGATTCTAGTATTTAATTACAATATAATGATCCGTTTGGATTGTTCTAAAATTCATACCAAATTAACGTTTTGTTACATATGGTTCGTATACCTATATCATGGTTTCAATTATTAAATAGTAAGTGCGCTATGTTTTTAAATCTTTTAAACCTTGCATGCATACATTTACGTCGATTATAGACTTTTCGAAGCCATAATTTGATTATGAATAAATATTTTGAACATACATAGCTCACGAGTTTGAATACATTAGTAAAACTATATTTTGGTTAATGTAATTTTAATATGAAACATTCAACATATAGTTGTATACAGTATTAGAAAATTAAGGGAAATGTGGTCAAGTATCGGTCTTTGGATCAACATATATGCCGACTTTTATAATATTGTGGGAGACCCACATGATCTAATGATATTAGAATAGGGAGAGAAACATTCGTGATTTAACATAGAATCACCCGTTTAGAGATATGAAATCTTGGATATTGTCGATTATTTGGAAAATAAAGGGATTTAAAATATTATTTTAGGATGTGTTAACTAATGTACATAACCGTGAGCAATGTACATAATTAGCAACGGCTTAGAAAAAACTCCGCGCTAATTTTAACGACAGTTTTTGACATTACCCTTAGGTCGATCTAGTAGTTGTGCTGAATACTTTGTTTTTAAGTAATAATCCAAATGATGAAGTGAAAATATAGAATATGTGGATGATATTGTAAAGAAAAAAGACACTTCAAGACCTAAATTGGTAGGGATTTGATATGCGAATTTTCCCTTTGTAAGATTCAATTAATGATATTAGATATTTGGTCTTTAAACAAAGTTTTTATTTGGAAATTAACAAAAATAAGATGATCTCATTTAGAAGACACTATATTTTTTTAACAACTATACTATATTTATAAATTATTGCATGTGGTTCGAGTGAGGGAATTTGGGCCTTACATGTTAAATTATATATTATAGAATAATTTATGGATGTGATGGGTCTATATAAGCATCTAATGAAATCAAAACGGGCAAATAACTTTCTTGATCTACCAATTTTTCTTATTTTGTATTTTGGTTAAATAAGTTTTAAAATTTTGATTTTGGTGCTCTAATTTTAGTTCTTTTTTACTTTCGATTTTATTTCGTTGGAGTGCTGATGTGTCACCAGAAAATGGCCACGTAGTACCACCAAAAAAGCTTATATGATCTTGAAAAATGTTGATGTGATATCGAAAATTGCCGATTTTCTGATGTCATATCAACAATTTTATTAAAATTATTGAAAACTTAAAACTAGTTTACCAAAATAAAAAGTTAGACAAGCAAGTGAACCAATTTTTTTCCCAAATAAAATACAATATGCTAGAATATAACAACAAATACTTAATAATTACTCGATCAAATTCAAGATATTTTTTATAGTGAACCGTAGATAAAAATATCAGATGAGAGTACTACAAGGTCAAGACTCTTGAGATATCAGTTAGGTTAATCCGTATATCTACCCATTGAAACAATGTAACCAAATATTTAATCGTGGTTAAGTATGAATCGACCGGCCATTTAGCTCAACAACCACTATGACTGTAGACCATACGTAATTGTTTTTTTTTTTTAGTTGGGACACTGATCGACAGACCTCGCAACCCCTCGGACCCCCACCCTTTTTCCTCGAACTCCTTAGATGGGATTTGACGAAAATAAATAACTAAAGTGCTTTAAAAAAAAGTTGTGTATTAATTTGCATCATGTGGGATATTTTAATGAGCACGCAAATTGGGGAAACTTCGGAGTGCCGGTGCAGAAAATCTAGTACTGTTGTTTCCAAAGCGTAATTGAGATGTACATGTGATATGTGGTAAAATATATTTTTATATATCTCACGTCATTTGAGTAGGTTTCTTGTGAGACGGTCTCACACAAGTTTTCACCCACATTTCAAAAGTGAAGGTTTTGATTAGAATCGTTTTTGGTTAAATATAATCTCGTATATCAATAGAGATCCAAATTTAAAGGTAGAGTTCTTAAACTAATTAAATGAATTGGTAAAAAAAAATATTTTAATTTAAAATAATTCTCTTGGTTAATTAGTAGAACTCATAAAATGCAGAATAATGTTAAACTTAGTGTAGCACGTAAGTATTCATACGGTAGCATTACCAATCCTCTCCCGTGGGGCCAAAAAAATCTATTCTATTTGAGTGTTCAATCAACGATCGAGAATTTAAGAATAAAAAGAGACTTCTCGCACGACTCATTAATTCATTTTCCGAAGTATTTTTCGATGCCAATTTTCTGATGAAGCTATAATATCTCACAGATTGATAACATAGTAATTGATCTTTTACCCAAAGTTCAAAGAGACCCTTTCTGACACAATGGTACTCCTTGAGGTAAAGTCATCTCTCGTCGTCTTACTGTATTAATCCTTCCTCAACTAATGTAGACATAAATTTTTATTTTTATTTTTTGCAATTTCTTGGTGAAATAAAATTACAGCTAGGCTTGCAGAAGTGAAGTTAAATTTGATAAGTTTCTTTGGTGTGTTTGATTTGATAGGGAACTGATCTGATGGTATCTAACGGGTGGCCGCTTGGGCTTGGAAACATGAGTTATAGAATTAGAGCGGTGGAGCTCTCCGCTCAGCAGGCGGTGGCGCTTCCACAAACTCACACTTCTGGCAATATCCCCCGTTCCTTCAGTTTATCATCATTTTCATCCTCTAATCTTGACACTGAGGTAAACTAGATACATGATTTTGATCACTTACTTGTGGTGAGACAGTTGCTTGGTTTTAGTTTTGATATATTCATATTGTACTTTTAGTCCACAGCATCTTTCTTTTGGGACCGAAGTGTTTCTCTGGGCAGGCTAATAGGAATTAAGGCAGCAAATAAAGAAAAGCTGGTAGTTGACGAAAGATCGCCAGCTCCTTTCGAAGGGGTATCCAAAAGCCATGAAAATTCTCGTGGGATTTGTGTTCCTTTGCTACATTGCGTTATTGGTAGAATGACTCGAAGTGGTCGGCATTAGATATTTCACTGCACAGTAACTTGTCTTTCTTTAATAGAAGCTTTCCCCCATTTTTGTTTCTCTGTTGAGGCATGTCACATTCTTGAATGGATTGAAACGTCATTGTATTTTCATGGCTATGCCTCGGTTTAACTGCATTGCAGGTTAAAGCAAGGAAAATTTCAGTGTTTTGATCTCCACAAAATATAAAATTCAAATGAAAGATTGACTCGTATGATTTAATAACGTTAGAACAGGAGGAGAATGAGTAACTCCTAATTCACATCAACACATTTGCATAGAGTGGAGGAGTGGGCCGGTTTCATATCCGTGCCGTGATAAATTATTTGTCAATTTTACCCTCGTAATCCTACTAACCCACCTGTTTCCTTGACTCGGTCCGGGTTATCCAAAATTATTCCCCCTTCGTCTTTCTTTTGGCGGGACTGTTTTTCTATCAATATCCTGTGATCAAGAAGAGAATGCCGTAATGGAATGGACGAGGTCTATTCTCATCCAATTCCCAGTTTCTAAGCTACTGATGAATCTAGCTATAAGGGATTCCTCGTCTCATACATCAGGGTCGAAACGAAAGAAGATAGGATAGACTTTGATACCTCAACTTTATTTCTTGATTGCTTCTTTGTTTGGTTGATTGATTTTTGAAGACAATCATACAGACAATGATAAAGTGACACAGATCCATTTCTGCTTTCATTTCATTTCCTACTAATGTGGTTGCACTTGGGTGGGACCCTTTCTTTCGTCTCTGCCAGCATTCCCTGAATGAGTGAATGGCGGGTTCTTCAAATGCATCCTCTGCTCGAGTTGCTTCCGTATTTTACTTTGGGGCCGTTGGGGTTGGTTACTGCCTCTCTACCGATGCCTTCACGCTCTTTCATATCTGTGCCGTGAGAAATTATTTAACGGAGTGTAATTTATACTTCATTTCTGCTAATTTCTTTTCCTATTATAAAATGCCTACTATAGTGGCTCTCAAAAATTTTTTGAATATTATTTTTATAGTAATGTTGACAAAAAATTTGATTAAAAAATCGATTTCTAACACTTTATTATATATAGAAATGTTTTAGTATTCTTTTGTTTATAATTTACGACATACAGTGAATTTTAAGAAAAAATATTCTTTTTATATATGTTGTGTTGAATAATAAAAAAAAAGAAGTAGAAGCCATGAGACAAAAAATAATTTGAATGTATGTTTATCAGTAATATTCAATAAACTTGATTACTAAAGTAACTAATTATTGTGAAATGCATAGTGTATAATTGTAACCTTATGTGTCTCTCCAAGACAACCTTTTTTATTGAAATTAATTTTAAACTGTAATGTTATGTCTCTGGTGATTTTAATTATTATTCTGAAATACATACAATAAGAATTTTTATTATATAAATGTAAATTATCTTGGTACAATTTCAATCCTTTACAAAAATTAATAAAGAATTTTCATGAGTGATATTATTATTTTGTTATTGTTTATTTTTCGACATTTTACAAAATTGAATTGTTATTAAAATGGTAATTTAAATAATCGGTTTGAGATAATTTTGTGTGAGAAATATGAAGTAATTTATAAAGGGAATTGAAAATAAGAATAGATTGCACGTGGCAATAAATAAGTTTTAGATAACACTCACCCATTAATCTTTATTCAAAGCTAATATATTCTTTTTACTTGATAAAAATTTTAAACAATTTATTTAATTATAAACTAATAATAATAATAATAATAATAATAATAATAATAATAATAATAATCGGCATAAATCGCTAGGTCAATTTAATTAAAGAACAGGAAGAGGTGATTGAAGCTACTGTGCCTTTGGACCGAAACCCCAAAATCCTAGTAAAGCCCTGCCTTTGTTGCTTGCTCATCCCACCATGGCCACTGTAGCCGCTAGGTCATTCATGCGCTCCGCCGCCACATCCGTCCGAGTCGCCGCCTCCAGAAGCTCAGCTGCAGTCAAACCTACACCTGCTGCTTCTCAATTTCGCGTATCATCGTCATCTCAAAAACCGCTCTTTGCTCGCATTTTCAGGTTGCTCACTCGAAGTTAATTTATTTTTACAATTATCTCTCATGGTTGAGTTTAGCGATACTGTTACTATAAGTTGATGTTCAATACCTGTTCGAACTAGATCGCCTGTGGAGTTGAGCTGCGTCAGCGTAGTGTCGATGTTACCGTATCACACTGCAACGGCCTCTGCCGTGCTCACTTCTATGCTCTCCGTTTCTCCTCGAAGTCTCGCCTGGACTCTTGAAGGTATGTAGTTTCTAGTAAATTGTTTGTATGCAAACTCTTCATCCTTTTTATATTAACGCGTGTCAATATTTATCATATGAGAAAGCTTAGATGGCGGTTTGATGCATGTTTGTGTTTTTCAATGAGTAGTAATTGTGCGATAAAGGTGTTATGAGATGCTTTTTTGATATATGAGCAATTTGAGATTTTTTTATATGAGTAGCAGTAGCCTTCATTTTATTTTTATAATATTTTGGGCTAGATAATGGTGTTAATGAATACGGAGACTTCAGAAGTGAGTAGGTGTAGTTCAGGAGGAAGAAAAATTGGTTGATTGTCTGTAGTTTGATGTTTTAGATTAGATATGAGATTAAGTTTAAGAAGACTGCACATTACTGGGCTTTTGTAGCAGTTCTCAGAATCATACTTTCTGAAAATTTTCCAACAATCATTTTTTGTTTCAAGAATATTGGCATTCAAGTATAAGTTACGATGCTTGTCTGTCTACCAAAGCTCTGATTTTTGAATATTTTCCTTATAATATTCAGTATAGCGAGTTTTCAAAATAAAAGAGGTTTATTTTTTTGTTGTAGGCCAAGAAAGAACTAGATGAAGGTCATGAAAAAGAGGCAAAGTGACTCTGTTTCTTTAACTGCTGAAGATAATGAATATGTTTGTAATTTAGGTGGTAAACCCTCTGTCTGAAAAATTGTTAGTAACTTAGTTGAAACTAAATGGACCATATCAACTGTGTAAGAATCCATAAACTGCAAGGTCTGATAATTTTAGATGTGATTAGCCTTAACCTTGTTAGTGAGTAGGTTGTTTCCATGAGCCAGGGTACTGATATGTTAACAATTTAATTCACTGAAAAATTCATTCTACTCCATGTAGACTTGATTTTATTTCAATTTATTCTTGCATTTATTTACTTTAAACGTGAAACCTTGGTAACATGAAAAGTGGGATGTTTCGTTCGGCACGAATCTTGTTTTGCTCACCGTCTTAAAAAGATCTTTTGTCACACTGGTTGTTTCTAGTAGCTCTTTTGGGGTCTTAGGTTGGGCCTTGGTATATTTTTCCCAAATGTCATACCTTAATTTCTAGGCAAATCAATATTACTGCTTGATCATGAAAAAGCTGATGCTTTAGACTGTTGAATTATCCACTAGATAAGTGGCTGGAATATTAAGCTCCATAAGCCTGAAAATTTTGTTTAATTACGAGTTCATGGCTCTTATTGAATGTTGATGAATGATAATCATCAACTATTTCTCACATGACTGGATCTCATCTATTAAAATCATTCTCGTAAAATTTCTACTTTATCTGCTCAGATATGATTATTGCTAATTAAATCGTTTATAGATCATTCTGATGCATGTTATTTATCAGATTGCAAAGATGATTTATGATGACTGTTGGATGAGAGCAAAGTGTTATTAACGCGCAGTTGAAGAATGCTTCATAATTAGAGCCAGTAATGGGCTTGATACTAGAAAATATTGATTTCTTGTGTTATTTTCTTTCCAGACAGTTATAATGTTAAGACACACAGGGCTTGTTTACTTCTTTTTCAATGAAAATGATTATTTAATTTGTAACTTGTTCATTTTGAATGACGAGATGTTTAGAAGCATTATCAGACAATGGATGTGGTAGACTCTGGTTGCACCACATTGCTAATAATTTATTTAATGAAGAAAGCAGGCAATCCTTTGTATATTATCTGTATGATTTTGGATTTTTGTTCATATATTTTCTTTGAGGCTTTCCCTGCAGAGGGGTCTTATATTATGGAATTTACAAGAGTAAATACTGGCATTGCTCTGTATATTCTTCATGATCTTTTGACTTGGGTTTTTTTTTCTGTTTAGGGTTGTGATTACTGCTCATTGGCTGACTTTCACTTGAAGATTTTCGAAATTGCCCCCTTTTAGCTGAAATATGTATTTTACATTATATAAGACTGTCAAACTTACCCTTTAGAATCATAGTTTTCATTTTCTTTATGCTCGTCTTTCAGCTGTGTGTGGCTTGATTAATCATTCACTTGGACTATTCTTTGCAAGTACTTTTCCATTTTTCCTTAATTGTAGATGGATGATTGTTAGATTATGTTGAGATGCGGTGCATGATAATTCCGTGGATGTCTCTGGGCATATATAGCTCTCGCATAATCCTGAAGCCTGTTTTGTTTGTAAAATTTGGCTTTTCACTCGAACATTTGATTAAATAGCATGAACTGTCATATAATTGATGTATCGATTTCATTCACGTTTGATTTTCGGGGAGCTGAGTTGAAGTCTTGATTGCCATGTGAAGTTAAAACGAGTTCACGTTATTGTCAAATTCGAAATGGTATAACATACGGCCTTTACTTTTCTGGCCCAACAAGTTGGTTTCTTAAACTAAAAATTTAATGCTAAAAAAGCAAGTTTTTTTTGTGCTGACTAGGTTCATTGGCAATATCGTGTAATCTGTGCAGTACATAAATGTGTATGAGACGATAGAGTAAGCATGGGTCTAGAACACCAAAGTTTCTTCCAACACAAAACGTTCAGGAAAATGATATATTTCCTTCCTTCGTCACTTTCATCAAGAAAATTCAAGGCGAATGGACGGTGATAGTGGACGGAATGAAGCCCACATGAGTTCCGCACGATACTCGACTAGTGACGTTGTCTTAAAGCAATTCCTCTTTGACTCCATCTTCTCCAGGATGAGTCACCTTGGACATTACCCCACTTATCCGCCGTAACCCTCGTGGACCCCATCAACACATCAATCTTTGCACTGCGAGGCATTAGATACTTGCCTAGCTGCCTTCGTTAAATTAACTGCAAGCAAATCAAAGTGTATCGTTAACCGATATGCCTACATAATCAGAGAAATAATAGTTAATTGTGAATGTACTATACGAGTTAGTACCAAGCATGCATTGTTCACTGTTAAATATTCTGTGTTTTTTTATCAGGCGATATCGTTTGGATGAGCTAAGATTAGGTGATTTTCTAAATTCTACTCTTGGTCAATCATCCTCAGGGTGTGGATAGTGTAACTATAATTTACACATGTTTGGCTTTTTAAAAGATTTATTGGACCATTTATTCATACAATTATCTTATGTTTTATTAAATGATGATGCATATAATTCTTCCTAGGAAAATCAATTAAAGATTTTATCCTTTCTCGGTAGCCGTTCTGAAATAAAATATATAAACAAAAATGTTGTTAGGGAATCTCTAACCCTCCACTATTATAGAGAAGGGAAACTCTTCCAACCCATGGAAGATCACTGTACATTTAGCGTACAAAACAGAGAATGATATACGTTACCAAAATGTCATCATCAAAAATTGTACAAGGGTCATTTTGTATTTTTTATTTATTTTTTTGGTCCATTTCATATTTTTTATTTTGAATTTTATAATTAATTTTAGTGTTAATTTTTTTTATCTCTTTTTAATTTATTTGAATTGTTTTATTATTTTCGTTAATTAGTTGTAATTTTATTATTTATATTAAACACACAATGAAAATAATAAACAAGGTCTAGACTTAAAAAATACGTAACACAATTAATTACAACAGTTATTATCGATTTAATTTAAATTGATAAACATGCATTTTTTTGGAAAACGGTGTAGAAATCTCGTCCGAGTCATCCCCTTTCACTATTCTTTTCTGTCAAATTTTTTGTTGCTCTTTGACCAAGTATGCACAAACAGATTCATCAACGCACATGGGGTTCATCTTTAGTATTTTAGCCATTATCGCATTATTTTGTTTATCAACATCAATGAGCTTATGTCGATGGATCTCAGCATTTTCCTTCACAGCTATCATTTTCTCACTACATTTGACCATAATGGAAAGGTCCTTCACGTGTTATTCATTAACTTTTCTTATGGCTTTGGCCTTTTTTATGCCAATTGCACGTCGAGAACTCCATGATGAATTATTCTCATCCAAGTTTATAGCAAACCCAAATTAGTCTTGGAGAATCGGGTGTTGATGATTTTGTGTTGGGAGATAGTCTGACTGTGTTTGTTTGAAATGAAATAACTAAAAAATGAAGTATTTGGTAACATTTAGAGGATATGAGTTGAAGAGTGTTTTTGAAATTGATCTATACTATAGAAGATAGATGCTGAAAAATGGAGAATATGAGTTGGAGATAATCTTATGAATTTATAATAATCCTTTGAATAAATAAACAACAAATGTCAACTAACGACTTTGGGGCCAACGAGCCTCGTTTTTCCCAAGCTGTAAGATGAAATTCCTTTTCCAAGAGACGAGAATTCAACGTCATACCGCCAATAATTTATCTGATCATTTTTAGCTTAAAACTTAAAAATATATATATTTAATTCAATGCGAGAAAACTCTTATATATAATCGCTCTTGGTCCGATGGCATATACCCTTTTTTAATTATTACAAGAGAGGTGTAATCTTCTTCAATTAATCCTAATTATTATTAACAACTGTTATCCACCTTATTAATTCCCCACTATATGACCAAGCACCCATCACAAATCACAAGTTGGTCGAAGCGTCGTATCATTATAAAATATAACGTTTCATAATTTTTTTTTATAAGGAGGAAGAAGAGAATCTCAAATTCCTTAATCAGACATTAATCTCCGTTGATCAGATGCTGGAATTATTCCTGCTGGGGTGTACCGGAGTCGTCGTGTTCCTTCACGGGGTCAACTTCTTCTTCCACGCCGCCCTTTCTTCCCATTTTGCCATCCGTGCTCTCAGGTTTCCCCTCTGCGCCTTTCATTTCGTGGCCCAAAATTATTTTTTAGTTAATAAATGTCGAAACCAACTTTCTTGAAATGGTCAAGCTGACTGGGTCATAGTTTATCCTTTTAAACAAATAGTTGTTAAATAGCATTTACATATAATATACGATCGAATGTAAATGGGGATTGAGGTGAATTGGCTCGATTTTGTATTTATATTAAGTTGAAATTATTTGTTTTAAAAGTTTCTAATGCGTAAAGAATTATCTAAATGACTTTGCTTACTCTGGAGCATTTCAACAGTACATAGGAACTAAAGTGGTTGATGGCTCGCTGTCTTCATTTAATTGCTCCACTTGCAGATTTATATGTACCCTATAGTTCCTAATTCAAATTATTTTATGCTCAAATTAATTTTTCTCAGCCGACCTTGAAGTTAATTAATTTCCATAATTAGAGAATGGTTTGATATTCAATTATTGGCTAGGTATCAACTGCTACAACTTTTTAAAAAGTATATATGATAGATATATCTCATATCACCATATAGTACTAAAAAAGTAGCGAAGCATTTTATCGTTATCCCCATGTCGGTTCATTACATAATTTATAATTCTTGGAAAACAGTTAACAATACTCTTCACTGTTTGTGAAGTTGGAAACAATAAAATCTGATGCATGCAATCGTTTCTTGTAATATATTTTACATGCTTTTGTTGACAGTTTCTTGGGGTTTGCCGCTTGGTAAAGTGGGGGGTGTGATATGGAAAAAGAAGACAAAAGCTTTGCTGAGAAACAACAGCAACTGTTTGTGCAAATATATTTTTGAAAATTCTTACGTTAATTACATTTGATAATTGTAAGAAATCGTCTATTGTATGTTTGGGTATTACTAGAAAAGCCATTGTGACATTGTCAATGTGCAGCATTTCGAGAGTCGTACATCTTTACATGCTTCATCAACGCACTCATTGAAAGTATGATTTTTTTGATAACTGAATTAGACTTTAAAAAAGGGATGGATATTTGACTTTAATTCAAATTATCATATACATATTTCCCACCCTGCACTCAAAAAGTTTTGTTCCACTGATGAGTACTCGATCGACGACCCAATATCCAGGCGGATCTCCTGGTCCCCTTACCATTTCTTTGTATGCAGTGCCAAATATGACATGATGCGGAGCTCTGGCTCTGGCTCTGGCTCTGGCTCTGATAAACTACTCCAATCGAGTTCGTTTGATACCCGGTTCCCTAAAATTATCGAAGACCGGTATTTCGGAGGAATAGGTGGGTCAATTCGCGTTCTGATATATGGATTTCAGCATATGCTGCATTGAGAGCTCGATCCTTGAAATAGTAACTTTTTTGGACCAACAACCTAGACCGACGTCATACTAGTTTAAAGTATAAACAACAACCTAGACCTTTTTTTGGCTCCAAGAACCTAGACCAGCATACTCCTCCCTTAGAATTGTTCATGAAAAGGATGAGCTTGGAGAGACAACTGCTTACCCTTTGCAAGAGAACATATCGTTTAGACGGAACTGGTAATTGTGGCACCCTTTGAAAGCCGCAACTTGTAATTGTGGCTTTCTAATATCCATAACACCAAAAAAGGAAACAGGTGGTCTCACTGCATTTGCCCGATAAGATATATAGCCTGTACAAGGACGGAGCCAAGCATATTATATTCCATGTGCAAGTTTTTCATAGATCCATATGCAAAATTTAGGAGGTTTCTGCTCGACAAGATTCTGCTACTGAAGCAAATGATATTTAGTTCTTTACTCAGCAAGAAACGCTCGAGGCTAATGGATACCATCACCACTTTTAATGGAAAGAATACTTGTTCTTAACTAGAGGCCTAGGCTAGATACTAACAGCACACCATCAAATTTAATTACTACACGTGCAAATAAAAGCTCACGCGCTGAGGGGGGAGCGTGGTATGACGTTCATAATCCCTTTAATGAAAATCCATGGGCGGCCGGGGGCTGCTGCTATGATAGAAGTTTCCCACACTTGTCTGGTTTTTATGGGTTCTTGTTATTATTAATCTTTAAAACAAAAATTAAATTAATTTTAAAAATAAATTTGTTGATTGGTTACAGTAGCTGTCACTGACGGGACACTGCCAACATGGCAGCATCGCCGTTCACAATTTCTAAATGTATTTGTATCGTATTCTTTTTGTTATATTTTTGAGTTCAAAATTATTTTGTCAATAAGTATCATTTTGCATTAATGTTAGTTAAAAGTTATTTATAATGAATATTTAAATTAAATATTAAATTTTAGTTGTTGATATACAAGAATATTGTATATAAATTTTAATTATGAAATTTTAGTGAAATATATAATTTAATTAGTACAATTATACAAATGATATTATTTAGTATTACATAATTTTTTGTTTCTTCAAAATAAAATCAATATCAATCATATATTCATGATAAATATTAATTTTTAATTTTTGATATACAAAATTATTATATTTGACTTTTTAAAAATAAAACAATATTCATTTTAATTTGATATACTTGCTTTGAATTGACTTTAATTTGATCTGAACACTATTTTCAATAAATAAATTATGGGCTGATATACATTTTATTTTGCTTTGGAAAATATATACATTATTCGTTAGAAATTTATAACTATTTGTAAAAAACATTTAGTATTTCAAAAATAGAAATGATACTTAAAAGTTTGAAATAACCAAACGCAAGCTAACCGCTTGATACATGAAGTTAATGCATTATAGTTGCCTCTTGGCACCATTTTTATATTATTTCTTTCATCGGATCAATTGAAATAAATAATGCTGCTATAACTAAAATATTCAACTATTATAATAAATATAAAATAAATAGCAAAGTATAGATTTATATGCAAAAAGGTCTGCCTCTCGATTCTGAGGGTAAAAGTCACTAAATTCGTCTATCTGAAAATAGTTCTGTTTGTTCTAACAAAGAGAATTTAAACACGCGAGAATCATGCAGATATGCATGCTTTAATAAGTCGTGATTGTTCGACAAAGATCAATTAAAAGTAGTCAGTGTGCTGTTAATGAAATGATCATATGGGATATATCAATTAATTTCATTTATTAAATCGTTTATATTGTGTTTAGATGAAATGATTCGAAGTTATGTGTTTCAAATTCATATATTTAAAATATATTTTATTGATTATATTGGGCAAAAACTTGTGTGAGACAGTCTCATATGTCGTATTTTGTGAGACGGATATCTTGTTTAGGTCATACATGAAAAAATATTATTTTTTATGCTAATAATATTACTTTTTATTGTGAATATCGATAAGGTTGACTCGTCTCACAAATAAAGATTCGTGAGATTATTTCACAAGAGAAAGAGAACCAATATATTCATATATTGGATAGATTTAAATTGACCTCCTTAAACTATAATAATAATTATAATAGATTTAAAATTTGCTCAAAATTAATATAATTTCAAATATTAACGTCCGAATCAAATCTATATATAGATTTTGCAAATGCTGACAAAAAATATTTGATTATTCCATCAAGCGGTGTTGAAACTAAAGAAAATGTAAAATAATGTCCTGCGAGAGCCCGACTGAAATCACTTGCTCGTGAGTGAGTTTCTTAAAAATTAATAATAATCCATAAAAATAAATAAAAGAAAAAAAAAATAGAAAATAGGGAGTGAGGACAATTAGGCATGCAACTTACTACAGCGGTCATTTACATAACACAGACAACTCTTTCCACAATCCACACGTATGCACCGCCAACAAATCTCGTCTGCCACGTAACCATGCGGGTCCCAACTCCTACGCCGGGCGGCTCGACTTTGACTGCAATCCTCTCTATATATTCAATCCATAGCCATTCATTCACCCGTACTTTTAGCTCTACCAAAATCAATAATTTAATCAATAAGCTCTTGATTTATTCTGAATGTGATGGCTCCGAGGGCTAGAGCCGCGGCGCCGCTGGGGGCTAGGCGCGGTGACGATGAAACACATTTTCGCGGGGTTAGGAAGAGGCCGTGGGGAAGGTATGCAGCGGAGATAAGGGATCCGGGGAAGAAGATCCGCGTGTGGTTGGGGACATTCGATACGGCGGAGGAGGCGGCCAGAGCTTACGATGAGGCCGCTCGCAAATTTCGAGGACACAAGGCCAAGACCAACTTTCCTTCCCCCGATTCCATTGTCAAGAAAGTCAACAATCGGAGCCCAAGCCAGAGCAGCACCTTGGAATCTTCTAGCCGGGAGGATGTCCATGCGCCGTCGTTGCTGAAGGTGGATCGTTTTCCTCTGGACCTCACTCTTGGCCGGCGACCCATGAGATTCCCCTTTCAGAATAACCTCAAGTTGCTTACGCCGGTCACCTCCGCCACATTCGTCAGCTACAAACCGGAGCATACCACGATGCTGCACCTGGGTCCCGAGTCACGTCAAGAAATCGCCGAGCTCATGAACCAATTCCGACAGGTCCCTGTGGATTTCTTCCACGCCGACGGGGCCCAGGGCGTCTCCGATTCCTCGTCAGCAGTCGCTGACCAGTCGCAACACGGAAGAGGCTTGAATCTCGACCTCAACCTCCCTCCACCGGAAAGCGTTTGATCCCCGCGGCGAGATTTTGTTCGAATTAATTCCTTTATACAATATTTTTCCGAGAAAAATAAAATAAAACCAGTAAAAATTTATATAGAGTAGTACTTAACCGTGAAATTTTTAAGTCTGTAACCTGTCGATGTAACGACGCCGTTAGATGTGAAAAAAATGTAGTCTGAATGTAGTCAAGTTGGCCGGCGAAGTAGCCAAGAAGCGTGGGCGAAATTGGTCGGCAATAGTGGGCCACATCCGTACGGACATCTCCTACATGGTAGGGTTGGTAATAATAACTAAGTGGATGGATCAGCTGCCCACCCTTTATCCGCTCTCACCGAGTATATAATATTGTCTATGAGAAAACTTAAACTTGTTTATTGTCTGCCTAATTTTCTTCTTCCACATATATTAATCCGGAAAATTGGGGCATCTTGCGCTTAAATTTAGTTCCATTTTGTTCAGCTGAAAAGATTATTGGAAAATTGTGATGTTTAGCAAGGTGAGTTGTCGGATTTAACATAGACAACAATTAAGCCGGCTGCCAGTGGGGCCATAGAGAGAAACCACGCCATCATCATCCGCTACATCAAAATTATTACCGAACCCGCATATAATTAATAATATTATTAACTAATAATAATAATAATAATAATAATAATAATAATGAGGTAGGTGCGGGGAAAATCGGTGCCTTTTGAGGTGACAGCTTCACCTTCACGCCAAATTTCTTCAATATTAAATTAAACATAAAATATATGTAATTACAAGAGTTTTATCTTATCCTTGTTTACCAATTTTCATCTCGATGTTTATTCCTTGATAATCTTAGGTTCAAGGCATATCTATATATCCTATTGGAATTTATAAATGTTGATTGATTTTAGGGTTTATTTTTGGGGAAACAATAATTCAATTTATTTAGTACCTTTCTATTGACCCATAGGTCCTTTAATGTCAAGAAGCATTTAAATGAGGTCGTTCCACGATATCTTTTCATCTAATTGACATTCGACGCTAGCGTTAGTGTAAGTAAATTTTATCAGTTTAACCAAAAAAAACATTAGTCAATATTGTAGATAATATTTTGTTGCAGATGGTTATTTTTGAAATTGAGATAATATCTTTAAATATTTGAATTATGCTATTTTATCTTATAATATATTTACAAGTTACGCAGTTAGAGTTACATTTTTAATCTTTTATCTTGTTTTATTAATCATATAAGTATCAAATACTCGGATGGAATAATATGTATATATTCATATTAAGTATGCATTGTATATAATTTGATTTACAGAGGCATGTGGACGAGAAATTAGAGACCCCTGTATTACCTACAGACGGTAGGCTTTATTTATGGCCCATTTTGATAGACAAAACCTCAACACTAACTTATATATATATATATATATATGTATAATTTTGATTTGCAGTTAGTTTATTTTATCTTAATTACGATAATATTATATTCATTTTTTGAATATAATAAAATATATTATCCAATAATGGATAATTCATAAAGACGGTGACAAAACAAATATGCAAACTACGACAATAATGATACATTAATTAAAGATACACATGTTGTACGTATGTATGTATTATTTTTTTTAATTCGATCAAATAATATTAAATAATTAACACGAAATTATTTTAAATTTAGAAAATTTGTTCGATTTAAAACGAAATTTTGTTTAGATTTTTTTATATAAAATATGAAGTGACTTGAGAAGGTTTTTAGTAAGATAATAAAATAAATTACTGAATTAAATATTTTGACGTCCTCTAAAATAATTATTCCGAAGATCTCAAATCTAACAATACAGTATAGATTATATGCATTAGTTCAATAAATTAAGCGGCAATGGCATTGTTGGAATTATGCATCACTGCCACCAAAAAGAAAGTTTCATCAAAGCTTAATAATTCATATGTTTATACAATTATTAAATATATGAAAAGGTATATCCTGGGACATAAATAACTCTAGACCTGTTTTTAAAATTCAAATTTAATTTAATTTAATTTAATTTGGACTGGGACATTAATGTGGTAATAATTATTGCTAGAGTATTTTAAGGATGAATGTGAAAGGGGTAGATTTAGATGTTGAATTGTGCGGCCGGCAAAAACACATTTCTGTAGTTACGAGTATTTAATTAACTTAACTAAATAAAAAAAAAGTAGAAAGATGTGGGGCCGAGGAGCGGCTGCAGCAAAGATCTGAAAGAATCTGCGGCTTTTCTGTGCGGCTGCTGCTGCTCACGCTTTATTAGGTAGTACAATTTTTATTTATTTTAATTAAAAAAGAATTATTGAAGTGGGGACTTGCGTGTATTGCTGTACAAATTTCTCTTACACTACTGCGTAATCCAGCTTCCCACGTGTCATTCCTGACATTGTCCAAATTTTAATCTGGTCGTGTCTAAAATTATAAATAAACTCAAATTTAATGAGTGAAATTATTCTTCAATTACACAAAATGTAAAAAAAAAAAATTTCGGTTAGTTTTTAGTTTTATATCAAATGATCCATGTTGTGCCAAACACGTTATTAATTTTACACGATATGTCAGAATTTTTTTAGTATGGTATTATGTTGGTGTTTCAATAAAAAAAAATGAAAATTAAAATAGAACTACATTCAATGACTAAAAATATATGAAAGGCCGAAGATGCCCTTCATAGGCAAAAGAGAGCTAATTGAGGCAAGCTTGTATTTAGGAGTCGATGAATTTATGACCCAGTCAACACGTAATGATTTACCAGCAACCAGCATTAATACTGTATACTTTATTTGTTTTGATTTTGGTTTACAATAAATAAAGCTATTTATATCAAACAAAGAGAACGTTTGACTGGCATTTCCTTTTATTTATTGCTAGGATTGTTTAGTCTCCCTTGCTGATTTTATTAATTATTATATTATATTTATAAATAAAAGCACGCAATATTATATTTTACGTACATCAATAACATTATTCCTCGATATCCCCTGTGTTCACTTCACCCGTTAAGAAAAATGTAAATGTAAATAACATCTGCGTGACGTTGGAAATCTGTTTGGTCTTCATATATGCAATTGAATTCAACTGTTTAACGAGGTTTTATGAGTAGATAGATCTGTGCATTATTTGATTTGTATTTTGCAGAAATAAGATGTTGATTATTGCTTTACAAACAACTGTTTGACAAAAAATCAACAATCTTGACTTAAAAACAAAGATCAAACCTAAAACTGATTTACGATATATTGGATTCAATGTCAGTTATTTAAATAATTTATTTAATTATACTAAGATAGAAAACCCACCCATTTCATAAAAACATATATGAATTATTTGGGTCTTTTTGATATTCGAACAGTGCCGTCTGAAGGGTCAAATCGGTGAAGCCCACGTGAAACGCGTCCAAAAGATCCCGCAATGAATTCAGAAAGAAAATAATCGTGATGGAAAAAGCAGTCACAAACCGCGAGAACATTGGACTATTAATCCTCGATAACTTGCATCATGTCCACACGCTTGCGCTCCCAAACGCCCATTCCCTGTACCTCTCTCTCTCTCTCTATATATATCTAAATATATTATTATTATTATTATTATAACAAAGCCCTTCCCGGCGCGTGACACTCCATTACCCCACTTTAGCCTCTAAATCATAGTATTTGTCGAATATTAAATTGGTGGGAATTAACCATAAAGATATCTATGTAAACTGTGTTGTGTAAAACATGTCTGTGACTATAATAACAAAATATAATTAATCAACCATGTAATAAAACAGAGAATGCATGAATCTACT
Source organism: Primulina tabacum (assembly GCF_025594145.1). Classification (NCBI taxonomy): domain Eukaryota; kingdom Viridiplantae; phylum Streptophyta; class Magnoliopsida; order Lamiales; family Gesneriaceae; genus Primulina; species Primulina tabacum. The sequence continues at coordinate 37,184,046 of NC_134564.1, read as the reverse complement.
ATTCATTCAGTAATAAAAAAAAAAAAAAAAACAGCTCGATTGAAACTCCCGATCATCTTAGGAAAAATTAAACAAATATATACAAACATTAAGATACGTAATCTGACCATCGTAACTGGCGCCAAGTCGAGAGAAAAGTGCTGTCCGAAAGTAATGACATGCTAAAAAAACCATAATCTAACGAAACAATTGGCTACATCCACAGAGGTGGAGGTTCGTTCAAATCTATCGACAAACCACGTCTGACAATCCCAAAATACTTCGCCGGACCATCTCCATCGATCACCGGAGCCACAGCTGAGGCCGCCACGTGTGCGCCATTTCCCTGGGGCACGACATCTTTCAGAACCCCAGTGTGCATGAACTCGTTGATGACGAGTCTTCCGGACGGAGGCATCCAGCGGTTGTCGGAAGGAAGGTTGAGGTCCAAGGAGAGGCCCGTGGGAGGCGCCAGGAAGTTGGTCTTGGCCTTGGCTCCTCGGAGTGACCTGGCGGCTCCGTCGTACGCCAGCGCCGCCTCTTCTGGAGTGTCGAAGGTACCCAGCCAAACTCGTGTTTTCTTCCACGGATCTCGAATTTCGGCGGCGTAACGACCCCAGGGACGCTTTCTGACTCCCCTGTAGTGACCTTCGCGTGTGGAAGCCATGGAAAACGAGAGGAGTTACGGAGAGAGAAGGGGATTGGTTTTGAAAGAAATTGAAGAGGATGTTGTGTTACGTGTTGTGGGAGTGAGGGTAAAAGTAAAGGGTCCGCAGAGTCTCCCGTAATCGTCGGCTGGACGGCAAGGACCATAAATAAATAATATAACGGCGGCGTTATTGTCTGTGCACCTCCTTACGTGTACCTACAAACCCAATCCTTACACCGTTTACTATTTTTCACTTTTTAACAGTCTCACATGCAAGAGACTTGGTCATTTCTTTTTAAATATTATTCAATTTGGGTCGTGAAACTTATTATTTATTAAATAGTTATTTTACGTTTCTAAAATCTTACATTAAAACATAATTAAAAACTTCAAAATAATATTTGATATGACACATCTTTGGTATTTTCAATTTGCGTGCAGTTTTGCGTATGAACTGGGAATTTCCGAACTTTGTGTACAGCAACAGTGTACGACAATTTATTTATATTCGATGATAATATTTTTTTTGGGGGTACGTACTTTCGTTTGACTGTAAATTTAACTCTCTAAATTACCAAACACGATGATGTCTGCAGGAATTCATACACTGATCAGGAAGAGGATTAACTCAAAAGAAAATCGTAAGTTGGTTGAGTTTTTTTTTTTTTTTTACAATATAGTTGATGTTTATGTAAAGTAGATCACAAAACAATTAAATTAGAGGCTCGTGCATACAATGGTTTAGAGTTGCTATTTAAATTCCTCTTAGGAAATAATGCAATATCCTTGGAATCTCGCGTGAAAAATCAATGTGGCCCAATCTTGTCCTTGAAAAATGCAGAGGTAGGGTCGAATCTTGAAAGACTCGGTGTGGGTGTGAGGGGGCGGAGAGAGGCAATGCATGAGCCGCCGCGCCTGATGAGACGTGTCCCGACAACTCAAACGCGTTACTCTCCAAATGTGTGCGTATGCCCTATATTTAGTACGGCGCTGCTCAGCCGCTCCTCCACCTTCCCCACATTTTCTCGTGCTTGATAAATTATTATTTACTATTATATATATATAAATAAATTATTCACTGTACATTATTTTGGACGGATGTCTTTGCCGTACACATAAAAATATTACGTCTTTGAGGAGTGAGTGACCACTAATAGGCGAAAGGAAAAAATATTTCTTTGAAATGATCTCACCATCGTACGTTCCAGATTAATTAATTATTTAACTTTCCTTTTTCTTTTCCCATTTCTATAATAAGATTTATTTAAAAATATATAATAACAAATTCAAGAACAAATTAAATCCACCCAGATTAATTAATGCACATAGTTGAACTCTTAAATCGATCGTCAGGGGCACACTTTTTTCTGCCCATAATTATTACCACCACTATTCTTTTGCTTGCAATGTGTGTTTCAATTAATTTTTTATGCACGATAATTTTTTGTATGAAAAACAATATATCATTTTCTTATTTGATAAAAATAAATTATTTGTTTGTTATTGTTAGAATTTATAACATATATATTTTTTAGATTACAGATGAGATGATAATTGTGTGGGCACCGTGCTATCTCTTGGTGTGTAAAGTTTAAATTACTCATATAATAAAAATAAATAATAACTTGAAATTTTAAAAATATATATTTGTACATCCTAAAAACTCGTAATTATTATTTTCTTGGAAAAATTCTCGAACATTTTGTATAATATCTAAAATCTAGAACCATCTAAATTTAATATATATCCTTTTTTTTTTTAAGAAAACATGTTCGAGTAAATACATTTTTTTGTTGGGGGAGTTGGTGAAAAATCTCCAATCAAAACATTTTTTTGGGTTCACTCTCTATCTACAAAATTGTGGTACTATATCATATGAAATGTGATACACTTCATGTGAAAATGTGGTACTAAAAAAATAACCAGTGACCGAACACAAAAAAAAATCTAACTTATGTAAAACTCATTCCCAATTTCCCGTTTTTTGTTTTGCAAGTACGAAACGAATGATTAACGAAAAGTTGAGTCAAAAATTGTGCATAATAAGTAAAAGGTGTCAGGTCCCCACGTGGAGTTGGGTGCATTACGTGGTGTCCGAGCTAAAGGAGACAGTGGAGTGGTGGGCCTATTCAATTCTCTATTAAAGGGGTCAAACGCAAACCCTTTTCCTTTGACTCCATTAACCTTTGGTCCCTCTTTTTACCCCTTTTTCCGTCTCGGGTCCTTTTAATTTTTGATTTCTTTTTACTTTTCGGTAATAAAATAGAAATAATAAATACTGAAATCTTGGAACAGACGTATTGGATTGACGATTCTTTTTTTAAAAAAAAAAAAAAACCAGAAAACGTAGTGGCTTAGCCGGCGTATGTAACTTTCAGATATTTGATTTTGGGGAATATATAATTTCTGTGTGATGGACAGTAAGGGTACGCTTGGTTTGTAAGATGTGGTAATTGAATGATTAATAATTTGATTGATAAATGTTTGATATGATAAAATATTTAATTTATTAAGAGTTATGTAATATCATGTGTGGTGTGAAATTTAAGAGATAGATAAATTCATGATAAGTGTGCTAAGGACCAAAATACCCTTAATGTTAATATTTATTTTATTTTCCAATATCGTTGTTCGTCCTCAAGCCTACGGCTTGTAAGCACCACTCTTCGTAAGAATTTCGGACAATGACGTACAGAAGACCACTTGCAAGTTGGATATTTATTACAATCAGGGGTATTTTCGTGATTAAAATTTTTGGGGTAGCCCGATTGTTTCTATCATACTCTGTTGCATGGATTTATTCTCCCACAAAAACAGTAAAAGTGTCAAACAAATAGTCAATCTCATATCTAAAAATTAAAGCAAACAAAATATTATTAATCAATCCAACTTTTATACTACCTACCAAACTGACCCTAACAGGACGACACATCCTACACCTTATCATGTCTCTCTCAC